>NW_023270418.1:22540271-22862482 GCF_011800145.1 Mirounga leonina | reverse complement strand
GCGGGGCTGCGCGGGGCTGCGCGGGGCTGCGCGGGGCTGCGCGGGGCGCGGAAGGGCGCGCGCTGGAGGGGTGGGGAAGAGCAGGGGGCGGGCGGCAGCCGAGGGGCGGGCGGCTTCGGGGGGGCGGAGCCCGGACCGCAGCGCCCGCCGCTCGCTCGGCGCTATAGCCGCCGCCGCCGTCGCCGCCGCCGCCGCCGCTCCGCGCTCGGGTCGCAAGGCGGGCGGGCGGGCGCTCGGCGAGAGGCTCCCGCGCCTGCGGCTGCTGCTCTCCTCCGGCGCCCGGGGCTGCGGCGCGCTGGGTCCCGGCCCCTGGCCCGGCGCCCCTCGGGCCCTCGCACCCCGGTCCCCAGTCCCGCGCCCTGCCCGGGAGAAAGCTGTGCTCTGGCCGGGCCGCCCCGGGCTCGCGCCCCCGGGCCATGAAGAGGGGCCCGTGAGGGGCGCGCGGAGGCGGTGGAAGAGGAGGGAGGAGGGAGGCCGAGGAGGAGGGCGCGGAAGGCGGAGGATGCCGCCGCCGATGCCGCCGCCGCCACCCGCCGGCCCCCGGCGAGCCTGACTCCAGACCCGAGGATGGAGCCGGCGCTGGGCGCTGCAGCGGCTCCCGGTGCGCCCCCCACCAGGTATCGGCCGGGCCCGGCGGGCCCCGGGCGGGCGGGAGCGGACCCTCGCCGCAGCAGCGGGAGGGGCGCGGGCGCGGTGGGAGACGCCCCTCCGCTCGCGGACAGTCGCTGCCGGCGGTGCGGGCCGGGGGGGGGGGCGGGGGTGGAGGCCAGCAGCGCGTTGGGCGCGGGAAGGGCTCCCCGGGGCCGGTGGCGGGTGAGCGCCGCGACCACCCCAGCCCTCCCCGCCCCCATTCGGTGAGGGCAGCAAACTTGAGACGCGCGGCGGCCCCGAGGCGCCCCGCTCCCGGCGGCTGCGGAGCGCACTCGGGGGCTGCCCGGGGCTCACCGTCCCACAGTCTGCCCGGCTCGGGGCTGCTGAGGCGCCTCGAGACCCTGAGGTCCCAACGCCTGCGCCAACTTTCCAAACCAGGGCTGCGCCCGGAGGCAGGGGGCTGCCCCTGGCTTCCTGCCCCCGGCCCGGCTCCGAGCCCGCACCAGTCACTCAGCGTTGAGCCGGATGGATGGTGCAGAGACCCCTACGCAAAGGCAGAACCACCCTTCTGCTCTTCTCTGGGTTACACCCCGGAGCAGCTCCTCCCAAGCTCCAGGAACCCAATGCTTGCTTTCACAGTAATAGCCTTAAGTAGCCCTGGCCAGGATGCTAGGGGTTAAAAGGTAAGACCTGAGGATCGTCCTAGGGTGGCACCTTAGCCTGATTTGCCATGCCCCAGGGTGCCCCCTCCCCCATCCCAGACCTACGGGTTCCCAGGATTAGGTTCCTCACCTCAGGTGCAGGTTTCCTTCCGATGGACTTAAACACTGTTCCTAAGCAGGAGGCTCCTGAGAAGGACAGCCTTGAGCCCTGCATCTTTTGGAGGGCTGGTAGGGCAGGGAGCAGAGGGGACCTAGGATTAGGGGCAGGAGGCAGGCCCCCTGGCTGCGAAAGTAGCTGCTTTGGCAAGCCAAAGGAACTGTATGCATTAATGGGAAAGCTGGTGGGGGCTAAGGTACCAGGTACCCATCTTTGGGGCTTTCTGGATCCCTTACGATGGGGCTGGCTGTCTTAGAGCCCTTACCTGGGCAGGCGATTCCAAGGCTCCAGTCCTCAGCAACTGGGGACACTCACAGGCATCACCATGACCCTGTTTCTTTTTCCAAGTGTTCTCACCGACATGACTCACACATTGGATTCACCAGGGAGGTATCAAGCTGCCAACCTGTTCTCTTCCCCTCCTTCCTGGGTCTTCAGGGAGCAGTTGGGGAAAGGAGGGGGTGGATTTGCTGCCCTTGGGCCTTAGCCCCCTGTGGAAGGCCAGGAGCCTGGCACTGTGAACTTTCATTTCCCTGCTATGTCTCCACTGGGGCAGGTGAGCTGCCCTAGGCCAGGCCAGGGTGGGGGCAATGGGGAGGAAGTCTCTGCTAATGATCCTCCCAACCCTGCTGGGGCTTTGAAATCCTGGTCACACCCCCCGCCTGGCACATACACTTAACAGCCTCCTCATCTCAAAGCAGAAACACATTTCCCCCCTAAAATCCGAATTTCCCTCTTTGCTAAATATTGCAGTGCTTTTGGCCAGAGGTTTCCTCCTCGGCATTGAAAGTCAAGCTCCTCTTGCAGACAGCTTTCCTCCTCCCTGGCCTCTCAGCTACCTCTGCCACGTTCAGGCCCCAAGTGGGAAGGATGCAGATCCCCCTTACCTCCCTGCCCCCCACCCACAGGGTCTTAGTTCCCGAGGAAGGGTGGTGCTCATGGTGCTGATGTAGGGGTCGTGTTTGCTGGCTGCAGACACACACAGGTGTACATCTGTGCTCCCCTGAGTCTGCAGAGGGGCCCAGAAGGCTGGTTCTCACTGGGGGGGCAGGCTTGTACCCCTCTGGGTTCCCCTTGCCCACGCCCCTGTCTCCTTCCCTTTGCCCATTGTGGCTCTCTCTTTACTTTTCTAACTCACTGCATTGGTGCGGGGAGGGAGCATTTGATATTCATAATCTGGTTCAGAGAAGGTCCCGAAGCCCTGAGTCACTGTATGGTTTCCATGGAAACAGACTTGTTCTGAGGACTCGGGTAGCGCAGCAGTGGTGGGGGAGAAGAGAAACATATAGTAAAACCGGGCTCCACAAGTGTGGCAGGAGTTGGGCCAACTCCCTTTGATGGGGGCAGGGAGAGGCTGGGCAAGGCTCTGGGGTCCCTGCAGGAGGGGCTGCCGCTCCCCACGCTGGGGTCCTCCCATCGGGAGCTGCTCAGCTTTCCTTGCGGCTCTTGGCAGACTGCTACTTCTCCGTGGGCCTCCTGGCTAGGTGTCCAGGCTCATCGCTGCCGCCCTATCCCTCACTTTCCTCCTCTGTGAAATGGGGAGGAAAGAGCACCTACCTCTTGGGGGGCTGTGAAAGTCAAATATGTTGATATGGGGAACGCACTCATAATGCAGCCATGGCAAATGTTCAGTAAGTGTCATTATTAACTCGGGGTTGGAAGGAGCACCGCCTGTGTGGTCACCTGGGTCCATCCTCTTGGGCAGGTGGTCTTGACATCAGGCAGGGCTGGCCTCTTGCTTTGGAAGAGCCTCCCCCAGCCGCCCTGGCTGGGAACAAGCCATCCATTTCTTCCTCCCACAAAGCATTTATTTAGGTTGCGGAGGGCCCGTCACCGTGCTAGGGAGGCCTGGCTCCTGTTCAAACCCCACCTGTCTAGGAGCCTTGTGGGAACAAATTCTCCAAGTCCAGATGGATGGGCAGCTTTCTGCCTCAGCCTCCTTGGGATCGGGCCAGAGGGAGAGGGACGGGACAGGTCCAGGCTTTAGAGAAGAGTTTGGGATGGGGCAGCTTTTCCTGATCTTGGTGGGGCCCCTCCTTCCTGATGAAAGTGGGATCAGGAACTCTCCAGAAAGAAAACAGACCCTGCCCTCCCCCACTCCACCCTCCAGGTTGGAACTTCTATTGCTGAAGTGTTCCCAGCACACCCTGCGAGTCTGGACAGCTCGGGGCTCTAGCTGGGACCCCTAGCGGATGTGTTATTGTCCAGCCAACTGGGAGAGGGGGCCCCCTTACCCCAAAGCACCTGCCCCGACGTGTCGGAGCCCTGGCTCAGGGACATTGGGGGCACTAGGGATGGCTCAGCCAGTCTCCCTCACCAGCCCTTCTCTGCCTTGCCACCGTCCTCTCCCTGGCCTGCAGAAAACCCCTGCTCCCCTCCTGTAAGGTGGGCTTCAGCTCTGAGCTCCCTCCCTCACGCCCCATCACGACCAGCTCTCCGAGACCCCTCCGGATCTACCAGCCCTTTCTTCTGTTTTACAGATGGGAAAACGGAGATTCTGGTTTGCTCCTGTGACCCGCACCCCAGCTAGCTGCGGCTGCTCCCAGCTCCACCCCAGCCGTGGGGATGCCCTTCCCTCTTCCCTGGCTCTCCAGGTGGCCCCAGGTGCTGCCCAGCCCACACATCCCCCCCCCCCCCCCCAATAGCAGTTTCCTGCCAAGGTTCTTCCCCCGCCAGGTCTCTCTGGACCGCTTTGCTGTCCTCATTGGTGTTCACAACACCTTCCAATTTAATATCCTCTGCAAATTTCATTAACGGACTGTTTACTCCCTCTCTCAGGATCATTAATGAAGATGTCAGATAAGATCTGACCCAGTGCCGGGTCTGGGCAGCCCTGCCCCCTCTCCCAGACTCTGTCCTGCAGCCCCTTCCCCCTGGGCTCGCCTCCTCCACTCAGGACCCTTGGGACCTACCCCCTCTTGCTTTCGGCCCCATGACAAGTGCTTAGGGCCAAGTCTGTTTGAATTAATTTTGTAAGATTACTTGAGGCGCTGTATCAAATGCTTTGCTAAAAATCAAGATATATTACCCTGCCTGCATTTCCTTCATCTACCGGTCTCGTAATTCTATCAAGAAAGCTATCAAGTTTGTCAGGTGTGATTTGTTCTTTATAAATCCCCACGGCGCCACGTGGGGGCACAGAGTTCCCGCGTTTTCTAAATGTTTAGAGATTCCCTCTTTGTGTTTGCTCCTTGATTAGAGCTGGAAGGCTGGGAGCTGGGAATTGTGGGGAGAGCTCGTCTCCTCCTCTGGGATGGGGGGCAGGGCACAGCTCTTCCCTTCTCTGGGTCTCTGCTGGGGGCGGCGAGTTGTTTCGTGCCCATCAAGCCCGGGCTGCGTGCTGCAGGCCCCAGGCTGGGTAGCGAGGGTGGGGATGGATGGAGGGCCTGCTGCTCTCGCTCAGGGATTCTGCAGGCAGATGAGGAAGACAGACAGACAAGTCTGCAGCCAGCATTCTGAAGGTATCATTAATTGAGTGACTGCCTTGAACCAGGCACTATGCTCAGATCTCATTTAAGCCCCTCCCCGGCCCTGGGAGGTGGTGTGGGCTCCCCTCCCCAGGTACCTGGGGATCAGAGAGGGTAAGGCTGTCCAGGACCCAAGGTCTGGGTTTTGCCTGCTGCTATGGTGCTCCTAACCACTCAAGGCGTAAGTATAGGGTCAGGAGAGCTAATTGGGGTGGTTCAGACAGAGGGTTTTAGGAGGTCAGAGGGGGAAGGAGCGGAAGCCTTCAGGGAGAACCTGGGAGAGATTGAGGACCTCACACACAATGCCCCATAGCCTGAGTCTAGTTCCCCACCCCGCCACTTCTGAGCTGTTGGAGCAAGTCACTTAACTTCTGGGAGCCTCTGTCTGTCACTTGTGTCATGGATCCGGCTGTAGTTCTGACTCCCAAGCTTGGAGAGAGGGTCCAATAAAGTGGGGCACGAAAGGTTCATCACATGGGGCTAGGCCTTCAGCGAGCAGCCATCACGTCCTATCGAGGTACCTGTTGATGTGGGGGCAGAGACACTCATCCGATTTCAGATGGATGGCTCCCAGTGGGTGGCTCTCCCTACACTTGTCCAGGAGACAGAAGGGTGACAGGCTGAGCCTCACCAGCATCCTGGCACAGGGGCATCCGTGCAACCAGCTGTGGGCTAGTGGTAAGTTCTAGGCTTAGGGAGCAGGGAGACCTTATCCTGGTCTTGAGCCCAAACCCTAAACCCCATTCTAGACCATTTCAGGCCAGGTGGGAATAAAGACATTCTTTGGCATCCTCTTGGCTACGTAGGATTTGGATGTTCCTGGGCTTTCTGGCCAAGAAAATACACTTCCCTCTCCTTGCTTAGCCGGAGTGCTTTGGCTGCTGTCTGTCAGGTGTCATACTGTACCAGCTGTGTCCACACCCATGACCTCGTCCAGTCCTTATGATAATCTTCCTTTTTGTCCTTCAGCTGGGGAGGGAGAGCCCCCTGGGAAGTGGTGAGGTGGCACAGACCTGTTTGGGGTGCCAGGGAATCAGGCAGGCAGGGCCTTAGGCAGCCCCCATCCCTCCGGCTGACACCCCGGGGACCTGATCCTTAGAGATGGTCAACTGGTGTTGGGTGAGCCCAGGTCTGGGTCAGGGTGGATGCCCGGTTCCCTGGCGGCCATCTTGGCCCTGGCACACCCTGTCCCTGCCCTAGTCTCCAGGTGCAGGGTGATGCTCTTACTCGCGGGCATGGCCTGGGAGCTTATGTATTGTGGTTAGGGCCAGAGCTTGGGGGTCCTTAGAGCTGAGCTCGAATCTGGACCCCACCACAGACCAGCTGCACACACCTAGATCGACCCCCTCATTTGTCCGTGCCTCACCGCTCCTCATCTGTGGAGGATGGCAGTGGTACCTGTGGGTAGCACCCACTTGAGGTGAGCCAGGACCGGGGTCATCTCTGGGTATGGGCTCCCACAGCCCCCTCCATCCTGTGTGAGAGGCTCAGGTGAGCCTCTCCCATGCCCAGCCCTCCTCCCCAGGGGCTAGCTGGGGAGGAGGCTGGAGACTCCAGCGTCTGGGGACAGATGGCCCCCCTGCCAGCCCCTCCAGCAGAAGCTGGGAGGATGGGCCGAAGCCCCGGTATCCAGGGGGTGGAGCCTCGGTACTATTCGGGCTCTGGCTGTGGCTGCTGAGGAGGGGTGGTGGTGGTGGGGGACAGGAAACCGGGGCCTTTCCGCCCAATGTCGGGGCAGAAGGGTCCGCCTACCAGAGGCCAGGCTGTGGTAGGACCGGCCTGAGGGAACCGGGCCCTTCTGACTCATCCGTCCTCCTCCTCTGTGAGGCGCCGGGCACACTGGGGCCTTGTGCCAGGAGGTCAGTCACTCTCCCCATTGCTGGGGAAAACTTTCCTCGGGTCGGGCCAGGACCCCGCCAACCCGCTGGGCCCACAGCAGGACCACGAGGCAGTCTCTGCCACCCCGACAACAAGTGTCTCCAACCACACAGGCTGTTCGAGCTTCGGTGGAGGAGGCTGGGGCATCTGTTTTCACTTCCTTAAACATTTTCAGTCCATTACAGCTGGTCTGTAGGCTTGAGGAGCCCTTGAAAATCACACTCCTGGTTCTTACTTAATGAGCACGTGCTCTGTGCCCAGCACTGTGCTAGGTTCTTGATGTTTCTTGGCTGTCTCACAACCCAAATATTTGGAAGGTTCTGTGACTACCTTTCCCGTTTCACAGATAAGGGCAACTGAGGTCTACAGAAGTTACGTGCCGCGCTTGGGGTCTCGTAGCCATCAAGCCGTAGCAGTGGGGTTCAAACCCAGGCCTGTCCGGCCCCACAGCTGGGATGCCCAAATACCACCCAGTTACACCTGTGGGTAACTTCTCAAGGACGCTTGAGGCACCCAGGGGGTCTCCAGTGTCATTATGTGTGGACATCAGAGGGATCTGCTCTGGAGATACCAGAGCTCCTAAGAGGCAGCTGAGTGTCTCTGCTGAGGGTGAAAAGTTGGTGGACAGTCAGTCACTTTCTGGAACCATGACTGTGAGAACTTGCCCCACTCAAGGTGCCTGAAGGAACTATGGGTTCTGCCTTTGGGGTCCGTGGGTAGATACAGGGCCCGGGGACTCTAAAGACTGTATACAAACACCCTGTTTGTGTTGGTGCAGATTCTGGGGAGAAGGTCCACAGGCCTCCCAGTGTTTCAACTTGTGGGGGCATCACCCCAAAGGGAAGTACTATTACCTCCTATCTCCCCTGGGCTGACCCAGACCACAGAGGCTGATTCTGGACCCCATGGGATCTCCTTCCCTGGAAGGTTGCACTGGCTGAATTATGTGCTGGCATACCGCTCACCTTGAAGGATGTTCTGGAACACAGCCCCATGAAACTTGTCCTCGGGCTTATTAGGTACGAGCTGTTGAGAATGGCAGGCTGTGCTCAGGGTTCTCTCTAGGAGACCCCTCGGGAGAAATCTTTTGCTGGATTCAGTACCAGGAATAGCTGGGCATCTCCTGAGCAGATGGTGTAATTCTCATCTCATGGGTCCTATGGAACATGAAATGAAATATTTCCCTTTTCCCGTTGGCCACCAGGTAGCTCTGATCCATCTGGGTAGCCCAGAAGTGTCTTGGCTCTTGTATGCTAATCTGGCTTCTAGTTCTTTTGCACTTTCATACCCTTTTCACTTACCTCACTTTTTTTTTTTAAGGAAGAAAAAAAAAACCTTGCTGTTTTATATGTTTTAGCTTTAACTAAACAAACATCTCTGGTGGGTCAGCATTGGCTACCGCTTACGCTTACCGCAGACCCAGGGATTAAGCACTTCCTTTCTGCAGTCTCTCCCAGAGGCCTATTTGCCAACTCCTTCCTCCCCATCCTGTTCCCCCTGCCCCTTGTTCCAGTTCCTGGGGCTCCGGGGCCTAGGGCCCCTCCGTACTGGCTCCTGAGGCTGGTTGGAAATCTCACGTTCAGGATCTTTATTCTTTGCTCTCCCTATCTCCTCAGAGTTCCACAAGCTGTTTTTAGGAAGAAAAGGTGGGGAGGGGAGTCATTTCCCCAACTCAGGCTTCCGTTCCTCTCCGAAGCTCCACGTCCCCTGGGAGGTCTCCCTCTTTTTCAGCTCCTGCCCTGTCTTTCTCGGCAGCACCCACTGACTGCTGTCCTTCGCCGCCTGCCTGAGCAGACAGAGCCCAGTTGTGGCCGAAAGGTAGTGACTTTGACCCTGGTGCCTTGGAAGTGGGGGAGGGGAGAGCCAGCTGGCAGTGCCCTGGGGGGCAGATTAGGAGGCACAGTGAGTTGCCAGTGTGATTTCAGTGCCCCACCCCTCCAGGTCTTGCATGGGGTGGCTTTGCTCTCTCCCAGAAAGTTAATAAACTCAAATGGAACTGAGAGGCTCAGTGTGAGCTGCCTTCCTCCCACCGCTGTCTCCTCGCCCCTCCCACCGGGGCAGCTGGGGTTACCAGATCAGTGGTTGTATATGCATGTATATAAATACTCCCCCCCACATGCATCCCCCTTTTAAAAACAAGAAGTAGCAACCTACCCTTGCACATGTGTTTTCTGGCTCTAGCTTTTTTATCTTGGGCGATGGCTCTGCATTCAGTGTATACAAATCTGTAGAGGCTTCCCTGGAACGGACAGTTGAAAAGAAAATCCTAGGGCAGGGGAGAATACTGCTCGTAAAGGGGTTGAAGCCTCTGAGGTGCCCATGGGTGGGCTTTAGGGGGTCCAGGAGCCTTCTGATTGTGTGTAAAGTTGTAGATACAAATGAATCTTTCTGGAAAGAGGGACCATGTCTTTCCAAGGGGCCTGTGGCCCAGAAAAGGCCAAAGCCACAGCTCTGGGTTGGATGGGGTTTTATAGAGTGGAAGCTGAGGCTGGGGGGGGAGGCTAACTCAGCAGAGGGCGGAGCCCCTTGGCTCTTGGGCCCCATGGGGGCTGCCGTGGACTGGGCTGAGGGGATGGGGCCCAGCTGCCAGCCCAGCTATCTTGTTGGAGGATGACTGGGGCTTTCCCGCTCCCAAAGGAGCATCCCCCTGCCAGCAGTGAGGGGGGTCCTGACTCTGAAAATGGAGCATGGTGTCTTCCTGGGACCAGAGAACCCCAGTGGTCAGAGCTTGGAGGCCCTTAGAGTAGCTGGATCTATGGAAATATCGAGGCACAGAGGGGTCAGGGGATGAGTCCAAGGTCACCCAGCCAGAGAAAGCAGAGGCCGTTCCTGCCTGTGATATTAAGTTCAGTGTTCCTTCCTCTGGGATGAGGAATGAGACTGGGAGGACGGGCCTTCTGGATGAGGTGAGGCTGCGTGTTGCTGCTTGCCTCTTGGCGTGTGGGTGAAGAAGAGAGGGTGCACAGAGCAGAGGCCACAGCTCGGGTGGGGGTGTCATCACCACACCTCAAGGCATCCTGCAACATCACCTCCGCTGGCTGAATCCTCACACGAGGCCACAGCTAGAGGCCCCGAATTCCGAGCCCAGCCAAGAACGCAGGGCTAAGAGGCTGTACTGCAGGATGTGGCCACTAGAGGGCAGCAGGCAAGCCGCTGCGGTGGCTCAGCTGCAGAAAGTTCTCAGGCTGGGAGAGGAGCAGAAGGAAGAAGGGGCAGTGAGCAGAAGCCTGCCAGGCGGAGGTCTGGGCACCGCAGCCAGGAGGAGGGTCTGTCTCACTGTCAGAGTCGGTGAGATCTGTTCTCAGGTACTTACGCGAGACACAAAGCGGACAAGACATTTAATGATGATAACAGTCGCGTACATTTATCGAGTGCTTTATGCCGGGCACTGTGTTAATTAGTCCTCACAATGTTAAATGTGAGTCCTCACAATGTTAAAATGATCCCCATTTTTCAGGTGAGAAAACAGAGGCCCGGAGAGATTCAGAAACCTGGCCATCAGTGGGGCTTTTGCCAGAGCCCATGTCCCAAGCAGGAGGCTGTGTCGTATTCTATGCCTGGCATTGACTAAATGCCTCAAATTCTTTAAATTCTTGCAACCGCTACTATGGTTATACCCATTGTATGGGTCGGGAAACTGAGGCTCAGAGACCGCTAGTGAATCCAGGTCCACACACCTGCTAAGTGATATCCGGGTGGGTGTGGTTCCATGGCTTGAGCCCTGAGGTCTGAATTCCAGTTCTCCAGTGGGGAGGTGTTTTTCACTCCCACCCTGTGCCCTAATCTGAACGTGGCTGAGACTGAAATCTGAGCTTTCTGCTGGGAGTTCACCAACTCCCCAGCCTTCCAACGCAAGTTACAGATTCTGGGCTCCTCTGTCTAAGGCTTGTCTGGATGTTGACTACCCAGAGATGGAGGAAGGTCATGCCAAAGGCTGCTCAAAGCCCAGGGAGGGGCCGTGGGGCTTGCAGGTTGGCTTGGAGGACAAGGGCATTGAAGAGTTCCTTGCAGTGGCCAGAGCTCCCCTGGGAACATTGGGACCTGGCCCTGGGGCCTCTGGTTTCCAGGGCAGATGCCTCCAGCATACCAAGGAAGCTTGGCCAGTCCTGAGCCCAGCTCTGCCAGGCTGGCAGGAGAGGGGGGCGGCATTTCTAGGAGGGTCTGACTTTCTTCGTCTTCCTGTTCCCATGCCCTCGCTTTGCCCTCCTGGGAGGCAGGGGGATGGCCTGTGGCTGGGCCTTTGGACACAGTCCCCTCGTGGATGCTCAGACTATACCTTGTGAACCCGAGTCCCACTTTCTTAGGGATTTATACCATCGAGATTCTTCAGTTACTCCTGATTTATTAGCCAAGGCAGCAGTTTGGAATCCTGGCCTTAAAAGTTTCTCTGGGCTGGGGTGGGGAGAGGTGGTAGGGAGAGAAACTTAAATGCTCCCCTGGATGGGTGAATTCTCCTTTTGGTACCAGAATCTTTGAGTTAAGTGAAATCTCTTTCAGCCTTCTGTTTCCCGTCTCAGTGGAGACCAAAGGGGATTAAATGTAGTGGGTCAAGGAGGAGGATTCAAGCATGGCCTCCAGAGCACACTGCCTGGGCTGGAATCCTGGCTGTACCCCTTACTAGGAGTGTGAGCTGGGGAAATTCATCTAACCTTGCAGAGCCTCAGCTTCCTTATCTGTAAAATGGGGATATGACAACATCAACCACACAGGGTTAGTGTGAGGGCGAGAGGTGTTTTTCACTCCACCTTGTACCCTAATCTGTGATCCCCCCTGGGATAAACATCATGAATGCCCAGTAAGTGCTTGCTTCCTTCATGTTCCCCCCGCCCCCATAATTCCTAGAACGGTGCCTGGATCATGCTCGATATCTGACAGATCTTTATGAGTAAGTACAAAGAGAGTCCATCCTAATGATGTGCATTGGGGCGTTGCAACTGTAGACCCTTACTTAAATAACTTAAAAATATTACCTACACTATTATTAATGGTATTCCCTACCTGTCTTTAGAGGCATTTGTTTTGGGGCACTTAGGCAGGGTGGGCCTGCATTTTGCAGGAGAATCTAATTTAATGCAGACAGGCAGTTTTCTCTGGTCACCTCATCGAACCCTTTTGATGAAGTCAGCATTCTCTGTGGCCCTGGGGTGAGGTAGGGGTGGGATGAGGGGTGTGGTCAGGGCTCTGGTTTTCTCTGAGGTTCCCAAGAGTCTAGACTGTGTCCTTCCCATATTAATGCCACCTGGTGACATGGTACTCTTCCCTGTAGGTACTGAGTGGAGTTTCAGACTTAAAATAGGACTCCTAGGATCCAGAGCCTCAGCTGGCTCACTGTCATCTCAGCTCAAGCTCTGCGCCCCTTCCAGAGGCAACCAGATTGCTTCAGCTCTGTTTCTTCTTCGCTAAGCTGATGGTAAAGGGGCCAGAACACTGGCCTAAGAGTCTGACACAGAGGGATTCGAGTCTCTGCTATTCCTTATTTGCTTCTGCACATTTGCTTAGTCTGTGAGCCTCAATTTCTCCATCTAAAAAATGGGAGTGAGAACCCTGACCTCCCAGAGGAGGCTGTAAGGAATAGCGTGGTGTTCGGAGTTGGCTGAGCCAGGCAGCACAGCGGGTTTGGGAAGTGAGGATCCACGAACCACAAAGGAGTCACGCCAAATAGCGGGATGTGGGAAGAATATTCACAAAGCACAAGTTTATCCCCTCAGCCATGAGCCTTGATCAACAAGACCTTGATCAACAAGGCCAGACAGCAAAGGGAAGGATCTGGAGGTGTTACACTACAGATCGTCTATACCCTTGTAATACCTGGTCTCTCTCTTGCCAATTTACACACAGGCCCGGGACATTAATCGAATGCATGTTTGAAGGCCAAGTGCATGTAAGCTGGAGGAACAAGGTCAAATCTCCTCAGAGGGAAAGAGCGTGGGCTCTGGGGAACCTGTGAGATGTGCGTTAAACCAAGCATGTGAGCTCAGGCAGGTCACCCCACTCTCTGTGCCTCAGCTTCCTCGCCTGTGAAATGGAGCTAATCCTGGCTTCCACATGAAGCTCCTGTGAGGAATAAATGAGCGAATGCAGGTAAAGGGCTTAGGAAGTACTCGACGGATGCTAACCGAAAAAATGCTACGGTCTTGGTGTTTTAACTTAGAATCTGTGGACAGCATCGAAGTCAGGAATGCTCCCTGGTCCACTTTTGCTTTGAGTTTTAGGTAGCCGTTCTCCTCTCTGGTGTGGTTGGAAGAAGAGCCTCCCGCCCCAGCTGTCCCTTCCGAGTGGGCCTCGGTGTCTGGGCTATCTAGACGGAGCTGTCATTTCCACCTGGAGGTCTGGGGTGAGCCCCTCTGCCTTGTTGACTTCCACCGAACCCCTCTTGGGGAGTCACTGAGAAAGTCAAATTTTGAAGGGTCAGGCTGCTCTGTTGATTTGAAATGCAGGGCCAGTCGGGGCTGTGCTCTGGCCTAGTTTTCTGGAATAACTTTGACTGACACCGTTCCCCGGTTGGGTGCCGAGCACTGTCTGGTTGGGTCAGTCTGGTCACGAGAGCTGAACCGAGCTAGGGAGGCCTCAAGGTATTTGTGGCCAGTAGGTTTCTTTGCAACGCCCTTGGATGGTGGGTGTGCGGGGTCCTCCCCGGGGTGGTTGCCTATGTGGGGCACCAACTCTTGGTCAGCTGGGGGTGCAGGCTTGCCAGCTCCCTGCCCACTGGGTCCTGGTGTGAGGGACTCGGACTTGCCAGGAAGGGATGGGTAGGGGGTGGGGGAGGTGGGTGGAGGGCTCAGGAGTCAGGGGGCTAGATCCCAGGGGATAAAAGGTGGCCCTGGGATAGCTGGAGCCCTGAATCAGTGATAGATCTGGGAGAGCAACCAGGGCCCTTGTCAGCCGGCCCTGGGGGGGCAGTCTGTGAGGACACAGGACGTAGGAGGGAAGGGGTGGGAAGGGCGATGTTGACACACCGACCTCCCCCCCTCAGAACGCTTCCCCTCCCTCTCTCTCTACAGTCTATTGCTCACAGGGCCTCTGCACAGGCTGGGACTGCCAGCTAGGCCAGGAGACCTGGCAGCTGCGGACTCCCCAGCTCGGAGCAGCCCCTCTTTGGTGAGTGGTGGAGCCCTTCCTGCCTTCACTCTGGGAGCAGCCCCAGCCCTCCGCCAGGGCCCAGGAGCTGAGCCAGCCTCTCTTGGGGGCGACTTCCAGATGCTCAGGCTGGCACCTTGCTCTGGACCTTCCCTGCTCTCCTGCCCCTGCCCCCCTGCCCTGCCCCCACCTTTGCTTTCTCCATTCCTTGAGATGCCCCTTCTCCTGCACCTCCTCATCTTCTTTCCATCCTGCCTGGTTCTCTGGGGCCATTGCTGGGTCATATGTGGCAGATTCTGCTCTGTGGGCAGAGAGCTGAGAGCTGAACGGTGGAGGCCCTTGAGGACTAGCTGGGGTGGGCCCCTCCCCCCCCCAGGAGCCAGTTCACTCTGTTGTCAGTGGGGGTCATCTGCCCCCCACCTGCCCCTTGCCCCAGTGGCCAGGAGCAAACCTGGAGGGTGCCTGGGGCCTGGGAAAGGATGCTTTTCAGCAGCCCCTGGACCTTTCTCTGCTCTGGGCCAGTTGACTCTCGTTGACCATGGGGGTCCCAGAAGTTCTCATCTGGGTAACTGGTCACCTGCACCCCTAAGTTGGTGTGGTGGGCTTGACAAGTTGTCCCCCTCTCCTGGCCCAGTGCACGGATCCTCATGGTGTGCATCTGACAGGAGCTCTTTTTCCTCCTGGGGTGGGCAGGGGATGGAGGAAAGATGCCCAGTGGGGAAGCTGGTGCCTGCTCGTGGGGGTGGAAGATGCAGGTGGGCCCCAGAGGTGCTGGCAGGGGTGACAGGCAGTGGCAGGAGAATGGCTCGAGGCAGGAACTGCTGGGCCCCTGAGTGTGTGAGCTGGGGAAGTTAGCTTCTTGCACAGTGGGGCCCCACTAAGGAACTCCAGGTTCATGATGGAAGTCCCCTGCAGCATTCGTTAAACTCTGCATGTGGGGAGTCAATTTGTTCGGTCCCAGAAGCTCCCAGGAGTCCCCAGAGAATGTAAAGTCTAGCTTAGAAGCTGCTCAGTCCTTAGGCGCATGTATGAGCATCGGGCAGGGAATCCGGTAGGTCTGGGGACCCCCTGGAGACCAGCCCGTCCAAGGGAGCAGGCTGGGGCCCCTGGCACGGTGATGCATCCCGCGGCAGGCTGCTCCCTGAATGCCGCCCACCTTTGCCCGCAGACCTCGCATGGTGGAGAAGCAGCCCCATGAAGGTGCCTAGCCATGCAATGTTCCTGGAAGGCCGTCCTCCTCCTTGCCCTGGCCTCCATCGCCATACAGTACACCGCCATTCGCACCTTCACCGCCAAGTCCTTCCACACCTGCCCGGGGCTGGCGGAGGCGGGGCTGGCCGAGCGGCTTTGCGAGGAGGGCCCCACCTTCGCCTACAACCTCTCGCGCAAGACCCACATCCTCATCCTGGCCACCACGCGCAGCGGCTCCTCCTTCGTGGGCCAGCTCTTCAACCAGCACCTGGACGTCTTCTACCTGTTCGAGCCCCTCTATCACGTCCAGAACACGCTCATCCCCCGCTTTACCCAGGGCAAGAGCCCCGCGGACCGGCGGGTCATGCTGGGCGCCAGCCGCGACCTCCTGAGGAGCCTCTATGACTGTGACCTCTACTTCTTGGAGAACTACATCAAGCCGCCGCCCGTCAACCACACCACCGACAGGATCTTCCGCCGCGGGGCCAGCAGGGTGCTGTGCTCCCGCCCCGTGTGCGACCCCCCGGGCTCCCCCGAACTGGTGCTGGAGGAGGGGGACTGCGTGCGCAAGTGCGGCCTGTTGAACTTGACGGTGGCCGCTGAGGCCTGTCGTGAGCGCAGCCACGTGGCCATCAAGACGGTGCGGGTGCCCGAGGTTAACGACCTGCGGGCCCTGGTTGAAGACCCCCGGTTAAACCTCAAGGTCATCCAGCTGGTCCGAGACCCGCGCGGCATCCTGGCCTCCCGCAGCGAGACGTTCCGCGACACCTACCGCCTGTGGCGCCTCTGGTATGGCACCGGGAGGAAGCCCTACAACCTGGATGTGACGCAGCTGACCACGGTGTGCGAGGACTTCTCCAACTCCGTGTCCACCGGCCTCATGCGGCCCCCGTGGCTCAAGGGCAAGTACATGTTGGTGCGCTACGAGGACCTGGCCAGGAACCCCATGAAGAAGACCGAGGAGATCTACGGTTTCCTGGGGATCCCCCTGGACAGCCATGTGGCCCGCTGGATCCAGAACAACACGCGGGGTGACCCCACCTTGGGCAAGCACAAATATGGCACCGTGCGAAACTCGGCGGCCACGGCCGAGAAGTGGCGCTTCCGCCTCTCCTACGACATTGTGGCCTTCGCCCAGAACACTTGCCAGCGGGTGCTGGCGCAGCTGGGCTACAAGATGGCCACGTCGGAGGAGGAGCTCAAGAACCCCTCCATCAGTCTGGTGGAGGAGCGGGACTTCCGCCCTTTCTCGTGACGAGGGCTCCGTGGGCGGGGGTGAGGGGCACATGGTGTCAGTTTTGATAAAATGGACCGTTTTTAACTGTTGCCTTATTTCCCCCTCCCTCTCCCGCCCGGTCTTTGTGTCCTTCCTACCCCCCGACCCCCAACAGGCCCCGCCCCCCCTTCCTTCTGCCTCTTTTTGTCCCTGAAATTTGCACTATGTCTTGGACAGCAATCACTGGGGCGGAGGGGGCATGAAGCGGGGTAGAGCCCCCAGCTCATCCCATTCAGACACACGGCTGTTGGGTCTCTGCGTGGATGGTGACAATGTTTACAAGCACCACACTCACACATTCACATACGCACACATGCACACACATGGGCGCCCACGAGGAGAGGTACCCCCAAACCATGGAACTTCTGCAGTATTTCCAGTGGCCCAGTGGTCAGGGTATGGTAGTTTTGCACTGTCTTACTTCCACAAGGTAAGAGGATAAAAACAAAAAGGTCACCTCTCTAATTTATGAATGGTGTCTAATCCCTCCCCATCCTGCTTCCTGCCCCCAATGCCCACTGCCCCCCTTGGAGCAGAGAACCTGCCCCCCACTCTACCCCCCCCACGCCCACCCCGGCCTGCCCTTGCCTGCCGGCGAGCAGGTTTTTACTGTGAGGTGAACGTGGACCTTGTTTATTTTTTTCCAGTCTGTGGCGATGCTGTCTGTCTGTCCGTCTGAGTCTTGTGGCTGCCCCTGGACCAGTGATGGCTGATAAATCTTAAGGGTTTCTGATTGATCTTGGGGTCCATCTGTGATATTTCTTTGTGCCAAAAAGAAAAAAAAAAAAAAAGAGTGGATCAGTTCGCTAAATGAACATTGAAATGCTTTATCTGTGTTTTCTGTAAATAAAAGAGTGCAATAATATCTGGGCGTGATGGTAGGACATTCTGAAGGGCCGAGGGCAGGCCTGGGTGGAGCCAAGCGTTTCTGGTTTGGGGGACAAGAGAGAAGGAGGTGGAGGTGGTGATTCAGTGGCCGGTCTCTAGCTTTTAGAACTCATGTCACCCTATCACTGTCAACACTGAGTTCAGTGGTTCATTTGCACTCAGTTGGTGGAGATGAGGCACCTTATAGCCAGGGGTGATGTTCAAAATATTTAACATGCAGTGTGGCTTGGGATGAAGGTCGGGATGAAGTCCTGGTGACCCCTTCCTGTGCCAGGTGTTGCCCCTTTAACTGCTGGGTCTGGGGCCTGGCTGGCTCGGGAGGGGGGCCATTCCCCGGGTGGGGTGGCTCAGGGCAGTGGCTGCTGATCAGCTGGCCCGGAAGAATTTCAGCATTGTACCCAATAGTGCAGGTGCGCTGGTATCTACCCTGGGGGATCCCAGCTGTGCTGTTTCCCTTCCCATCCTTGGCAGTCTAGCAGCTTCCTCCAAGCGAGCAACTTCCCCCACTGTTTCAAGAAAACAGCTGGTCCCTGGGGTGGAGGTCACAGCTCTGTTGTCCTGGGACAATGAGAGCCCCCGGGATCAAGCAGTCCCAGTGGTCCTGGGCTTCCTGAGGAAACTCACTCCGGGGCTATATTCTTTGAGTCAGGAGGATATGGATTTAGCAGCCATAGCAGGTAGCTGGGGTAAAAGGAGCTTCGTCAAGACAGGCTATGTTGTTTCCTGCAAACGTAACAGCGAGTGCTGGCTTAAGCCGGTCAGGGCCGATACGGTGGCCCCGGGATTGTGTGCCCAGATATGAGGGGCCCGGGCTCTTTCCATCTTGTTGCTGCTCCATTATCCTGAGGTGTTGCCCTTGCCTGTGTTGTCCAAGATGGCTCACTAGGCAATGGGAAGGGGAAGAACAAGGAAGGGAGGGCACAGCTCTGCCATTTGTGAGCAAACCCCCAAAGTTACAGAGGTCACTTCCACTCACGTCTCATTGGCTCTAGCCAATGGCCGCATGTAACCCCAAGGGAGGCTGGGAAAGGTAGTCCGCTATCTGGGTGGCCATGACTTCTGAAGGGGCCCATGAGTCAAAGGCTTATCTCCCCGGGCTTCAGATTTCCTCTCTGCAAAAGGGAGTCAGGGTGAGTTACACCTGCGCGCTTCCAGAAGAGTTTGGAAAAGTCGGTCAGGACTGGCGGGCGGGGCCTGGTGCTCTCAGCCCCTGGTTCACGGTCTCTGCTTCTCCAGCCTGTGGTGAGGGAGCCAACCTATAAATTGGCTTCCTGGCATCAGTGCTCAGGTGATCACTCCCTCAGTGCCCTTGGCTAGCTGTTCTAGCACCCGGGGAAGGCCTCCAATGGATGTCACGGCAGGTCGGTTCTTCCCCTGTTACAGTAAATGGTGCTGTGGCACTTGTCTCCCAGGGAGGTCCCTTCTCTTTACTTGCCCACTGCCCTGCCTCAAACTATCCTAGAGCTGGGAGGCTCCTCTCCCTTGGGTGGGTGGCTTTGCGGTGGAACTGGGAGACACTGGAGCTGGCCCCTCAACTGCCATGACAGATGGCGTTAATAACATTGACTGGGGCTTTAGAGGCAAGTCCCGTTGAAGGATCGGATCACTCATTCAAGTATTTCTGACTCATCTGTGTACAGGCCCTGGGGTTATGGATACTCTTTCAAGAAAGACTGTCTCGTGGGAGGCAAACAGATAAAAAGATGGTTACAGCATTGGTGAAGCACGGTGCCCCCAGGTGTGAGCCACGCAGGCAGGACTGGGCCCCATACAAACTTGATCCTAGAAACCGCAAGGCCACTGTAATAAGTCACAGGCTTTCCCCCTAGGCCTCCCGGTGTCATTTGATGTATCTTTGGTCTTGGGGGCTTAGAGAAGTCAGGGAGGGCTGCTTTGAGGTGGTGCTAGCTGAAGCCAGTCTTGGAGAGGCAGGCTCTGGCCTTACACGGGGTGTGGGAAGACTGTTTACTGCTGAGTGGGGAGCAGGTGCCGAGGCACGGAGGTGAAAAGGTATGAGGCATTTACAGCAGTGGGGGCTGCAGGCAGCAAGCGGGGGGTAGACCGTGTTCCACATCCTGTTCCCAGCTTCTCAAGCTTGGAAAGTCCATTTTACTAGTTCACCCAGGGCAGTTCCGTCTTCAAGGGATTTATTTATGATGATCAGCTACACATGACAGAGGGTTTGTCTGCTTCCAGGACCAAACTCCTAGACTCCAAGACTCCTGTCCTTTTGGAGGTCCTGCGTGTCTGGCTCCCCCACTCCCAGCTTCACCCACACCAGGCTCTTCTTCACTCTGCACTCTCTCGTCTTCCCCTTTCTTTCAATTCCTCGAACACACTGAGGTAGATTGTTATGGTTATAGCCCCTAATTTGTTCACACCCGACTCTGGGCTTAGCCCTGTGCCTTGCTTTGGCCAATGTGACAACAGCAAGTGTGGTGGGTATGGAGACACGAAACGTACCTCTGGAGGCTGTCCTTTTTGGCTTGCCTGGTGGGAGCCTTTCGCTGCATGTGAAGGAAGCCCAGCATAGCTTGCTGGGGAATGCAGACCATAAAGTGAAGAACTGAAGCTCCCCAGGCAAGGTCAGTCAGTTCTTCCCTGACTTGGCAACTGACTCAGACGCACAAGTGAGTCCTAGCCAAGATCAGCCACAATATGACCTGAATTGTTGGAACTGCCTGGCTGAATTCAACCCAAATTTCTGACCCACTAGATGGTGGGTTAAAAAAAAAAAAAGTGGTTGTTGTTTCAAGCCACGATGTTTTGGAGTGACTTGTTATACAACAAAAGCTAATGCCATTCTCTGTCCCACGGGGGCCTTAGCACAGACCAGACCATTCCTTATGCCTGCGTCACTCTTTTTTTTTTTTTTATTTGCGAGAGAGAGAATGAGAGACAGAGAGCATGAGAGGGAGGAGGGTCAGAGGGAGAAGCAGACTCCCCGCCGAGCAGGGAGCCCGATGCGGGACTCGATCCTGGGACTCCAGGATCATGACCTGAGCCAAAGGCAGTTGCTTAACCAACTGAGCCACCCAGGCGCCCGCTTGCGTCACTCTTAACTCCTCTCTTTGCCTAATTAATATCCACTCATCCTTTGGACCTCAGCTTAATTATCAACACTTCAGATTAGTTCTGTTGTCCTAAGTATAGGCCCTTATATAACTGATTCTATATCTCATATTTGTATATCCTGCTTTTAGCCCTGATGGCACCGTGTACATCTCCTTTATAGCATTTACCACAGTTGTAATCACACCTTTTATTACAGGACCTGGCACATAATAGGTGTTGAATAAACACTGGCTGAATGGATGAAAGAGTGAATGAAACAGGTACTCCCCACTTGCTCACTCGCCTGGGACCTTCATGAAGAAGTGGGCAAGGCCTCTTAGGGATCTGGATGAGACCTGAGGCAGCTCATGCCCTCCCAGGCTGTTCTGAAAAGTTATGGGGAGTTGAAGGGCACCTGGATGGCTCAGTGGGTTAGGCGTCTGACTCCGGATTTCCGCTCAGGGGACGTGAGATCAAGCCCCGTGTCGGGCTCCACACTGGGTATGGGGCCTGCTTGAGATTCTCTCTCTCCCTCTGCCTCTCCTCCACCGCAAAAAAGAAAAGTTATGGGGGGTTGAGCTGAATTTTGTCCCAGGACTCAATGTCCACCATTTCTCCCCCGCCCCGGCCCAACCCCAGTCAACAGTTCTTTCTTTCTTTCTTTTTTTTTTTTTTAAAGATTTTATTTATTTATTTGACAGAGAGAGACACAGCGAGAGAGGGAACACAAGCAGGGGGAGTGGGAGAGGGAGAAGCAGGCTTCTCACGGAGCAGGGAGCCCGATGCGGGGCTCGATCCCAGGACCCTGGGACCATGACCTGTGCCGAAGGCAGACGCTCAACGACTGAGCCACCCAGGTGCCCCAGTCAACAGTTCTTTCTAATTCCGCACTGACTTCCCTGTTTCTTCGCTGCGGTGCCTCACCTGCCTGGCCACTTGTTACAATTTCCAAGGTAAACGCTCTGGAGGAGAATACCAGCGAACAAACACGTGTATAGAATTTTACAGTTTACAAAGCATGCTTCCCTTCCTATTAGTCACACCTGTCCAGTGACTGTTTCCTGCTGACACAGAGGCACCTTTTCCCAGCCAGGAAATGGTGGTTAGAGCACCACGTAGGCATGACTGGCCCTGCCCCACTTCTTCTTTGTGTAGCGCTTTGATGGCTTAGATCCTAAGGAGTTATTTCCTGGTCTCGTCCCCACGCTCCGGTCCGTCCTGTCGAGTCTTTTCATTGCAGGTTTCCTCTGTTTGTGTGTTCCCACCTGCTCACTCGATTTTCTTCTCGCCAACAGCACTCCAGCCTCCTGGTCCCGCTTCCCTGGTGCTCTTGGGGACTCCCTGGGCTCCACTTCTTATCATCCCAGAGGGTACTGTCCGGGACAAACCCCAGTCCCTCCCTGGGGAAGAATTTCTCCCTGCTGAATGCCTCTCCTTGTTGGGTAGGAAAAGATATGGGAGAAGCACCTTCACAGACATAATGAGAACACACATGCTTTCCTGTTTCCTGAGGGCTGGAAAACAGGTTGGAATCAGACCCTCACAGGCAGGTGGTCAAGGTTGGGACCCATCAGGGAGTCTGGCTGAAGCCGTGGGCTGAGTGGTCACTGGGGTGGGCTTCAGGTTTGTGTGTGTAGGTGCAGCTGGGGAGCTAATGCCAACGTTGAGGACCTGGCTGGTCCGGGGGCTTGCAGCCTGCCTGCTCAGAGCACACACAGACAACCAGCAAGCCTTCACAGAGTCCCAAAGTGCTCCATCGAAACCTCGGATCTGCCCACCTGCCCAGCTCTCCTCTACGTGCGCTGTTTGCTTACAGGAGGTGAAATTGCAGGTGACTTGTATTTACAGTTGGGTCGTACTCATCTTGGGGACCATTGTGATCAAAAGTGAGTTTCCAGGTTCCAGTCCCATCTTTGCCCCTACTTGCTGTGTGGCCTTGTGCACATCACTTAACCTTTCTGAGCCCCCTCGTCCTTATGTATAAGAGATAATCATTCTTTTTTTTTTTTTTAAAGATTTTTATTTATTTATTTGACAGAGAGAGACACAGCGAAAGAGGGAACACAAGCAGGGGGAGAGGGAGAGGGAGAAGCAGACTCCCCGCTGAGCAGGGAGCCTGATGCGGGGCTCGATCCCAGGACCCTGGGATCATGACCTGAGCCGAAGGCAGACGCTTAGACTGAGCCACCCAGGTGCCCCCAGAGATAATTATTCTAATACCTGCCTCAGAGGGCTACTCAGAAGACTGCATAAGGTAGCGCTTTTAAGTGCAGAGCATGGTGCTTGACACACAGGGGGTGCTCAGGAAATGCTGGCTGTTATGGCCTCGGGTCATCGTCACCTCTAGGTTAGATGGACTTGACCTTTCTCCCCCCTTCAGGGTATCTGCATTCATGCTCTTTTTCCATTCACAAAGGATCATTTTTAGCGTGCGGGCCCAGAACATCTTCTTCCTTTTGAAGACCCGGGGAAGCCCACTGTCTCCAGTGATGAAGGTTATAACGTTTTCTTAAGCCTGAATTTTCGAGCATCCTGGAGTGGGGCTGGGAACAGCCAGCCAACCACACCCGACCCTTGGAGGCTTCCTCCTCTGGCAAATGTCAGCATCACAGCTGCAGGCAACAATGCCTTCTTCCTGTATTGCTTCCTGCCTTCTTCCTTCTTTGGTAACACCTCAGCCTTCAGCAAGGTCACCCTGGCCTTGAGCTGGCTTTGGGAAGCCGGATATGACTTTGGGACCAAGCCTTTGCCCCGAGGGGAGCAGGAGGCATTTTGAACCATCCAGGAAAAGCAGAAAATTAGGGATTTACGTGACAGGAGGCTCAACTGGAGACCTTGTTCACTGCATCTTGCTGGACAAATCAGAAATTTACCCTGAGCCTCAGTGTCCCAGCTATGGCCTGGGGGCAATGATCAAAAAGAATGTATCTTCTGCAGTAATCGACAATGTAGGTTACATATGTCCATTTAGTCAAGTTAAACAGATGGGCAAAATGCCTTTCTTGATTAAAAAAAAAAAATTCTGTTTATTCTAGTGATTATTGAGAAAGGTTTGTTAATGATTTCATCCTATGATTATAGATTTGTTTATTTCCACATAAGTTCTGTCATTTTTTTCTTTATGATTTTGAGACTTTATTTTTAAATGCATACAATTCTAAGATTTTATTTATTTAGAGTGAGTGTGTGCACAAGCAGGGGGAGGGGCAGAGGGAGAGAGAGAATCTCAAGCGGGCTCCCCATGCCCAGCACAGAGCCCAACACGGGGCTTGATCTCGAGACCCTGAGATAACGATTTGAGCTGAAATCAAGAGTCAGACGCTTAACTGACTGAGCCATCCAGGCACCCCTAAATGCATACAATTCTAAAATTGTCATGTATTTCTGGTGACCTTGTATCATCATGAAGTGTTCATGTTTACCTGGCAATGCTTTTGCCTTAAAGTCCATTTTGTCTGATGTCAATATAGCAACACCTGCCTTCTTGGTTAGAATTTGTTTAATTTATGGTTCCAGCTTTTAGCCCATATACATGTCTTGCAATTGCTGGTGTGTTTGAATTTATGGCTACCATCTTATTTTGTGCTTCCTGTTTGTCTCACCCATTATATGCTTTTTACCCCTCCTTTTGATTAGTATGTATATATTTTATCTATTACATCTTTTCCCCTGCACTGATTAGAAATTACATATTCATTTCTATTTCTTTAGTGGTAACCTTAGAAATAACAAATTATTTTCTCCGTTTATCCAAATCTAAAGCTAATCAATATCTTTACCGTTCTCTTGAAAAACACACTTAATCCCTTAAATATGCTTTAATTCCACTGGCCTTCTTTTAAACTTCTCTGTGGTTGTTGTGATGCATTTTTAAAGCTAAAGCATTATATATGGTCTTCTGTTTTTTTTTTTTTTTCTAAATCATCAACTTTATTAGGTTATCATTTGCACACAATAAACTTCACTCATTTTTTTTTTAAGATTTTATTTATTTATTTGAGAGAAAGAGAGAGAAAGAGAGAGCAAGCACAAGCAGGGGGAACCACAGAGGGAGAGGGAGAGGGAGAAGCAGGCTCCCCACCGAGCAGGGAGCCTGATGTGGGGCTCGATCCCAGGACCCTGGGACCATGCCCTGAGCCAAAGGAAGATGCTTAACTGACTGAACCACCCAGATGCCCCTAAACTTCACTCATTTTAAGTATACTGTTTGATAAGTTCTTTTTCTTTTTTAATTAGGAAAGATTTTATTTCATGCAACTAATGTGCATGACAGTTCACACATTCATACCAGTGGAAAAACCATTTGATAAGTTTTGACAAATGTGTAGTTAGGTAACCATGATCACAGTGAAGATGTAAAACCTCTTTATCAACCCAAACGTTCCCTTGTGCCCACTTGTAGCCTATCTACTTTCTCCGTTCCTGGCCCTTGGCAACCATTGAACTATTGCTGTCGTTATAGTTTTACCTTTTATTGAATTTTGTGTAAATGGAATCATACAATATGTAGCCTTTTGTGTCTAGCTTCTTTCACTTAGGTGACGGTTGAGATTCATTCATGTTGAACATACCAATGGTCTGTTTCTCTTTTATTGTTGAGAGTTCTTCATTCCCCTGTACAAATCCAAACTTCCACTTGGTATCATTTTCCTTTGGCCTGAAGAACTTTCATTTTATTTATTTATTATTTTTTAAAGATTTTCTTTATTTGAGAGAGAGATCGAGAGAGAGCACACAGCAGAGGGAGGGGCAGCGGGAGAGGAGAAGCGGACCCCTGCTGAGCAAGGAACCTGACGCAGGGCTCCATCCCAGGACCCCAGGATCATGACCTGAGCCAAAGGGAGACGCTTAATGGACTGAGCCACCCAGGTACCCCAGTAAAGAACATTTAATTTAATTAATTATTATTATTATTTTTTTTGCTGTGGAGGCTGACTGATTATAAATTCTCCCAGACTTTGTTTGAAAGTCTTTATTTTTACAAGAGATTTTTGTTGGCTTTAGAATTCTAAGTAGGTTGTTTTCAAAGATTTTGATTCATTCTTTTTTGCCTTGTATTCTTTCTATGAGAAGTCTTCCATAATTCTTAATTTTTTCCCCTTTGTATACAATATCTCTTTTCTCTGACCACTTTTAAGATTTTCTCTTTATCACTGCTTTTCAGGAGTTTTGATCTTGATGTGCTTTGGTATGTTTATCTTTATTCTGCTTGGGGTTCATGGAACTTCTTGATTTGTGGGTGTATAATTTTCACCAAACCTGGAAAAGTTTCAGCGATTTTTTTTCTTCAAATATTTTTTTCTGTCTTGCCCTTTCCAAGACTCTGATGATACATATGTAAGACACCCTGACATTGTCCCATGGATGACTGATATAAGTTCATTTTCCCCCCTAGCCTTTTTCCTCTCTGTGCCTAATTTGGATGGTTTCTAACACTACCCTCTCAAGCTGTCTAATCTTATTTCCTGCAGTATCTAATCTACTGTTAATCCCATCCAGCATATTTTTTCCATTTCAGATTTGTATTTTTCATCTCCATGTGGCCCTTGGGTCCTTTTACTTTATAAATTTCCATTCTATATCCTCATTGTGTTCATGTTCTCGTTTAAATCTTTGAACATTTGTATACAATTTATAATGTTTTAAAGTCCTCGATGATGAATTCTATACTCTTAGCCATTTCTGGGTCGTTTTTATTAATTAATTTCTTTTTCTCCTGGTTATGATCATATTTACTCAATGCTAGCTTTTCCGTAAACTTAGTAATTTTTGATTGCATGCTGGATATATCAATCAAGGGCCAGATAAAGACGGAAATCTCATCAGTAATTTGAACAGGACAATTTAATGCAAGTAATTATTAACTAGTCCAATGTGGTTAATTACTACAAGGGGTAAAGGAGGACTCTAAGGAATATAGGAATAATATATGCAGGAAGCCCTTCCTCTAGGGCTGAGGGAGTGTTGACAGGAAGAAATGAAGAACTTGAAAGAGACATCTCCAGCCCTGCCCCCTTTGAGTCAGACCTTGTTGGAGAGGGTGTCTCTGCCATATGAACACACAGCCTTCCAATGGAGAAGAAACTTGCCAGAGGGTTATGCCAGAGATTTCCATTTCAGCAACATACTTGATGGCTGAAACACTCATTAGAGGAGGCAGCTGGGTCCTAGCTGGTCTGCAGGATCTACCTGTCAGGTCAACAGGAGGCCAGGGTTCCAGGGGGCCAGTGCTGGTTCAGGAAGTGGTCTATTAGGTGTTTGGAGAACTTGTTGGGGAACAAGGGCCACTAGGCCTCCTAAACAGCTGTGGGGATAAACTACACCAGAACCAGGAAGAGAAACTTCTTTCTTAGCAATGATCTTGCAGTGACACCTCCCCACCTGCCTCAGCATCCTTCAAAGACAAAATCTAGCATAGCACCAAGTATTCAGGGTCCATCTCCAGTATTGTAAAGCAGGACAATGAAGGGTGCATTTAGAGCTAAGAAGCAATAAACTGGCATATGGACATTATGCATTTTTCTGTGTCAAATGCTGGATTTGGGTGGATTCCTTTATAGAGTATTGGATTTTTTTTTTTTTTTTTGGCACAAAGTTCAGTTACTGGGGATCCTTCTGATCCTTTCAAGGGATAATTTTAAGCTTTATTATGATGGCTCCAAAGCAGAGCTACTTTAGTGCCAATTACTAACTTGTGACCCTTCTAAGGATCCTATCCAATGTCCCATGTATTGTGGATTGTCCCCACTCTGCATAGTGGGAACATGAACTATTCCCCTCTCTGTGTGAGTTCCTGGACTTGTGTAGTCTGCTACTTTCCAGTGTTTTTTTTTTCTTGACCTTACAGAGTTTCACTCTATGCATGTACAGATCAGTACTCATTCAAAGATTCAAAGAGACCCCCTCTGCAGCTCTCTGGATCTCTCTCTCTTTTTTTCTCTGTGCATGTCCCTATTCTCTGGCAGGCTGCTTCACAAATTTTAGCCACATTGATTTCCTTAAACCTTGATATCCATCTATTCAACCCAGTGACACCATTGAGCTTTGTTTGCATTACTTGTCCCCTAACTGCAATCTGCAAACTGTTTCCAGAAAGTTTGCTGGGACAATCATAGTGCACATCTCATTTGTTTCTTTTCTTTCGGGGCACAGTCCCGTGCTATTTGTTTTTCCAATATCTGAAAACATTTGTTTCTCTCTCTCCCCACCCCAACCTTTTGGTATATTTTCCTAATTGTTTATGGTAATAGGGAAAATCCTGAAGCAGTTTAATCAACTTCATGAGCAGAAGCAGAAGTCTCTTGTCATGTATTTTAATTTTGTATTTAAAAAAGTCTCTTGATACATTACTTTTTATATAATTTAAGCTTAGTCAATATTTAATTAGATTTACCCATATGATTTCTTCTTTCCTCTTAGAACTTCTTTCTGGAATTTCTTTTTTTTTTTTCATTATACAACTTTCATTGAGGGTCTGCTAGTGGCAAATTTTCAATTTTTGTATATTTGAAAATGTCTTTAACACTTGATTTTTCAAGATATCTTCTTGGGGTATGAAATTTGGGGTTGGCATTTATTTATTTTCTCAGCACATTAAAAAATAACATTTCACTTTCTTCTGGTTTCCATTGCTACAGATGAGAACCAGCCATCACCTAGTGGTGCTCCTTTTAAGGACAATCAGTATTTTATTTCTGACTTAAAGAAAAAATCCTTCTCATTAACTTCGGAGTTTGAAGTTTTACTATGATGAACCTAAGTGTACTCATCTTTTGATTTAATCTACTTGGATTAATTGGGCTTTTGAACCTGTTGTCTTTCATTAGTTCTGAAAAGTTCTCAACTATTAGTTTTAAAAATACCGCCTCTGCTTTGTTCTCCTGCATTTCTCCTTCTGGAATTCTAATTAGCCATCTATTATATGTACTTATCTATCCTTCATTCTTATTTTTCCCTTTCATTTCCTATCTTCTCGCATCTTGTGCTTAATCATGGGTAGTTTTGTTTTTTGTTTTTTTGGTAATTGTTTTCCAGTTCACCAATTCTCTCTTCAGCTGTGTCTAATTTGTAGTTAAGCGTGCACACCCAGTATTTGATTGCAGTTGTAATACTTCTCATTTCTAGATGTTAACTTTGTTTCTTCTTCAAATCTGCTTAGTTATTCCTTACTGTTTCTTGCTCCCTGTACATATTTTCAAGATTATTTTTTATTTCTTTAAAAAATAGCACACATAATTATTTTACAAGTTGTATGATAAGTCCAGTACCTGAAACCCTTGCAAATTTGTTCTGTTGTCAGTTGTTCCTATTGGTTCTCGGTCAGAATGCCTTGTTTCCTTGTGTATTTGGTTAGTTCTGTACTGTGGTTTGTGCATTTTTCCTTGGATTTCTATTTATGGAAATTTGTGAGACCTGGGATTGCAGAGAATTCTTCCAAAGAATATTTGTTTTCATTTTTTTGCATCTGCCAGGCCACTGGGGCCACTTACTGGCAGCCACCATGGTAAATAAAATTCTTGGTTTGTGGAGTTTGGGGACCACCCAGGTTGTGTGAATCCAGGTTATAAACTTTTGTAAGGGATGCCTGAGGTTTCCAAATTCTCAGTAGTACTTTTTCCATTTACTACTTAGTGCTCAGTTTTAAGACAGTTCATTCTTCTCTGGGTCCCCATGAAGGAGGGGATTGTTAGTATTTCTCATTCGTCCTTAGCCTGAGAGGGTAACCCTTGGAAGTCTCAGCTATTTGAGAGGAGGAACTCCTATCAGACTCTCCACCTTGGGCAAACCCTGGGCTTTGTCAGCTTATCCCTGGGACACCAGAGAAACCAAAGCTATGTTTCTCAGGGTTCAGTGAATGCTCTCTGGGCAAACACAGCTGCCACTGTCCTTACCTTTTTGGTTCTTGCCTTCATTCCCTGCATTTTTTGCCTTGTGTGTTATTTACTTTCCTGCCAGCTTATTTTGCATTGAAGAAGATTTTTCTTATTTTATAACGGATATTTTAGTTGTTTTCAAATGGGAGGGTCTAGCATGTATCTAGCATTTTGTATTACCCCAAACTGCTGTACTGGGGTCACACTTATCATCCTTCTTCAGTACCTAGAACATACATTCTCAGGCAGTATTTGGCAAATAAATGAGTGGACATGGGAATGAATGAAGATGTGCACACAGCTTTGGTTGCATGAACGGTTCATTAGCCATCTTGGAAACACCATGAGGTCAGGGACCTTGCCTAATGAACTCACCATTGCCTGAAACTCTCTGTAATGACCCATGCCAGCAGGTGTCAACAGATCTTGACTCAGAGAGGTCTAGGCGTAATGGGAAATCTGCCCTCATAAATGACACTTGTCTAATGCACAGAACAATTTTCCGAATCTGTGGGTCTTTGGGAATGGTTGGTTTTCAAATGGCGGGGTGGGGTTTCAATGGCCTGTCTCTGCTCTCTTCCTGGTTCTTCTGGGGCTTCCGGCTGCAAATATCCTCTCACAGTGATGGAGTTTTGCCTCTGGTTTTAGTGTTGTGATCTAAGCCCTTGCAGCTCAAAGTGTGGTCCACATACCAGCGGCATCTACATCACCAAGGCACTTGTTTGAAATGTAGACTTTGGGTGCCTGGCTGGCTCAGTTTGGAGCATGAGACTCTTGGTCTCAGGATTGTGAGTTTGGGCCCTACATTGGGTGCAGAGATTACTTAAAAATAAAATATTTTTAAAAAAAAGAAATGTAGATCTTGGGCCCCACCCAGACTACTGATTCAGGACCCTCATTTTTTTTTTTAAAAGATTTTATTTATTTATTTGAGAGAGAGAGAATGAGAGAGAGCACATGAGAGGGGAGAGGGTCAGAGGGAGAAGCAGACTCCCTGCCAAGCAGGGAGCCCGATGTGGGACTCAATCCAGGGACTCCAGGATCATGACCTGAGCCGAAGGCAGTCGCTTAACCAACCGAGCCACCCAGGCACCCCAGGATCTTCATTTTTGATAAGATCCCCAGGTTATTCATATGCACATGAATGTTTGAGAAATACTGCTCTAACCCAGAGCTCTCCAATGTATGTGTGTGTGTGTGTGTGTGTGTAGAGAATGGATTATAGGCTTGCAGTGAGAAAATGATTTTTTATAGCCTTCAGGTGGCCCTGCAGGATGACCAACTCATTTCGGTTTGCTTGGAGCTTTCCCAATTTTTGAGCTGAAAAAAAAACCACATCCCTGGAAACCTCTCAGTCCCAGGCAAACTGGGATGATTTGTCCCCTTACCAGACAGGGCCCAGGCATCCTGGTCTCCCAGAGGGAAGCAGAGCAGGAACTGTGGTTCCAGTAGTCTTCATGCTGAGGAACAACATCTGGCACCATGTTGGGCTGGGCATGGCTAAGGAAGTGTTTCATCACCTGGACAACCTGGACACCTGTGTCAGCAGCCAGCTGCAGAGCACTGTGATCCCCACTGTGGACAAGGGGTCCTTGGACTTATAAGAGAAGTTCACATTCCTGGAGGCCCAGTGCGCAGTCCAATGCAGGCCAAGTTATGAAGGGGGAGATAAAGAGGTTGGGCCGGATCTCCAGGGTAGAGCTGCTCTGGGAGAAGGCTCCAACCCCCCGTCTTTATGTAAGGTAGTGACTTAAGCCCATTTGTAGGTGATTTGTTCTTTTAGTGGCATCCATGTTAGCTGCAAAGAGAGAGTTCCAACAATACATGCACACTTGGCAAATTAGAACTTCATCATTATTTTGAAATACTTGGTATGAAATGTTTGATTGTGTTCATAATCCATTCACATCATCACAAGAAATTTCAACATTACATTTGTCAAAGAAAGAAAAGGAAGAGCTGTTAGATTCTCTTAATATAATTTCAAGTGTTATACATTTTTGAATGGTTATAAAATGCTTTTACATTTTTTATCATGTACCGTGTGAACAAAAGTTTCCTGTGAATAGTGACTTCCAAGAATTTCAAGAGATCCTCATTAGAAAGCCCCACCCAGAGTTACGTATGGCATTTCACGTATAAAGCCTGATATTAAAAAAAAAAAATGTTCATGGAAGAAAGCTCAAGGTTCTCATTAAATTTTTTGAAAAGATTTTATTGGAAAGTTTTATACATATTCAATATTTAATATCTCCTTATTCCATCGTACTTTTATCAGAATTATATAATATAAAGAAAATGGACTAGTTTTCCCACCTAGCTCCCTATAGATGCTCCCAAGTTACCTCCAGTTTACCCCAATGCACTGTGCAAATTTGACCACTTTCTCTGTGTGCCCAAGTGTGAGGTACCTGGGAAGTCTTGTGGTAACCCTCTGTGCTCCCAGTTCTCTGAACTGACTCGGGCCCCTCTCCCCCTCACTGCGGAGGCACGGGGGAGAGAACAAGGCTAATCGCAATACCCTCCAAGACTTTCCTTGCTCCACTCTCGCTCCTCCCATCTTCCTCCCTCTTCTTCTTTAGTGAAAATCCAGCTGCCTCCAACGGTTGCTATGGCAACCCTAGGGCTGGCAGGAGCAGGGCTGTGCTGACTTAGGGATGGGCTTCCATGACAGAGCTGCCCCTCCTCTCTGGGGCAAAATTATGATGGTGGGTAGATGGGGTCGGAGCACTCAGGGACTGACCCAGCCTTCTGGACCATGGGACCTCTGCACTCAGAGCTGCTGGGGACACACCCTTGACCTGGGGTCTCTCAAATACCTGGCTCCCACACTTCACATAAAGCCTCGGGGTCTCTCCAAAGGTGAATTCACCAGAAGGCCACACTCTCTGATCACAGTCGGTTTCAACTGGCCTTTCTTCTAGGCCCCCAGGCTACATCTTACCTCACCCCTTGCACAACAGGCAGCTAGAACCTGAGTTTGGCCTCCAGAGTTTTGGAGTGTAACTTGATAGGTGCGGGTGGTGTGGGCCTTGTGTCCGAGCTTGGAAGTCAAAAGGATGCGGGTTCAAGTCTTGGCTCTGCCACTTTGTAGCTCTGGGAGCTTGGGTGAGTCATTCAACTATACTGAGCCTCAGTCTTTACATGCGTATGGTGGGATTATTAAAGACCCATCTCATAGGATTGCCATTTGTAGCTTCCAGGACCCCAGGAACATGAACTGCTTTTGTAAGTCCAAGGACCCCTTGTCCACAGTGGGGGTCACAGTGCTCTGCAGCTGGCTGCTGAAGGTGTCCAGGCTGTCCAGGTGATGAAACACCTCCTTAGCCACACCTGGCCCAACATAGTGCCAGATGTTGTTCCTCAACATCTGGATATTAGAGTGGCTCCTCAGGTACATCCATAGAAGCCCACAGTTTAGCAACTCCCCCCCACCCACCTCCTCTGCCAATTTAGGGCTCAATCTTCTTCTTCCATCTGATGGTATTACATGGAGATATTTGTGAGCTCATACTTTGTCAAGCTCTCAGATCAACTCATGGCATTCAGGAAATGCTCAGTTAGTGAGGATTGATGTTACTATTTCCCTCTCACTTTCCTGACTGGTTTCCCTTCTTTTCCTTTTTTCTTTTCTTTTCTTTTCTCTTTCATTTATTTATTTTTTTTACAACAAATCCCGCCAGGCCCTGGGGGTTCAGGGGGCTGTGACCACTTTAGCTTTTCGTGTAAACCTGACTCTCATAGAAAACAATATCCCGAAGCAGAAAAAAGAAAAAAAAATCAAACTGTGTACATAAATCAATAATTCTGCACCAAGTGAGAGTAATTAAGAAATGAAACCACTAGGAAATACCCAAGAGAGCTTATTAGAGAAAATAACCCTAAAACTATTATCTAGCGGTTCAGAAACACCTACTCTGGGTGGTACTCAGCTCAGGGTTTGCAGCTGTGCCCCATCGGGCAGGGGCGTGTGATGACGGACCCTCTGGCTGTTCTCACTGGTTGTGGTAGCTCCATGGGGATTTCCTCTGCTGGTTCTGATGTTTATTTTTTTGGCAGTGGACTAATAACCATTGGCCGGTACCAAATAACATTGATATTCTTGTTTTGGGTACTTTCTCGGCAGATTTTACTATATCAAATAGTGTTTCAGGTTGGCTTCTCCAGGAAGCAGGCTCTGAGACAAGTTTAGTGTGCCGGGTGTTGATCTAGGAGGGTCTGTAGGTTGATCTAGGAGGGTCTGTGGGATGAGGACCGTTCGGAAGGGAGGGGAGGGAGCAGAATGCAGCAGAGGGAGAAGTCAGGCTGGGACAGCCCAGGCTCACCCCAAGGGGGCTCTGCAGCTGATGGTGGTCCAGCAGAGCTCTCTGAAGGGCCAGGATGGCAGAGGCTTTTCTCCACCCGCCTCCTTGGTCAGTCACTGGAGGTGGGCTGTCCTGGCAAGGGCATGTCCTCTGATGATGGCTCTGTGCAGCTGACGTGGATGCTGAAGGGGCACTGCGGGCAACAGGGGCACCACACCCTTCCTTGAAGGGGGACCTGGACTGCGCATCTCTGTGGTCATCACAAAAAGTAAACTGAGGCTGGGATGCGGGCCTGGAGCCTTGCTGGGTCACGCGGGACATTATAGTGGCTCCTTAGGTATATCCATGGAACCCCACAATTTAGCAACCTCCTCCTCTCCTTGCCTGCCAATTTAGAGCTCAATCTTCTTCTTCCATTGATTAGCAAACGAGCTCAGATAGGAAAGGGACCTGCCCAAAGTCTCCCGGGGCAAATCACAGACAGAATTGCTCAGTGAGCCTATGCCCTTGTTCGGGTCTGTTGGGCTGTCACCTTCCCGGCAAGGCTCGCTGACTCTGGGAGCTGCGTGAGATACTCCTGTATGCACCTGGTCACTTTCCAGACTCCCCATCAGGCCACGAGCTTGCCAAAAGCAGGGCCAATGAATGAGACAGCTGTGAAGTGAATCTTATTCTTAGGAAGGAAGGAATGAGGTCCTTGGCAGCATGGTACAGGGAGTCTGGGCCCATTGTTGGCCACTCCTATGGAGAAATATTAGGGCCCTTTTTCTTTTAGTCTTTAGTTCCTCTCCCCTGGCCCCTAAGGGATGAACCTCCATCCAGGATTTTGGGGTTCAATCTCAGGAAACTCAGAAGTGATTTAAACCCACTTCTCGATTCCCGATGTGCATCTTTGGCCCATGAAGGGCGATCTGAGTGGATTTCTTTATGACTTCCCTGTTCCACTGCTGGCCCCTTCCTCTGCACTGGATATGCTCAATACACTTGCTCTTATTTTTATGATTTTATGAAACCTATATTATTTTATGTGCATGGATTTTAATTTATGTAGATAGTATTGTGCTAAAAACCTAATTCTATTTTTTTCCCCTTTTCAGCATTTTATGTTTTTAGAAATCTATCCAGGCTGTTGATTCTAATTGCTGTGTCTACTGCATTTATTCATCCCTCAGCAATGGAAGCCTAGTTTGCTTCTAAACCTCCCCTCTCCCTGTCCCCTGCCTCGAACAGTCCCACGGCAGAGATCCTCATCCTCTCCTTCCAGATCTGCATGACAATTTCTCTTGAATCTCCGTCCAGGAGGGAGTTTCTGGTAAAAGTGTATATGCATGCTTAAATTGCCTAAGTAGACTCACACTTCCTACTCTTAAAGGACCAAGTACTCATCAAGCCCCGGGGCTCGCTAGACCTTGAACTCTCTTAATTAGAAGAAATAATTTAGAAAATTATTTAAAAATTATTTTTTTGAAGGGGTGGGGAAGCACTTTGCCAGCCAAACAAAACACAGAAGATGGATTCAGCCCATGGTCTCCAGTTTACAAGCCTGAAGGCGCTTTAACCTTGGCCTTTGCATGCAGAGGGCACACATCCCTGACATCTCCTTTGTGTCTCTCCAGGGCCCAGTCCGTGTTCACACCAACAAGCCTTGAGCAGAACTTCACCCCCTCCTCAAATAGACCCTGTGTCAGAACAGGTTCCGCATGTTGTAAGGAAGAACATTTGCAGCCTTCCTGGCCTTACCTCTCTCTCCGACCCCTGTCTTCGGGGACCACCAGCTGTCAGAACAGATGAGATTTATCTAGTGGGAGGCGCTCCCTACCTGTGTTGCCCTTCCTGCCCAGCAACCCCTCCCTGAAAGGTGAAGGTTGTGGGGAGAAGACCTGAGGATGGGGGGGGGGGTTTGGTGGTGGGGGGGGCTGTTTTAGTTTGGGCTGCTATAACAAAATGCCATAAATGCTTATAAATAACAGAAATGTATTCCTCAGAGTTCAGGAGGCTGGCAGTCTGAATTCAGGTCGGGTTCTGATGAGACTGCTCACTTCTGGTGGTATCCTCATGTGGCATGAGAAAGAGGGTGGTGAGCTAGCTCTCCAGTCTGTTCCTACAAGGGCACTCATCCCATTCCTGAGGGCTTCACTCTCATGACTTAATCACCCCCAAAGACCCCACCTCCAAAAACCATCAAACTGGGGATTCGATTTCAATATATGCGCTTCCGGGGGGATGCAGTCGGTCTGTCATGGGGACCATCAGCCCTTGGTCCAGCTTCTCCAGCAAAAACAAAGATCGTTGTTGCTCTGAGCCTCTTGAGTTTGAGAGAGCCTTTGAGAGTAGGGAATGTCCAAACCATTGTGTGGCCTCAGACAAGGGCCGCAGGTGGTCAGAGATTCTTTATAGCATTTGCTTTTAAGAGAGAAAAGAATATTAGCTTTAAGTCTTCTTGTTTTGAATCAGAGCATCTGGGGCTCCAGCCTGTGCAGCTATTAATCCCCACAACTCCAGTTGGGCTTTCAGGAGCTGGCCAGGTTCCCCTGCTGGCACCCGGACTTCCTAAGGCCAGATGCCCACCCCCCAGCCACCCTTGGCACGGCAGAGTAGAGTGGGTAGGATGTGCGGGTTCTGGAGTCAGGCGGTCCTGGGTACAAGCCTGACCCTGCTGCTTCAGACTGTGACCTTGGACAAGCCACTTCACGTCACCAAGCCTCAGTTTACTCATCTGCAAGATGTGAGGCTATTACCCACCACACAAGGTGCTCTGAAGTTTAGATGAGCTAATGGTTGTAAAGCCCTTTAGCAGAGCCTGGCACATGAACAGAACTTAACGGATGGGAAATTCAAAAAGCAGCTCACGGGATCTTGGGATGCAGGTGAATAGGAGCAATATAGCAATCAGTAGCTAATGTCCTTCATGGGTCCATCATGTGCCAGGTGCCACAACACCGTGGGCTGCAGAGGGACCCGGGCATCTAGCGAGGAGGCAGAGAGAGGAGGAAGGGCCAATGCGTGCAGCCTCCAGTGTAAGGGATGGTTTTATTTTATTTTTTATTTTTAAAGATTTTTGACTCATTTATTTGAGAGAGAGAGAGAGCAGAGCGAGTGAGTGAGAACATGAGTGGGGGGGAGGGGCAGAGGGAGAGGGAGAAGCAAGCTCCCCACTGAGTGGGGAGCCAGATGCAGGGCTCGATCCCAGAACCCTGAGATCATGACCTGAGCCGAAGGCAGACACTTAAATGACTGAGCCACCCAGGCTCGCTGATGGGTGTTTTTTTTTTTTTTTTTTTTAAGATTTTATTTATTTATTTAACAGAGAGAGACAGTGAGGGAGGGAACACAAGCAGGGGGAGTGGGAGAGGGAGAAGCAGGCTTCCCGCCGAGCAGGGAGCCCGATGCGGGGCTCGATCCCAGGACTCCGGGATCATGACCTGAGCCGAAGGCGGACGCTTAACGACTGAGCCACCCAGGTGCCCTTGATGGGTGGTTTTTAAATGTTTCTTTGCCAAGCATTTACTGAGTTGCAACGTTGGAACCCACTCCCGCTGGTTTAAGCAGAAAAGGGATTTATGAAACTACATGGGATCAAGCACAGAGTCGTGGGCGGGTGGGAGCAACAAACTTGAGGTGAGGCTCCCAGAGGGACTCAGGCCTGCTCTGCCCAACTGGCTCCATGGGTTAAATGAAGGCAGCCACAGCCCAGGAGCCTATTTCACTGCAACCTCGGTCTCTTCTGCCCCTGGAAGTTGGCCTTGTAACTAAGGCCACCCGGAGAGCTGGACCACAACACAGAAGTCTGTGCCTGTGGCTGCCTGGGCTTCAGTTCTGAACTGGGGACTCTCAGGGCAGAGCCCAGGCCTTGCACCTGCGTCCTTGCCGCAAGGGAGCCTGGGAACCGAGTTCTGAAATAAACTTGGGAAGGCAGAACCGATAGGGAATTTCCCCAAACGAGAAGCTTTTCCAAGGATGGATGCTGCACAGTCACAAATAAGGCAGATATCCCTATGTCCCTACCTGAAGCACCATGTAGGGAATGTGGGGGCATGTGACAGAAGGGGGGTTAGACCCGGCTCTTAGAGGTGTTCCCTGTCTAGCGGGGCAGACCGACATCTACGTGTGTAACACTGCAGGTGACTGGAGGGGCTTACAGGGCGCGGACCACCCACCCACCCACTGCATGTCTGTGCCTGGCTCCGGGGGCCTAGTTGGTATGAGAGTATATTTGCGACCCCTCCAGTGACGGTGTGCAACAGTGGAAAGGGGAGGGTCGGCCAACCTCGAACCCAGTCCTGACTTTCCTATTGACCACCCGTATGATTTAGAATCTCTTAGTTTCTCTGAGCCTCAGTTTCTTCATATGTAAAATGAGGATAGTCCCACCCACCATCTAAGGGCTGGTGTTCATGTTACTGATAATGTATGTAAACTGCCTGGTATACTAGATGTCCCATAGAAGGGAGTCATTTTATGGTTATTGGCATGAGCGTGATGAGAGAGGCTTCTTTTGGTGGGGGCCTGGATGCAGTGTTTCAGGAGGTGGATGAGAGGTTGGGACAGACAGGAGGGTCCAGGGCCCGTGTGCCCTGGGCATTCTGGGATGTGTTACTGTTGGCTCACAAAGGCGTCCTTGGGACTAAAGGAGCAAACGTTCATTTTTGAACTTCAACTTAAATTGTCATTAAATAAAAGAAGCAGCCCTGTCGCTCTAACAAGTGAACACCCCCCTCCCCACAAAGGGTATCCTCGGTGCTTTTCTCAGAGTCCCTACTGGAACAGGACAGCGAAGAGCCAGACTTCAGGTTCTGGGCCGCTGGGTGGAAGGTGATCTCTGTCCTGCATCTGGGGATGTCCAGCCAAGGGCTTCAGCTCTCTGGGTGGGAACGGAAGTGAGGGAGTAATATCCACCCAGGGTGGGCAGGTTCTTGCATGGTCAGGTCCCAGGTGTGGAGACAGATAGGTGTGGGGGTAAAGCAGGCGGCAGGCACATTTGGCCCCTTTTTTCTGGTCTCCTCCGTATTCCGGTAAGGTACCAGCCCTAGGCTCTGCATCCCTCAGCTTGTCTGACACTGACAGCTGTCTGGAGGATGCCACAGAGGCAGGGCAGGGACAACTCAGCACATTCCCAGTGGTGTACCTCTGGGGCATCTGCGTCCTCTGGGTCCCAAATTGCTTGCTTCTTCCCTGGGGAAACTGAGTCAACCCATCCTACCCTTTCCTCAAGCTCCCACCTGCCCACATGGGCTGCTTCTCAGAACTTGACCCTGAGAGGTGCCCCAGAATGTCTTCCGGAGGAAACAGCCCAGCGGGGGCATTTTGGGGTAGTAGAAAGAATGGAAAGGCTTTGGGGTCAGGCAGACTTGCTTTTGACCTCTGGCTCCCTCTCTTACCTTTGGAGTGATCTTGGGCAAGTGACTTGCTGTCTTCACCTGTAAGATGAACATTTAAATATTTCTCTGATGGAGTTATTATAAGATCAAGTGTGATGCCATACATACCTGGCAGGATTTCCTGCCTCAGAGAAGGCTGGCCGACTATTTGTATTCTGATCTATTCTCTGTCTGTCTGTCTCTCAGAGAAACAGAGCAGCTGCAGAAGAGTCCACCAGAGTCAATCCACAGGTGAAAAACACTGATTTAGAAAGAGATTTTAAATGCTCTAAAAAAGATGGGAATTATAGACAAATTTGGTGAATGATACAAATGATTCATCGCATAAGCCTCTAAAGAGGAAGACTGCTCAAAAAAGGGTTAGGAAGTTCTAAAAAATAAACAAAACACAGTTTAGACCATTCAATTCTGCCTAATTCAATAAATATTAAAATAATGATGCCTAAAGACATCAGGCTTAAAAGGTGAGGTTCAAAGAAGGAAGAAAAGACACAACTAAACAGAAGATCCTCTTTAAGCTGGATTAAACTAAAAGGGGCCTTTTGGAAGAGCGTAGGGGTATCTGGTTTCAGGTATGGCTTGATTCAGGAGCTCAAATGATGTCATGGGGCACAGGATAGAAGTCCGTGATGGCTCCATTCTCACATAAGAGCTCCTCCTGTGATAGCCAACTGGCAGCAACAATTCCAGACTCACATGCTCCCAGGCTCAAGCTCAGCAGGAGATGGAGGCCAGCAGTCCTAGAAAATGTCTCATTGGCTGGATTGGTTTTTGTGATCATCCCTGAATGAATCACTGTGGTCAGTGATTTTATTGCAATGCTTTTATTGACCAGGTTGGCATCACATGCCCACCAGTGGGGGTGGGGACAGTGTGAAGTCAATACCAGCTCTCTCCATGAACTTAGAGTGGGGAAATTTCCTTCCTCCCCAGAAGGAAATTAAGCACCATTACCAAAAGAAGACAAAATGGATACAGGGTGGTCTAAAAAGCAAATGCCCACTCTGGTAGGTGTGAGTGGACAGTTGTAGGAACCAGAAGGCCAAATGAGCTAAGTCTTTCTAAAACATCAAGGATAACAGAAAGGAATTTTTGTGAAATTTACAGCAAAAAAGAAAACCAGGAATAAAAGAGCCACTACTTGAATAAAATGATGTGTTTAAAAGTATTTCCAAGTGGTGACTTTTAAAATTTGTTTTGTAAACAAAGATGGTATAATGTCTTTCAGGGATGGGTGGAACAGAGTTCGTTGTCTTCTATTTACTCCTGTCCCTTCTCTTTGGCAATACAAACTCGGCCTGGAGGTGTGAGACAGGTGAAAAAGTTATTCGAACTCACCTGGCTCTGCTCTGGTTCCCTGCTCTGGCTGAACAAAGAACTCACGGTCCTAGACCACTTGTGGAGGAGATCCCTGAGCCACCATCTCCTGTTCTTGAGAAATCACGAGGTAGCCAGTGTTCCTGAAGATAGGTGAAGGATATACACCATTCCACTTTTCAAAAAAGGGAGAAACGACAGACCAGCACCCTTTTCTCCATGCAAAATAGGAAGATGGATTATTACATATGTGTTTTGTATCTAGAAAATAAGTGAGCATCACTGGGATCCAACATGGGTTCACTAAGAACAAATCTTGTGAAATAATATAATTTCTCCCTCCGACCACTCTATAGAACTTGAGCAAATTTTTTTAAACTTTAATTTTAACAATCAGAAAATAATCCAAAAAAGAAAGAATAGCATGAGGAACCTAACGTGCCCATCCCCAGCTTCAACAATTTTCGACACATGGCCTGTCTTATTTTACTCCCCACCATACTCTCTCCCTCCACCTCTCATGATTTGGAAGCAAATCCTAGACCCTACATAAACATTTCACCGTGCCCCAGAAAACCATAACCATAGCAAAGTCCTGTACCATTTAGGGGTCCTTAGTGAAAACAGAAAGCACGCTGGGCATTTCAGCAGAAGTAATAATTATAGGATTCAGTCACCGTCCCTAGGGATGGGGAGCAAGAAGAGGTTGGGATGACAGAATCTAGAACAGCAGAGCTGGGGCTCAGATTTCCAGGGGGCTACTACCCAGCTGCTGCTGCTGGGTCCTCTGAGGGGGAACAATGAAGGGTCGGTACTGGAGCAATGGTGTTAGAATCCAGCAAGCTAGCAAGAAATATTAAGTCCCTTCTCCCTTCTCCCACATTCCAGTCTCTTTTACTGTCCACATGGGCAGAGCTGAACATAAAGTCAACCTGTAAAGGAGAAAGGTGATTCCCAGAGATCCAGTGCCAGCATCTCAGAGCTGGGAGGGAAGGGGCTTGGAGCTGAGAGACAGTAGCTGAATAACTGACATCCCTCTGCATAGGCAGTATTATATATTCATCAGGAGGTACACAATGCTTGGATGATTATCTTTTTATATGTTATCAGTAATTGTCATGATTACCTTAATCCACTAATTCATTTGGGATTACAAAGTCAGTAAAGTATTTGACAAGATACGTCATGATACCCCTCTCTGCAGACAACATGGAGAGATAGGGAATACAGATGGAAAGCTCTTTGGGTGGGGTAGTCTTCAGATGAACACTTGCAGTGTTGATGAATGGTTCCATGTCCACCTCTTGGGAAGTTTCTGGTGGTTGGGTTTTTGTCCTTGACCCTGCACTATTTAGCATTTTTTACCAATGACTTGAATGAAGACAGAGTATGTAGGGAAGTTATTCAAAGATATTTGTAGAGGGCAGCATTGCAGACCTTTTTTTTCCCCCCCACATCATGGCAGTGATGGAAATTGTTAATATTTGTACAGTCTACTGGGGAAACTCTGAGAGATTGCTCATAGCCTAAGGTGACTAGCCTGGAATCTGGCTGTCCCAGGCTCTGTTTGGCTGATCCAAGGACTGAGGGGATCAATACCTCAAGGCTCGAGGGGATCAATATCTGAGACATACCCAAAACTTACTCGCAGCTCAGCAGCTTGGAAGCTCTAGTCTAAAGAGATGCTTATGGCCAGAAATCTGCCTCACATCACAACCAGCCCTCTGTATGAGGGCCTCAAGGGAGGAAAGCAAATGGGCAGTCAAATTACCACTTTATTATTTGCTGTGTTGATGTCTGAACTTCCAGTGAATTGCTCTCTGACAACCTGGGCTGGGGCTCAGGTTATCAGGGAGTAAGCTCCAAGTTTAAGTGGGGTGGGGAAGGAGCTTTCCCTCTTTTTAAACCCTAAACAAGGCAGTCGCCTGAAACCAGATCCAAAATGTCCCTGATTTTAAGACATATCTAGGGACTAAGCCTCCTGCCATGAAAGAGAGGGTTATAATCTCTTGTTTCTGTAGTACAAGTGGGAGGAGAGGAGAACTCCAAAGACAGAGCTAGAGGGTCTGGCCCCCTTCCATAGTGGGGTTAGGGTGAGGGCCGGGGATGGGGGGAAGACCCTAGGCTAACTGAGCAGATTACATGGACTGAAAAGGAAGAGAAAAGAGCTAATCCCGTGTGAGTAATCTTTTAAAATGTATTGTGCCCATCGTTTGGGCACCTGCAACCTAATTATCAACTCCTCCTCCCTGTATGCGTGTGTATTAGTTATCCATTGCTACATAACAAATTATCCCAAATGTAGTGGCTTAAAACAACGAACATTTATTATTCCACAGTTTCTGAGAGTCAGGAATCTAGGAAAGGCTTGACTGGGTAGTGCTGGTTCTCTCGCAAAAGTACAGTCAAGATGTCAGCTGGGGCTGCCATCCCTTGAGGCTTGACTGGGGCTGGAGGGTCTACTTTCTTCCATACTCACCTACTTGACTGTTGGTAAAAGCTTTGGATTCTTGCAATGTGGGGCCTTTCCATGGGGCTGACATGGCTTTCTTCCAAGAGAGAGAAAGAGAGAGAGCAAGCCCCAAATGGAATCTTGGAAGTGAAATATGGTCACTTCTGCTGTATTCTATTGGCCACACAGACCAATCCTGATACAATGTAGGAAGGGATTATACAAGGGTGTGGATACTAAGAGGTGGGGATCACTGGGGGCTGTTTTGGAGATTGGCTACAACAGGTGGTTAGTAGGCAAATGGGGAGATAATACACTTCCTCTAGAGCCCTTAAAGATATGGCAGTCCCATCAAACTGGCAGAAGACAGAGTGTTGGGAGGCATGATCAAATCCTCTCACGACAGAACCAGGATCTGAAAAGACCTTTATGGGATTAAACCTAACAAGATAAAATTGAACAGGAACAATGAGGGGTCCTGTAATTGTGTCCTCAAAGAAGCACCCACAGCAATTCTCCACAGGAGCATAGATAGATCATCAGTAGCAACTCTAAAAATGACCTAGGGTTTTAGCTGTCAACAGGGTCATAATGAATCAAGAGTTTGATGTGGCTGCCAAAACTGCCACCGTGGTCTGGGCCAGGATAGGGAGAGAGAGTTCTGCTTGCCTCCAGTCTGGGCTGGCGCTTTGGGAGTACGGAGTTCTACTGGGTTCCAGGAAGGAGATAAATTGGAACTTATCCAAAGGAGGGGCCTAGGATGGCCAAGGAGACAGGGAACCTTGCCTTAGGGAATGAGAGAGGATGTATGAGGTATGTGGCTCAGAGAAGAGGTCATGGGGGATACTAGAGCTGCTTCCGTTTTTAAAAGGAAGCCGGCTTGTTCTTTCTGCTCATAAGTTCCAGAGATGAGAGATGGGAAGTGGGGGGAAAAGGAAGAATTGTTAAGCAATTAAAGTGACTCTAAGATGGGAAGCTCGCCCAGGTAAATTCTGGGCATCTAGTCACTGGGGCTGCATGGCAGCTGAGGTTGGCAGGCTGTGCAGGGGGCTCGCACACATATGGGGAATTTAGTAAGATGACTTGTCTGCTTCCCACTGACTCCCACCTGCCATCATCTTTAGCCTCCTCTTTTTTTTTTTTTTAAAGATTTTATTTATTTATTTGAGACAGAGAGAATGAGAGAGAGAGAGCACATGAGAGGGGGGAGGGTCAGAGGGAGAAGCAGGCTCCCTGCCGAGCAGGGAGCCCGATGCGGGACTTGATCCCGGGACTCCAGGATCAAGACCTGAGCCGAAGGCAGTCGCTTAAACAACTGAGCCACCCAGGCGTCCCTAGCCTCCTCTTGAGACCAGACAAGACCCAGACTCATAGCCCTGCAAGGAAGGGCCGCTAGCTGTGGAAGAGTATTCTACAGGGGGAGAAAAGAATCTTAAGCTAGAGCATGGCCCAGGGAGAGGGGAAAAGACAACCATCCTTGGGGCTCCCCACATCCAGACATGGGTGTCTCCCCTACTCCAAATACCCATGGGCTGTGTCTTGCTGTGCGTGAAAGCTGTTCCCTTCCATTTCTTGCTCCCCACCTCCCCCCAAATGGAACCACCAGCTTCCCAGTTAATGTCTTGTCACCAATTCTTGATGGATGCTCCTGATCTTTGGCCCCCAATTGCTGTTCTGAGGCCTAAGCCTACCTGGAGAGTGTCCCTCACTGGCTGGGTCACAGACAAGGGCAGTGGGTGGGGGTTAGTTGTAAAAGCCCATAACAGAAAAGAAGGGGTTTATGCAGCAATTGACTGAAGCTAGTCCTGTCCCTTCAGGTGAAGGTGTGACAGAGCCTGAGGGGGTATTTGGGCTTGGCTTTCAGTGGAAGGAGGAAGCCCTACCCACCTCCCTCCCCCACACCCTCCTTGAATTAGTCAGACTTGTCTTTCCTCTTGGCAGTGCAGGGACTCTTGTCATCCAGAGCAGACCCATGGTGTCTGCGTTGCTGCTGACTGCTCGCTTGCTGATCTCACCACCTTCATGCTTGTCATGGGCCAGTGGTCGCATCTGTCTTAATGAGTTACAGGCATTTTCTGTAGAGCCAGGCAACAGTCCCCAAGAGCCCCCCATGTTGTGTGGTGGTGATGGAGAGTTCTCCTTCACCCTCTAGATCATGTCATTTGCTAAGATTGCTATTTGGGCTCCATCCTTAAATCTGCCCAAGGGAAAACGAAGAAGCAGGTGAATAACTGGGAGGGTCCAGTTACTTAAAGGACACGTAATGTTGAGAAAACATAATGTATTCATGCATCCATTGCCAATCATCCACCCAACCATTTACCATCCACAAGTGCATGTATTTATGAATTTGTCCATCCATCATCCATGCATCTGTGTATCCACCCATTCACTTATCCATCCATCCGTCATCCAGATACCCATTCACCCAACCATCCATCCATCCATCCATCCGTCCACCATCTAGGTGTTTGTTCATCCAGTCATCCATTCAAGTGTCATCTATGAATCCATCCTTGACCCATCCAATCGTTGATCTAGCCAACTATGCATTTATGCACCATCCATCATGTCCATCTGTGGTGGACAGTGTGATGTGCTGCCCAGATCCCCTTACAGTGAAGGACTTGTTGCCTCAACTGCTAGCAATCCTGGTGTCAAGAAGCCTTTAGAGGTCAGTTCCCTCGAGGATTATCTCTGCTGCAGACAGTTGCCTTGCCCAAGGTCATGCCCCCTCCCAGGGCAGCTCACATCCAATGACTGATGTAGGCAGGGGTATAAAAGCCTCATCATCCTGGCCCATCAGAACAACTCTGAAGGTCTGTTCTTACTTCAGAGCTCCCCATGTGTCAGCCAAAGCTATTTTGCGGCTTGCATTGCAGCTTGACTTTCCTTCTGCCTGTTCCTGCTTCCCTCACCTCCTTTCCACAGGCGTCGATGCCGAAGGCATGCCTTAATAAACATCCTGCACACTCAGCTCTGCCTCAGGGTTTCTTTCCTGGGGAGCTCAACCTATGACTGATACCACCCTTTCATTCATAGATGCACTCCTCCACCCACGTGTCCTTCCATCCAGTTAATAAGCATTTACCTTAAACTTGCTCTGTGCACAGAGTTGGGCATTATAAAGGATACCGACATGAATCACACATGAGTTCTAATTTTAAAGAGCTCACAGTCTAATAGGAATGATTAGAGCCATCCACCAATGGCTCCAATAAGAAAGTCAGAATGAAGAATGGTCTGTTCAGGCTGAGGGGATCAGGGAAGGCTTCATGGAGGAGGTGGCACCTGAGATGGGCCATGAAGGACAGGGGGCAGGGAGTGGACTTTGGTTATGTGGAACTGAAACAAAGGTGGCTTTTTATGTAATAAGAATAGTCTGCAAGGCATGTAGAGTGCAAAATGAGAATTAGCTCCCCGGAGGGAAGAGGCAGGTATGACAGCTGGGTGCAGCTGGACCTTGGGTGACCTCATGACGTCCGCTTCCTCTGCTCCCCACCATGCTTCTCCCCCACAGAGCCCTTCCTTTGCTCCCAGATCTTCCTCCCACCTGCCTCCCCTCTGTACCCACAGGAAGCATGGGTTGGTCACCAGCCAAAGCTTTGTGGTCTGGCCATGGGGGAAGGGTTTAGAGGCCACAGCCGAGAGGAGGGCAGGACACCTTCCTGGCTGCAGGGAAGAGGAGGTGAATAACATGCTGGGCAGGCTGTTTTATCCAAAGCTGCTCGCTTCCCAGAAGGCTGCTTGCTACATCTCACTTTTGGATTAATAAGAAACCAGATGGGCTCAGCTGGTTGGTGAGAGTCGCGTGCTAATGAGGCCAAGGTTGCAGCGTGACCCCTGGAAGGGCCTGGAAGCTTTACACACAGAAAGTCTGTTCACAGATCTTTGACCCGGGCACAGATCGTAACCTTGATCTTGGCCAGGTACACAGCCCCTGGCCCCTGCCATCAACTGAGGCTTGACCGTGAGCACAGATTGAGCCCTGTATCTGGCTGCAGAATGAGCCCCAAATACCAATCAATCAATTAATCAGCCATCTTGACAGCTCTGTCGAAGAACTTCTAGAGCCACTGAAAGCTGCTCCAGGACCATGGGGGATGAAGGCATTGCCTTGGGGCTGCAGCCTGGCAGGCCCAGCGCCAGGCTCCATGAAGTCCCAGGTGGCACACCTGGGTCTGGGGGAGGCATGCTCAGGGATGCTGATTTCTGTTCACTGTCAGGAAAGACTTTCTGTCTTTTGGTTTCCCCACAATGCAATGAGCTGCTTTTTCAGGTAGTGAGCTCCCCATCAGAGAAAGAGTCTAGTAGTAGCTGTTGGATAAACATCCATCAGTGACTCTTACAGAGGATGCCTACACTGAGTGGGGCCCTCTTTGGACACACCATTTGCTGACTGTGTGACCTGGGGCAATGATTTGCCTTCTCAAAACCTTGACCTCCACATCTGTATAATGGGGATAAAGAAGTATATATTTCCTGGCCCTGTAGTAGGTGCTCAGTGAGACTGCGTATGAGGCACCAAGCGCAGTGCTCAGTGAGTGCTCAATACATTGTAGGCATCCTTATTATTGTTCTAAGATTATCAACAGAAGGAGGGCTGTCAAGTATGGGTCTCAGGCATTTGAGAATCCTGCCCGTTTTGGCAGACAGCTATGGTTAGGGGTTAGCCTGTGGCCTAGAGAAGGGGCAAGGCCACAGACCCAACAGAGCCCATTCTCCTCAACCCCAACCCCTAGCCCATCACACTTGTAACAACCCCGTGGCCCCTTGGCTTTATGTCCTGAGCAGTGAGTGGGGCCAGGGACTCTCCATCCATATGGGGAATGCCAGCATACACTCCCACCCTCCCACTCATGCTCAAGCAGGATTAATGCCATTCTGCAGGCTCGGGGAGAATCTCAGGCGCCTCTAATGGTTACCATGGCAACGCTGCACAGGGAGGAGCAGGGTGGGCCTGACTTGGAGAAGGGAAGCCTGAGTTTCCAAGGCAGCCTTGCTGTCTAGTTTGCCGCTTGACGAGCCAACTGTGGGGTGGGGATAAGGTGAGGGGAGAGGGTGCTCAAGCATGACCCAGTCTTCCTGAGGCCTGAGATCTTCCTGAGCTGCTGAGGCATACTCTGGTCTGGGGTCCTCCAGCGGCCAGGTGTCTCACCAGGAGCCTGGCAGTGACGTTCCTTCATCCTGGATCTCTGCTCTGTTCTTAGACCCCACGGTGATTTCCCTATGTCCCCCACAGCAGCACCTGGAGCTCTTCTGAACTGCCCTTGTGCCCCAGATGCTGTAAGGGAAAGAATGTGAGAGGACAGAATGAGTTTACTAAAATTCAAATTCGATCAGGTTTCTCCTCTATTAAAAACCTTCAGTGGCTCCCTAGTGCCCTCAGGATAATTGCCAACCCTTTATCACTGCTTACAGGGTCTTGGCACCTGTTCCCTTCTACCCCTTCATCTCCTTTCCTGCCATTTCCCACCTCATCCCCTGGACTCCAGGAGTCCACCCCAGGAGTCTTAGTGACTCTGGAGGGGTGCACACTCTCTCACTCCTGGGGCCTTGGCCTGTGCTAGTTCTTTCTTCCTGGACATCTGTCTGCTTACCTGGCTGCCTTCCACTCATTCCTCTTTTCTTAGCCTAGATGGTGTGACCCCTGGGAAACTCATGGAAGGATTAGGAGCCCCTCTTTTCTCCCCAAACACTGTCCTCTCATCACAGCGTGAATCATCCTAGGTTAGAATTGCCCCTTTACTTGTCTTCTTCCTCCGGGCTCTGCACCTGCAGTGTGTGGCTCAGGTCTGTGCCCAGGAGGTGCTTGGTGACAGTTGTGGAATCAGTGAATGAAGGAGGCCCCTGCTTGTCCTGGACCAGCTCTCCTAGGGGAGGTGGTGAACTGGGCAGAGCCTGGAACCCCCAGGGACTGGAGGAGAGGCTGGGAAGTGGCTGCTGTAAGAGTGTTAGCACATCAAGCTTCAGAGAAAAACTCAAACAAGACCCTAGACATCTGGGTTCCCCTATACCAGTGAGGACTGGAAACCATTTAAACATCGGGCCTTTGGGAATTGGGTCAGCCAGCTGGGTCTGTCTTCTCCATGGAGAATTATGCAATGATTGTGCAAAAGGAAAAAGGAGCCCAGAAGATCACAGCAACAACCATGCAGGCACATGGCAAAATGTTGGGGTAAAGTGTTATACGTGAAAAAGCAGAATGCCAAATCGTGTGTGCCTCAGGATTACCGGGACTACCTCTCAGGGGACACCTGGGAGAGGAAATCAATATCCCGTGAATATTCCACCCACTTTAGAGGCTAGCAGAGAAGGGCCTGCCTGGGGTAGGAGGCAAAAGAGAGAGAAGTAAAGGCAGCTTCCCAGCTCCTGGAGGAAAGGGGTTCACCCCTAAGAGGCCGAGAAGGAGAGAGAGAGAGAGAGAAAGAGAGAGAGAGAGGGCCAGAATGCCTTGTTTCCCATCTCTCCTGCTTCTCCCCTTTGACAGCCTTAGGGCCCTGCTGGGAAAGGCAGCCTACATTTCCCCCTCCCTGGGCCTCACATGTGATCTTTCTCCTTTTCCTCTGGACCCTTGCGAGTCTCAAGCAGAGGTTTGCCCTCATCACAGGTCCTAGTGAGCTGTTCTCAGACTAGAATATGAAGCATTTGTGTTAAAAGAGAGGCCAAAATGGGCTCTGTGGTGGTGGAATAATCACGGAAGAAAAACTGCAGTCTTGATGGGGCAGATTGGTGGGGAGGTTTTCAGGGGCCTAGGGCCAGCTCTGTGTTCCCAACAGAAGTTGGGTTTGGGGTGACCTTCACTTTCTCCTTTGTATTCTTCTGTACTTTCTCAATCATCTAAAATAAACATGTTTACTTTAGAAGCAGAAAAAAAAGCTAATGAAAGATTTTTCCTCCCCCACCTTGGACTGCTTTTATTTTGCCATCCCCCCCGCCACCCGCCCGCCCAAATCACCCTTAAGCCAGGGAAGGGCCCAGCACAGATGGCAGGTTGGAGAGCAGAGCCTTCACCCAGCCCTCCTTCCAAGAGCCAGGGAATAGGGACTATGGGTTTGGAGTCAGTTAGTTCTAGATTTGAGTTCAGACTCCACTGTTTACCTGCTGTGTGACCTTAGGGGAGTTACTTCACCTGAGCCCTGTTTCCTCATCTATGTTACATAGTTAATAACACTTACGTCAGGGTTCTTCTGGGAATTAAATATGTTACCAGTTTTCTGTGCCTAGCACATTGTCTGGCCCAAGATTAGCATACCATAAATGGTGTCTTCCTTTTACAATGGGAGAAAGAAAAGTTGTTTGTAAAAGCAACTTCATAAAGCCCTACATGAAAACCTCTATTCAGAGCTGTGTTCTGAGCCTCAAAGTTTGACTTGAAGGATGAATTCCAGGTCAGTCTTCCTACCCTGGTATCTGGGGATGGATGGAGCTCTCAGCAGGCTGTGAATGTGGGTGCTGCTGGCGTGTGGTTGGTCTCTGCTGATGCCTACCATTTCACCTGTCAATGAGACCCACACCGCTATGGGTAGGAAGTCTTGGTGAGATGGGCGAGGAGGTGTGGCTGAGAATGTCCACATGTCCTTTGAATTCCAGAGGATATGGAGGAACAGAAAAACGTATTGGAAGAAACAATAGCCCAAACCCTTCCAAATGTGATGAGAAGTACATATGCACACATCCAAGCAGTGCAACGAATCCCAAACAGGATACACACACACACACACACACATTTACTGGTATATCAATCAAATTTGTAAAAACCAGTGCTAAAGAGAAAATCTTAAAAGCAGCCAGAGAACAAAAAACAGAGGAACATGATAATAGGATCACAGACTTCTTGCCAGAAACTATGTAAGTCAGAAGATAATGGGAATTGTATTAACTAAGAATTATACATCCATTGGCGGCACGGTAAGATCTTTTCCAGACATACAAAAGCTGAGAGAATTTGTCTCTGGAAAACTTGCACAATAAGAAATGTTACAAGAAGTTCTTCAGGTGGAACAAAAATGATACAGAAGACAAATGGAGCCATATACAGGAATGGGGAGTGTCAGAACCGGTAAACATATGGGTAAATAGAAGTTTTTTTTCCCCTCATTTTAAACTTTCTTTAAGGTATAATTTATATTGTGATGTTTAGGATACAGATAGAAAGAAAATGTTTTCAGCAGTAGTATAAAGGACAGAGGGAGAAATGAAAGTGTATTGTTTTAAGCTTTTGCAAACAAGTCAAAGCTACATAGTTTAAACCTTAGAACAATCACTAAAAATAAAACAAAGAGGTATAGCTAATAAGCCAATGGACATAAAATGGAATAATAAAAAAAATACTCACCTAATCTGAAAGGAGGCAAGAAAAGAGGAAGAAGGAACAAAGAACAGATGAACATCTCACTTAGCATTTTAGAGATTGTCAGACTGGATGAAAAAAGCAAGACCAAACAATATGCTGTTTACAAAAAACTTACTTTAAATATAAAGGCACAGATAGAATAAAAGTAAAAGAATGGAAGAAGATGTGCCATGCAAAAACTAATTATAAGAATGTTGGAATGGCTATATTAATGTCAGACAAAGTAGATATTCGTTCTAAGTCAGAATGAAGAATATTACCAGGGATAAAAGAGGGACATTTTATAATGATAACAATTTGATTCTCAATTCTGTTACTCTCCACCTAGATGATGTGGACCCTGCCTCTTAGCCTCTCTGAGCCCCTCAGTTTTCTCTTCTGTAAAATGGGTTACCTACCTTGCAGGATCAACATTGGTAAAAAGCTCCAAGCACGGTGCCTGGCTTTGTGTGATCTCCGTGGTTCTTACTGTTATGAGTGATTCCCCAGATGCTGCATCACCCTTCCCCAGAGCACAGTCTCTGTCTCTTTACCAGGCCTCCCACCTGGGCTGCTTGACAGTTATGTACACCAGCAATCACCCTCTGGCACATAATGGAGGGTTGCTGACTTTATCATTGACTTTTATAAGGAAGCTCTTTGATGGCTACTGGGAGCCCAGGCTGGTGAGTTATGATCCAGCCAATTCCTGGCAGTATGGGCTAGGCTCATGAGTAGCTGGTCACAGGAAAAGTTTTGGGGATAAGTTGTTTGCTTTCTCTGAGGTCCTTGCAAGGGACGTGGAGTCTTTTGGGTCCTCAAGACTGATGGCTATCTCTGGACTTGGATTTTTTTTTTCATTTGAGTAAGAATTTCTCATCTGTGATAGCCCAGATATGCTGTAAGAAATAAAACCCCAAGTAACTAAATTTTAAAGACAACTTCAAGGGACTTTTCTATTGAGAAATTATTTGCCAATAATAATAATAATTTTAAAAATAGGAGAAGAAGGGGGCGCCTGGGTGGCTCAGTCATTAAGCGTCTGCCTTCGGCTCAGGTCATGATCCCAGGGTCCTGGGATCGAGCCCTGCATCGGGCTCCCTGCTCGGCGGGAAGCCTGCTTCTCCCTCTCCCACTCCCCCTGCTTGTGTTCCCTCTCTCGCTGTGTCTCTCTCTGTCAAATAAATAAAATCTTAAAAAAAAAAAAATAGGGGAAGAAGGATGTTTCTGGGGCAATGGCAAGATTTCTGGGCTTCAAAGTTGTGTAGATCTGGATTTGAATCCCGGGTTTGCTACTGTGTTCATTTGTTCTACAAGTATTTCCTGAGGATCCCAGGTCCTGTAGGGATTGGGGATACAGCGGGAAACAACAGATACCTGAATGAAGGAGAATCCAGCCAGGCCAAAATAAGAGAAACAGCAGAGGGAACAGCAAATGCAAAGGCCCTGGGGTGTGATTTGAGGACAAAAGGGGGCCAATGAGTTTGGAGGGGTGTGAGTGGGGTGTCTGGGTCATGCAGACCACTCCCCCCCCCCCCCCAGGCCGTAATGGGGTAGGGAGTGGAAATCCTTGGAAGATTCGAAGCCACTTACCAGCTGGGTGTCCCTGTGTCATACTTAATCTGCCTGAGCTTTAGTTTCTTCATCTGTAAAGTGGGGTGACACCAAGCCCATTTCATGGTATTGTTGGAAAATCAGGCAACATGGTGCACATAAAGAACTAAAAAATGATACATGAGACCTTGCAGGTACTTGACAAATGCTGGTCTTCTTCTCTCTCTGGACCCTCAGTTTCCCGGAAATCGAAAGGATAAGACTTGGCGGTTTCTGTGGCTCCATCTAACTGGAACATTTTCGGTGCTTATAAAAGGAAGGAGAGTTCTAAAGCTAAAACGTTAGGAACATTACTTCAAAATGAAGATAAAGTATCTCAGAAATTGTGTTGTAAATCATTGCTGAAATAGGATTCCGTTTATAAAAATTCAATTGGAGTGCAATTTTCTCAGGAACACACACTTACTGTACAGAGAAAGGTCAACCTGTGAGTAACACTCTCCCTTCCAGACTCTCCCCTGAATCTTGGCACAGGGCCTGGGGCAACTCTGGGGATTATCTATAGGTGACTGCCTGAGGCCCCTCTATTCAAGAGCTCACTATCCTTCTGCTCTGGTCTGATGACCCTTAAGCTCTGGATCAGGCAGAGGGGGAGAAAAATCTGTAGGGAGGAGAGAGGTCCTCTAGGAGGTCCTGGAAGTCCAGGGGGTTCACACGAATCTCCAGACTCAGTGTTGCTGACTCCTTTAGTACAAGGAACTCTGCGTGCTGCCACACTGGACTCCTCGATCTGGGGCAAGGTGTGTCCGAATCACCCCTCCATGGAGCTCAGATTTAGCGCAAATATCTTTTTAGCAACCTCTCCAGCAGTCTCTACCAATCATCTGCGGTTGACGGGTGAATAAACCTCATTGCCATTCCTGATCGAGTCTTACCTCCTTGGATCGGGCAAACTGAAGCCCAGAGAGGTGAAGTGATTTGCCCAAAGGCACACAGCTAAGTGGCAGAGCCTAGCCTCCTGGCTTTCCTCTGCCCCCTGCTGGCCCCAGGGTGTGAGAGGCCGTGGGAGAAGGTCTGTTTCCAGGGACAGAGATGTGTCATTTCCACATTGCAGATATGGCCACGGAGACGCAGGGACATTGGTCCAATAGAGCTAATAGGAGCTTCCAGGACCGTAGTCCTGGCTCGGTCACCTCTCCCTCTAGCTTCAAGGATGGGCCCTGATGGACTTCAGACAATCAGCGGATCCTCTCCCATGGCCACAACAATTTGTTCGTGATGGACAGTCAGGTCAGTCAAAACCAAGGAGAGGTCATTCTGGGGCAGGTTCTGGCTGTAATCTGGTTTGGCCACCAATTGACTGTGTGATCTTGAGCCCATTGTTTCAATCTGGGCCTCCCATGTCCAAATTTGAAAAATGTTTGCTTGGGGGACGGGGTGGGAGCAAGATTACAATTTTCACACTGGCAGTCAAGGAATACCCGGGATGGGTCTCAGGACATGGGGGCACCCCTACTTCCTCTTCCCTCCTCAAATTTACCCAGACCTACTCTCCTCTTCTCTGGGCTTCTGTGGAAGGTTTGGTTTGCAGAAACCACAGGTTTTGCATCTGAAAAAGTATGGTAGCTCTAAGGACAGGTGCCCTCACAGACTCCTCCCTACCTGCTCTGCCCAACTCTGACCTTCCAAAACCCAGAGGCCTACACAGGAGCTGAGAGCCTGGGTGCACTTAGACCCCCATTTTCAAAAAAGATCAATGAACATTTATTGAGTATTTACTGAAATGCTATTGAGTACCTTGAACTGCGCCAGGCCAGTGGAGTCTGTCTGAAATAGTACATTTGTTTGTTTGTTTTTTAAAGATTTTATTTAGTAATTGACAGAGAGAGAGAGAGAGAGAGAACGCACACAAGAAGGGGGAGTGGCAGAGGGAGAAGCAGACTCCCCACGAGCAGAGAGCCCGACGTGGGGCTCGATCCCAGGACTCCGGGATCATGACCTGAACCGAAGGCAGGCGCTTAACCGACTGAGCCACCCAGGCGCCTCAGTACATTTGTTTAAGAGGAATATGGACACATGCTCAATGAGGAAAATGTGGAAAACAGAAAATCACTGAGAAATAAGTACAATTCATAGATAATCCCATCTGAGCACACCCGTTTCAGAGAGTCATTCCTTTTCCTCTCTTCCTCTTTGTCTCTTAGTGTTTCTGTCTGCAAGCCCAGTTTCTCATTTGGACCCTAGTCCTGCCCTTGGTTCTCTTCCCCTTCCAATTTTCCAAAGAGAGACCCAACTTACAGATGGAAAACCACCCCTGATCTACTCTTCAGTTCTTGTGGAAGCCATGCTCAGTGTTTCAGGGCATGAGCAGGTAGAGTTCATACATCCCTCTTTCTGCAGAGCCAGGGGCCTGAAACTCCAGGCTAAGAGAGGCAGCTTCCTCTAACGCCATAATCCATCCCAGCAGGAGTTGGCGGGAAAAAGACAGGACATCCACATTGGCGAAGCAGACAAGGGCCAACATAAAATACCTTGAAAGGCACAGGAGAGATCCCATGGGAGGAAAATTCTAGCTCTCTCCAAGGACCAGTGCAGAGAAAGCCACACATCCTTGCAGAAAGTTAAATATCCCAGAGGATATTAGTCTTTTACATGTTAGTACGAATGAGGTCCTTAGATTTTCCTTGGGGTGGGATGAAGTCTCAGGCAGCAGGCTCTCCAATGTCCCAGAATGGTGATCCTTCCTCTGTTCTCCTGTGCCATCCTCCTCTATTATTGCTTCTTTCGCAGTGCATTAGAATTTAAATGTGTGCCACCTTCATGAAACTGAGTTCCTGAGTCTTAAATCCCCAGCGACTGGGCCAAAGCGAGCATCAGTAAAACCTCCCTGAATTAGCTCTCCTCACCTCACATTGTGCTGCTCCACTGTTTTTCCACTTCTTATCTGGAATTACAATTTGGGATCATACATTCGTGTACTCAAGTGTTCATTTCCTGCTGCCTCTGCCACCAGCCTGTAAGATCTATGGAAGTAGGGGCTGTCTTAGCTTGGGTTTCCCCCAAAGCAGAGCTGAGACAAGGACTTTTGTGCAAATATTTTATTTGGGAGGTGAGCCCAGAATGACTGTACTGTGAAGGAGCAGGGAAGGGAGGAAAGTCAGCAAAGGATCTGCTAGTCAGGGGGTTACTGCTGTGGGCAGCTAGAAATCAGTCTCATTGGGGAGCCTCTGAGAGTTTGCGGAACACACCTCTGAATTTTCTCCCTGAAGGGCAAGGCAGCTCATGCCTTGTTAGTTGAGGATTACTTCTGGGGTGTTAACACTGGCTCCTGATGGGGGGGCAGGGGGAATGTGCTCCCACAACTGGAAAATGCATGCAGGCAAGATGAGGTGGGAATAAATAGGTAGAGATGAGTGGGAACGGAGGGCGTGGGGTGGGCACACTCAGCATCTACGTTGCGTGCACCTCTGTATACTCAGGCGGCAGCTCAGTGGCACAGATGTGCGTGGTCAGTGGTCCTGGAAGACTTGTGGGCTGACTCAGTGAACAGGGGACTGTCTTCAGATAACACTCGTTCACGGAGCAGAGAACGCTGGAGCAGAGCGAGCCCTTAAAACACCCTCACCTCCAGTGTTTCCCAAATTATACAATGCCCCTTGGAGAAAAAGTCTCCACGGACACTAAGCCTACTGTGTATTATTGCCATCTTTGGAGAAATACAATCCATGCTAACATAGCTAATGTTTTGAGGACTCCTGCAATAAAGATAACTCCCTCCTCTCTCCCCCCTTGACCCATTTTGGGAGCTGTGGCTGGTCCAAAGCCCTCACTACTCAGATGGAAGGCTGAGGTGCAGAGACGGGAGGGAACTTTCCAAGGCCTGGCCCTGCTGACTCTCACCCAGACCACTGCGCTATGGCATGGGACAGTCTTCACCTCTCTCCACCTGCTTCTTGACCTCCTAAGCTTTAGCTTCTGGAACAACATCAGCGGCACCTGGAGTTCTGCGGTGGGTCCTAGCAGACTGTTAACTTGTCTTCCAGCCCACCACAACTGGAGTCCTAGATTTTTCCAGGTGGTTTGGGGGAGAGTTCCCTTCATGGTAGGGTGGGGCTAGGTTCAGGCCTGAAGGAGGGGCTGGGAGAGCCAGAGAGGGCAGGAGACTTGAAGCGGGCCAGAAATTTCCAATATGTTTACCCAACGCTTAGGCTGAGTCTCAATTTATTTACATTGAACATTTCGGTAACCATCTGCTCTTAAACTAAACGGAAAATTATCCTTCTCCTACTGTGATGGCAGCTCCCTCAGATGTTTTTAATAAAAAAATATCTATCATTTTAATGCAGACAGCTCAGCTAATAAAAATGATCTGTGTCATTAGTAATTATCCTACAAATACAATGCAAACTAGCAGAGAAGACTGCAGGGCTCCCCACTGCCTGGAGCCCTTCCTCCCTCCATCTCGGGCAGGGAGTGTGGCCCAGCACCTAAGGGAGAACAGGTGAGTAAGAGGAGGGAGGACCGTTGGAATTCATAAAGACCAGTGCCAGGCCGGCCCACAGAGGGTCCGCGCACAGCTCTGGTCCGGTTCTGCAGCATGTTAGAGCAAGAAGGGGCAACAGAGGTAACATATCCCACTGGGGGCTTAAGGATATGAATGATAATTACTGGCTTCCCCCCCAGTTTCTGCCATGTGACCCTGCAAACCAGAAACCACCAACCATATCAACCAGTCCTTCTGCAGGAAAGGCAGCCCGAGGGTCTCAACCAGGGGTTGTAGACTCAAATGCCTTTGGGGGCCCCACATGTAATATAAATGTGTGGAGCTTCAGAGGTGTAGGAAAAACAGAATCATGGGCCCTTGGTAAGCCAGAAGATGCATTTCTCACCTAAAAACATGTGAATTAAAAAAAACCATTAAACACGGACTGGGGAAATTAAATATGTCGCAGGCTGGATCTGGCTGTGGGCCATCAGTTTGGGACTCCCCTCTCCAGAGCCGGGAGCGTCTGCACCTCTGCTACATGCTGAGAAGTAGATGGAGCTGACACCAGGCTGGAACCTGGGGACAGGCGTTGAATGCATCTTGGAAACAGAGCCTGAGGTTTCCCAAATCCGGAGCCTTTCCAGGCAATTGGATCCTGTAGTTGGGTAGGTGGTAGAAGTGAGGAAGGAGGGAAAGGGATGTTCGTTAAGTTTCATGTTCAAGTTGGGGAGTCGTCCCAACCCCGTGTAGATGGAAGGATCAGTTCAAAGTCATTCAGTTGCAAGGGACACAAACCCACGTGGCTTGAAGAAAAAAGAAATATTTCGGCTTATGTAACAACAACAACAAAATCTGGGAAGTAGTTCTAGGTTCAGGCACAGCTGTATTGAGGGGCTCAAATGATGCCTTCAGAAATCTTTTTTTACCCATTTCCCAGCTGAGTTTTCTCCTAGAAGGGTGTCTTCTCCAGAAGCCACCCATCTCCTGGGACAAGATGGCTGCCAGCAGCAATTGGCGCAATACCCACCCCTCTCAGCAACCTTATCGGTACGAGCAAGACCCTCCCGAAAAGACCAACCCAAAATACGAACCGAAGTCCCAAAGTTGAATTCGTTTGGCTTTGATTGGCCCAGTCAGAACACACTCCCAGCCCTGAACCAATCACTGTGTGGCCAGGTGATACCACACTCTGATTGGTCAAGGCCTTGCTCCCAGGCCCACCCCCCAGGGGGTGGGGTCAACTCCTGCGGAAGCAGAGGGTCTGAAAGCTGCAGAGGAGCGGTTCAGAGGGAGGGGTGAGTGGATGCTGCGCAGACACCACCCCACAAAGGAAAATCAAGAAAAGGATAAAAACTAGAGATGTATTGGGTGCCTCCTGTGTGCCAGAGTGGTCTGCACACTGGGCATACATGATTTTATTTCATAATCCCAGGAGGTAGGTATTCTGTCGCCAGGTTACAGAAGAGGAGCTCTGAGGGGCTCGTCACTCCCCGAGATTGCCCAGCTGGTGGAGAGAAGGCTGTGCTTTGTAGCTGGCATTGAACAAAGGGCCTCTGGCTTCAGTGTGCATAGCCAGCCCGTGCACTGTACTGTGTCCCTCCATGCTCGCTCGGATCCTGCAGGCCGTCTGCTTTGGCCGTTATCCCTTTTCCTATTGGGGTTTGTGCCTTTTCTTTATTGACTAGTAGGATAAAAAATACATGGCCATCGTCATCTGGAGGGGATCTGTAATGAGAAGTGCATGAGACTGAACGTCTGCCTTCCCCATCTGACTGAGAGTTCCTAGCAGGGCAAAGAATTTGTCTTATTTATCATTATCAAAGCTTAGGATTGGGCTCCGGTGGGGTCAGGAGATCTGGATTCCAGGCTTGAATCCGCCCAGCCTTCTTGGCCTCTCTACTGTCCCAAGGGGGCACCCGAGTGTTCTCTAGTGCATAGTTTTGGAACTGCAGGTGGGTGGTAGGGGTGCTCACTGAGGGCTTTTTGGATTTGAACATTCTCTAGGACATGCTAAGTCAGCTCGTGGTTGACTGTTGACACTGGTCTCTCTGCGAATTCCAGAGCCCAATGTCTTCCATGTTGGAAGCTGCCCTAGACAAGTGCTGGTTCAGGAGAGAGTACAAGAGGGATGCTTGTCTCACCTGAGAAGTCCAGGAGTAGAAGAGGGGGCGCCCAAGTTCCTTCTCAGACACCCCGCCCTGTCCCCTTCCAAACTGATATTGGACTGGCCGGCATATATCTAGGGAAGGGAGTCCGAGCCCAGAACTCAGGCTCAGTTCTCCCTCCTCGGTCATCACACTGATCACTTTCGATCTAGCTGTGACAGCCATGCAGACCTCTCACTTCCAGGCAGCTCTGGAGGGACAGGCAGGGGCAGGAGGGAAGGGAGGCCGCTCCAGCCCCACGGCCCCCTCCCAGCTTCCCAATCACATCAAAAATTTCTCTTAGCATTGTTTCCAGCCCCATTAATATTCATAAGCGACTTTTCTATTGTGTTTGCAATTTTCCAGCAGACAGACAGGCCTACATTCCCCCCGTGTTAATAGGATGCAAAGCTCACCAACTCAGATCTTATTAGCAAATCTCCATTAGATACCATGGACCTTCTGGGCTGCATGATAGGCGAGCTTTCCACCACGGGTGACAGCTGGAGCAGGTCTTAATCCAATATGACTTTGCAATCCCCACTGCAGAGGCAAACCCGAGCTGGAGCCTGAGCCAGGAGTGGATCAGGCTGAGCTGGGCATCCTATTAAGGGGTGGAAATGGGAGTAATTGGGGTAGCCAGAACAGAGAGGCTGGTATGGGTGGGCTGCCTCTCTTCCCAGAAAGAGACACTTTATTAATCCCTTCTTTTAATCACTTAGACTTAAATTTATTCAACAGTATGATCACCGAGCACTTCCCTTGTGCCTGGCCCCGGGCTGGGTGGTGGGATGTGGGTGTGACCATGACCTGCTTTCTCCCACCAGAGGCTCTCTGGGTAGTTGGGAGGAAGCTGTGTTCACGCACACTTGCCCCATAGTGGGTGCTAAGAAGAGGGATGCTCAAGGTGCTTTGGCCTCCATAGTGGGGGCAGCCAAATACACAGGGCTTAGCAACATCTGGGAACAGGTGAGCAGCATCTAGGCAATGTGGGTGGGGAACACAGAGGCTGAGAGTCATTCGCAGCTCTGCCCTGCACTTGAAGGCACTTACTGGCCGCATGACCTTGACCAAGCCTCTTTACCTCTCTGTGCTGCATCCCACCTGTAAACTAGGATTAACAGTAGCCCCTTCGTCCTAGAGGTGGTATCTGGATTAAATGGTGCTTGACACACAGGAAGCAATATGTAAGTCTAGCTATTACTATTATTATTTATTTGGGGGAACTCCGCGGTTGTTCCCAGTTTCAGCTTACTTCACCTGAGCCTCAGTTTCTATATTGTGGGGAACACGCCTGATGCGTAGGACAGTGCCCGGCTCTGTCTGGGCACACAGAGGCCCGCGTTAGCTCTGTGGCTGCTTGTTGTAAGGTCGAGGCAGTCAGCAGGCCCTCAGGGAGGGGTGCTGTGTGGCTCTAGTCCTAACCTCATCAGCCACGGGAGCCACCTGGGTGTGGATGAGGAAAACCCAGGTCCTGGATGAAAGGTGGTCGGCATCTGTGAAATCACAGTGTTGAAGTTGATGGTGTAGAGGGAGTCCTACGTGGATTCGGGCCCCAGTGGACCATTTGGCCCTAAAGGCTCTAGAAATTGCCCTGAGAGTCTGGCCCCCGGAGGAGCTTTGCTCTCCTGAGGCCTAAGGCTCTTGGGCTGGCCAAAGAGATGGTAGAGTGGCCCCTCTTTCCTTCCCCCACCCCAATAAGGGAGCTGTGACTCCTAATTCCCAGACCCACTTTGGCGGAATGCCTGGACTCCCCTCCTTATGGAGGGGAATTTCTTTTTTTTTTTTTTTTAAGATTTTATTTATTTATTTGAGACAGCGAGAATGAGAGAGAGAGCATGAGATGGGGGAGGGTCAGAGGGAGAAGCAGACTCCCTGACGAGCAGGGAGCCTGATGTGGGACTCGATCCGGGGACTCCAGGATCATGACCTGAGTTGAAGGCAGTCGCTTAACCGACTGAGCCACCCAGGCGCCCCCGGAGGGGAATTTCTCGCTGATGGATGGCCCAGCTCATGGGCCTGCTTCTGCAGTCCAAACTGATCTGGAGCCGTTCTCTGTTCATCCTGGAGCCCCACGTCTGCCCCGGCACCCCTCTCTGCAGACTGCAGCAGCTGTAGTGGATGTTGCCAGTCATCTCCAAATGCCTGGGGATAAGGAATGGGGCTAATAAAGCACCTGGGGGAAGTGGGAAGTTCTCTAAACTCCCTTAGTTGGTGTCAAGGCTGAGGACTTTTTCTGACCCAAAAATCCGTCTGTGTCCTCAAAGGCAGCTGAAGCCTGGATGCTTTGCAATTAAGGGGCCCAGGAAGGGCAACTCTGGATTTCCCTCTGGAGCTGAGGCTCTCCAGGGAGAGGGCACAACTGAGGAGGTGGGGGTAGCAGATGCTGGGTGGGCAGGGTGACTTGGTTGTTGGGGACTTGGGCTTTTTGAGTCATAGACACCTGGGTTGGAACTCTGAGCCAGCTGCTGGATAGCTGTGTGACCTTGAGCATGCCCCATAACCTCTCTGAGCCACCCATGGGGTGATTATGGGGACTGAGTGAGCCGGTGCATGGAAAATGCTCAGTAATGAGGCTGTCATATAATAGGCCCTCAATAAAGGAGAACTGTAATTATTGTTTCTGTTATTTTGGGACTAGCCTCGTGGGGTCCTCAGCTGGTGGACAGCTGAGCCGTTCCATCTTTGGGAGAGTAAGTGGAGCACGGCTCTGCCCTTTGACCTCAGGCGGGACAGCCCCAAAGGATGTTAGGGAGGAGACTGAGGCAGTATTGAGCTGGCTGAGCAGGAGAAACAGCCTCCCGCAGAGCTGCATCAGGTCGGCGGCTCCCAGCAGGCTCTGGTGTGCGTGCGCAGGGACTCTCTCGTGGGCTCACGGGTTGTACCATCCGGCCACGCAGAACTGAAGCCTCCGCAAGGGCACAGCTGCCAGGAGGCTTGGGCGGTGTGTAGGCCAACCTCATCAATTCTTTAAACCATTTTATTAGTTTTTTTTATTGCTTCTGTAACAAATTACTGCAAGCTGGGTGTTTTATACCAATACAGATTTATTCTCTCATGAGTTTGGAGGCCACAGGCCCCAAATCAGTATCATTGGCAGACATCAAGATGTCAGCAGGGCTGTGCTCCTTCTGGAAGCTCCAGGGGAAGAATCCGGTCCTTGTCGCTTCCAACTTCTGGAAGGGCTGCCGGCCTTCCTTGGCTTGTGGCTGGATCTCTCTAGTCTCTGCCTCCGTGGCACCTGGCCTCCTCCTCTTCTGTCTGTCACATCTCCCTCTGCCTCCATCTTATAAGGATACATGTGATTGCATTGACAGCCCACCTGGATAATCTAAGATCAGTTCCCCATGTCAAGATAGTTAATTGTATTTACAAAGTCCTTTTTCATTTTTTTTCCATATAAGGTAATATTCACAGGTTCCAGGGACTAGGACATGGATATCTTTGGGGGGACCATTATTTAGCCTACCATATCATTAAAAAATTTTTTTAGAGATAATTTTAGTCTTCCAGAACAGTTGTAAAAGTAGTACGAAGAGAGGCGCTTGGGTGGCTCAGTTGGTTATGCGACTGCCTTCGGCTCAGGTCATGATCCTGGAGTCCCGGGATCGAGTCCTGCATCAGACTCCCTGCTCAGCAAGGAGTCTGCTTCTCCCTCTGATGCTCCCTCCTCTCATGCTCTGTCTCTCTCTCATTCTTTCTCTCTCTCTCAAATATATAAATAAAATCTTAAAAAAAAAGTAGTACAAGAGTTCCCATATGCCCTTCACCCAGTTCCTCCTCATGACTGTTTCACACAATCATAGAACACTTATCACAATGAAGAGGCTTATCTCATTACAATATTATTTGCTAAATTTCTGAACTTATTTGGATTTGAAGGGTTTTTCCACTAATACACTTTTCCCGGTTCACACTGTGTTTAGTTCTCATGCCTCCTTAGTCGCCAATCTGTGACATTTCCTGTCTTTCATCGTCCCTTATGACCTTGACACTGGTCAGCTATTTTGTGAATATTCTCCAGTGTGTGTTTGTCTCCTGTTTTCTCGTGATTATACCGAGGTTATGCCTTGCTGGGAGGGATGCCACGGAAGGATATGCTTCCCCAGTGATCACATGGCGGGAGGGGAACATGACGTTGGCGTGTGGGGGTGATTTCTAACCAGGGAGGTAGTGGTAACCAGGTACGTTCAACACTTGGTTAAGGAGTCTGCTAAGATTCTCCATGCTAAACTTACTATTTTTCTCTTCATAATTACTTATTTGAGAAGAGATACTTTTTTTTTTTTTTAAAGATTTATTTATTCATTTGAGAGAGCGGGAATGAGAGAGAGTACATGAGAGGGGGGAGGGTCAGAGGGAGAAGCAGGCTCCTTGCCGAGCAGGGAGCCCGATGCGGGACTCGATCCTGGGACTCCAGGATCATGACCTGAGCCGAAGGCAGTCGCTTAACCAACTGAGCCACCCAGGCGCCCCTGAGAAGAGATACTTTGAGACTATGCCCATACCCTGTTTCTGCTTAAACTTTCGCCTGCTAATTTTAGCAACTGTGGATGGATCTTGTCTGTGACAATTATTACTGCACTCTTCCATTTCCTTCATTCCTTCTACACGTATTCCTCAGAATTCTTCTGTGAGGCAGAGATGTATCTTTCCCTCTATTTATATCTGTATGGACTTGTGGGTAGGTGCTTTATTCTTTGGGTTAGAATCTGATGCTATTGTGATTTCTCATTTTGCTCAATTTGTTCCAGCGTGGGCCATTGGGATCTCTTTGAAGTGGACTCCTATGCCTTTTTGATAAGCCTCCATCCTGTCTGTTTTCTTCCTTTCTTTCCTTCCTTCTGAGAATAGGTCCCTCCTGACTCTGAGGATATAACATGTGGCCTCATATGGGCTTAGAAATTAGTTCCAACCTTTCTGAAGAGGTCTGAGGGTTTCTGGTAGAAAGGGCTACATTTTTACTTTAGAATTTCTAGCACTTAGGACGGGCCTAAGACACGAGACATACTCAAACTTGTAAGTTTTCTTCATTCCCTTTCCCCCCCAGCGCCTTCCTCCTGGGCACCAAAGTTCTGGCCTTCTCTCCTGGACCTACGTCCTGGGAGGCAGGGGAATGTCTCATTAGGAATGCGGGCTTTGGAATCACTTCTGGGTTCAAGTCCTGTTTCCACTGCTTCTTTGCTCTGTGACGTTGGGCAGCTGACCTATCCTCTCTGTGCCCCTATAAAATGGGGATGATGAACTCAACCTCAGAGGGCTCATGTGAGGATTTCAGAGATAATAGATGCTGGAGAGCCATGGCTGGGACTGCGGCACCTCCATGATTGGTTGGAGAAGAAAAACCAAAGTCGGGGGCGGGGGGCAGGTGGTATCTAAGCTGGCCGGCCCTGTTCCAGGGGTGCCCCAACTTTATGTATTCATTTTAAATAGAGGAAATTTTTCTAAATCCATAACAATAGGTGATTTAAAATTTATAAATTTGTGGAGCCTTTGCTTATAAACATTTTTACAGATAAGAATAAGAAAGATCCTTCATCAGGCCATATGTCTTCTTTCTCTGTTTGCAAGTCGGGTTCCCATCTTTTTCATGTCATGCCCAGCATGCTCTGGTTCCTGGGATTCGGAGACCCCCATCGGCCTTGTTGAGCACCCCTCCCCCTTCCCTCTCTGTCTCCTCAGCCCAGGGAAGGCAAGCAGAGGGCAGACCAGAATAGCTTCCTTCCCGATTGGAAGAAAAAGCCTGATGTATTAACGACCACACTTAACATGCCTCAATTTTAATCCCTGCTTTAAATTTGGCACAATTGTTTTTACAATAAAGCCTGATTTTTTCCACAATAGGGTGCTGAGGGTATGTGCTTTCCATTCAAACACAAAGAAAGCCCACTTTACTTTATAAAAAAAAAAAAAAAAAGAGAAGAAAAGAAAAAAGGAATAAGAATCAGCTTTTGTTGTACTAGAAATTCACAGATTTAAGCCAGATGCCAGGCTGTTCAATATCTGCCTCCTCTCCCTGCCCCCACATCCCCCTCAGCCTCACCCTACTCCACAGGCATTCCCTAGCGCCCACTGTCTCCCAGGCAGATCAGGGATGAGCGAGGCACATGGCTGTCCTCCAGGAGGGGAAAGGGACCTTCTCAGTGAGCTGCAGGCTGACAGTGAGTAAGCTAGACCCAGACCCTGTAAACCACATCCTTGGAATCAACGTTTCCCAAAGTGTGGGTTCCCTGGAAGGCTTCGCGTGCTCACAGACCTGGCATTGAGTCTCCCTGAATCATGAATGAGAAGATGACTCTCTTTTGAAATCATTTTCAAGGTTGATCCTGGCGGGAGAAGTTCTCCTGGGGCCTGGTGTGTCATTCATGGCACCCTAGCCCTTATCCATCTCCTGCTTTAACAAAGAGAGCAGAGCTCTCTGTATTTGTAGCTCTATCGTTATATTTGTGGACAGCGATTCTGGATTTCCCATGCAGGAGAGAGAAAAGGCTCTTTTTAGATCTGCATTAAAAAGAAGGCAATCAATGTAAAGAAACGTATTAAGTAAATAATGATGTGGGTGGTGTGCAGACACAACATAATTCTGAGGGTGGTGATGCTCCCATGCCTGAAGAGTAGGAGGAAATGATGCAGGTTAACATCCTCTTTGTGTCTGTTTCCCAGGTGCCATTCCTGATCTCAAGTCCGAAAGTCTCAGCTCTTAGGTGCCAGGAGGCGTGGGAGGGGTATTTGCCCATCATTGGTCCAAAGTGCTAGGAGACATGAGCATCCCTCGAGGTCAGCTTGGCAATGGCAACAGTGACCAGACAGCATCCTCAAAGGGAAGGTGCAACATGGGGCAGAGCATCGTCTCAGGTGGGGCTCACCTCCATGGGGAGAATTTCTTCCAGCCTGTCCTTAGAAGCCCTGAGTTTGTCTTTCTTAAGGAAAATGGTCTTCCTGGTCCCTCTGTGGCCCTAAATTGGTGTGTGTGGTTTAGGGCTCAAGGGATTCCCATGTAGTTGGGGAGAAAGTGGAGAAACTCCTTAATCTCACCGACGGTGGAATGAAATAGGGGCTAGATCAAAGCACATGTGATGTATCCAGAAGGAAACATAATGAATTCTAATAGGTAAGCAGGGAAGGCTGCCTGGATGAGGTGGCATTTTAATAACACCTTGAAAGGTGAGATGGGCACAGTGTGTGGCTCAGGGCATTCTTTCAGGATGTTCAGAGACCCCTCCCAGGGAAAACCTAGGATTTGGATTTGATTCCTGGCTCTCCCTTAGGCTAGCTACATGACCTTGGATAAGTCACTCCACCTTTGTTTCCTTGTCTAAAATGGGCAGTGAGGTGGGGTGTGGTCTGTCTTGCTGCCTTTTGCAGACTTGAGGGGCAAAGGGCTTCCCTGGTCTTTGGCTATGGGCTGCCCCTGGCGTGGAGGGAGGCAGCTTGCATAGCCCAGGACAATCCTTCAGAGAAGGGTGCAGGTATGAACATCCAACACCTGGGGCGGGGCGGGGGGTACCAATAGCATCTACTGCAGGTTCCTCTGCTTTTGGGAAATAGCAGTTTTCTCCCACTGTTGTGGCTTCCAGTCAGGGCTGGCCTGGTGAAGGAATAGACCCGAGGGAGAGCTCAGGGCCTTTCCCCATGGGGGGACAAATGAGGTGACATCCTGCCACAGAGTGGACTGTGAGCAGAGAGTGGAAGATGGGCATCGACACAACCAGGCAAGCATGTGGCTGGCAGGATCCGGTGGGCCCAAGTTTTCAGTAGCCCATAAACCAGACAAATGCATATTTGATAGAAGTATAATTCCAGAGAATGAGGGCCCCTGTTGGCCCAGTGGTGAAATACAGTGGCTGTCTGACCTCTTGCAGGAATAAATCTGCCCAGTGGTGCTTTCCAGCCTGAGACACAGAAGCCCCTCTGATGTGGCTTTTTCTGGAAGAGCTTAAACACTTAGCATGAGGATATTTACTGCCTGGTGGGACAATGGGACTTCAAGGTCATCCTGGCCACAGCTCCTCACCCTGCCCCAGGCGTGCCACTGTGCCGTCCTGATACCCTGGGGCTGCTGCCACTGTGGGGCTGGAGTGAGCGAAGCCAGCACTGAGAAGGAGGGGGAGGAGGTGCCTGTCTCCGCCTCCTGGGCTTTGTGGAAGGAAAGGGGCCTCCAGCATGGGGAGGGATTGGGCAGACCTGGGTGAAAATCTTGACACCCCTAGATGGAACCATCTAGCTGTGTGACCTTGGCTAGGTTACTTATCTTCTTTGGACTCAGCTTCTTCAACCACAAAATGGGGCTAATAATAGTGCTCATGGGGCTGCGGGATGATTAAGTGGGCCAGCACACTGAAAGTGTTTTGCGGGGTCTCTGGCACAGAGTTGGTGCTCAGTGAAGCTCAGCTATCTTGACGGCATAACAAGGATCTGCCTCTAGGCCTGCCACTGGCTAGCTGTGTGTCCTGGAGCTAACCATGTGAACTCTCTGAGCCTCAATTTCCTCATCTCTAAAATAGGTCTAAGCATACCCACCTCATAGATCTAAGGATTGTAGAGGTTGAACACAAGGCTCCCGGGCTATGTAAGGGCTCAGTAAATAATAGTGGTGGTGGTGATGATGATGATGATGATGCTGCTGAAGCCAAAGGCAGATTTTAACAATATGGGGGTTAAGCCCCTCCCTGCATAAGACCTGGGTTAACCTCCCTCTTGCTTCCTGGACCACCTTGGTGCCCAGCAGCCCTGGGCAACAGGAGAGGGGGCTGCAGGAAGCTGTCCTACCTTATGTCTACCTGCCCTCCAAGTGAAGATTTCTGTTGAGACTTGGCCCCAGGTTCTGGTTTGCAGGTGCTGGGATGGCAGAGGGGCACAAATGGGGTGAGGTGTCTTCCTTCATCCCGACCACCTGCCCTGCCCATTGGCTCCTGCTGCAGTCCTTGCCTGGAATACTTGCTCTCCAGTCTTCTTCTGGCTCACTCCTAATTATCTCTGATATCATACTCTGGTCCCTGTGGCCCCCTCCTGTGTACTCCCTTAAGAACAGGGGCATTCTCTAGAATCACCTATCACACTGTATTAATGAGCACTTATGTGCCCAGCACCAGGCTAAGTGAGACACATGCTAAGTACCCTCTCCAGTCCATGAGGGCAGGGGCCATGTCTGCCTCTGATTCCCTGCTCAGCACATGGAAGATTCTCAGTGATTATCTATTGAATGAAGGAACAAATAGACCTGGTATTGGGGCGTTTGGTCAGCAGAGGAGACTGATATCACCCTGGCTCATCAGTTCCTTTAGGCTAGGAAACCATGGATGAGGAAGAGAAAGCGACTGTGTTCTTTGCTTCCCAGGGGCACTGAGCCCCGAGTCCCCACTAAAGGGTGTAGCTCTTTGATGCTCTCCTGTCATAAACCATCCTCAGTGCCATGTAGTTCTCCCTACTTTACCAAGTGCTTCCCCATCTCACCTGAGCCTCCCATGACATCAGGAGATGGGAAGGACAGTGGTATCATTCTAGCTTTATAGATGAGGCTCAGAGATGTTAAGGATCTGGCCTAGGGTGACACAGCTTCTGGTGGCCGAACTGGGAGCCAGGACTCCTGACTCCTTGCTGAGGTGAGGGTTCTTTCTCCTCCATTCCCCTTTACCACCTCCTGGGCCACATAATCATGAAATCCCAGAGTGTCAGAGTTGGTTGGAGTCTTAGAGGTTGTGTTACACAGATGGGAAAACTGAGACCCAGAAAGGGGGAGGTAGCTGCTCAATCCTCCATGACTAGTAAGTAGGGAGCATGGGCTGGAACCCAGATATCTTGGCTTGAAGCTAGGGCCTGGAGGGGGTGGGTTCATAGTTAGCAAGTATAGTCCTCTGGTGTGGCTACTTTGGGACCCAGCACAAGAGGGTTCATTGTCATAGCCTGGAGGTTATTTTCACAGACAACTGTTATGATATGTTCTTGGCCTACACACTTTCCAAAAAATCTTGGCCAGCTGAGCAGACGGGCATCTGTCATGGCTATAATGAGGAGGCCGTGGGACTCACTCATCAGGCATCCCACTTAGAAATGGCTTAGAACACCCAGGCAGAAAAAAACAAATGTGCTGGGGTGGGGGAGGGCAGAGCTTTCAAGTGAAGGAACAGGGAACCCAAAACGTGGGCTGAAACAGACACCATTTCAACACTCGGGACAGTTCCAGGGAGGGCCGTTACTCAGGCACTTGAGCCCAGGGATCTGCAGAATTTTATGATCACAAACCTGGTCTCCAGTGGGGCTTGTGGTGTGGTTTTTTAATGGAGAGTCACTGATTTTCTGTAAAACAAAAAGAATTCAAGCATTCACAGAAGCATGATATGACTTAATTTTGTAGAATTTTGTGGCCATTTGTTCTTAGAAACCAAAACAACTTTTAAGATTAAGAAGCATAATAACACTTGAGGAGATGAAGTGATTTTTGGAAATATGCTTGAACAACGATCATTCACACTCCCTCCTCTCTACATTATAGCCAGTAGGGGAAAGGAAAAGGGAAGATGGAAGGAGGCAGGATGAGAATCAAAGAGGAAAACTAACAGATCCACAGAGAAGGAGAGGAAGAAGCGCACAGAGAGGAAGTGGGATGAGAGCCCAGGGAGGGATGGAGGGAGGTTCTGTAGGTCCTAGAGTCTCACTATGTTTCTCATCCTCTTCCTGACCTCTGATGGACCCCAGGCTGCTTGGTAGGATTCCTTCTTAAATGTTCCGAGATTAACCACTTTTCAAAGTTCTCCAACTTCTCATTATGCTCAAAGCTTCAGCAACTCTGCTCCGACTGGAAGCATTACGACAGTATGGAACCATGATGGTTTCCCTGGTGCCACCATCAGCAAAGATTTCAGTGAGTGCCACCAAAACTCAGGATGTGTGGTGGAGTTAGCCTTAGTCTGTGATCCTTCATTTCTGATGATGAGAAGCTGACCCACAGGGGACTGATGTCTAAGGGCCACTGTTGAAGAGGCGGGAGAACCCTCCCTGTGGGCCATTCAACCATTCAGCAGAGGGACCAACCGGCCAAACGTCTCCATGGCCCTAGCTCTCTGCTGGTGCTCATCCCAACTGTCCCCGTGCATCAACCTTATGCATTAAATGGCATTTGATAGTCTCCGTTTAGGAAAGTGGGAAGGTATGAAACAACCTCTAGAAACATTCCCATTACAATAATTAAAATAAAAAGGATTAAAGGTATACATTTCTGTTGTGTGGAGAACCCACTCATGTGTAATACCTCAGTGCCCACTTATGTTGGACAATAAGGGATATACTCTTAGTCAGAAAGACTCATCCTATTATAATGAATTAATCTGAGCGGTGAAATATAATGATAATGCAACATGGTATGAAAGGGAATTAATATTCTGAGTTTCTCTCACATGCCAGGCCCGGTGCCAGGGGCTTTACATGCTGTGATAGAGTGGATTACCGTTCATCAAATATTCCCTCCCCTCTCCTTTGAGGCAGTGCTGTTCCCTCACCGCCTTCTGTTGGCCTTGGTCTTGTGATTTGGTTTGGCCAGTAGGAGCTGGGCGGAGGAGACTGTGGTTCTGTTCCAAGCCAAGGCCTTACGAGGCGTTGTGTGTTCCGACTTGTCCACTACAGCAGTGGACCCACCAGGAGGAGAGAAGTCCCCCTCGATGTGGGCCTCAGAGTGAACACATATAGAGCAGAGCCGGGTTCAAACCACAGTCTGAAGCAGGGCCACCCAGCAGAACCCCATCTGGATCACTGAACCTCCGTCACCCTGCAGACCCGTGGAATCCAAGAATAGTAAATGCTTGTTGGCAACTGCTGAATTTGGGGGTCATCTAGTTTTCAGCGTCATTCTGTCAGCATTAATACAGTGTGCATTGTCTTATTTAGTCTTTGCAACAGGTCTATGGTGTAAGTACCATGATTTTTCCCCACTGTATAGGAAACCGAGGCCCAAAGACAGGAAACGCCTCACGTAAGGCCAGAGAGTGAGTTACCCAGTGATGGGCCCACATTTAACCCATCCTTTTTTGATAAGGTAAGGAGAAAGCTGCTTGGCCTTCTCCGCTAGCCCCTGCGTGTCTTTCCCACTCACCAATCCTCCAACCCGGCTGGGGTGCTGGGCAAGCTGCAGGGGGATCTTCAGAAGCTCCTTTCAAGGAGCCAGCAGGGGTCCCCCCACCCCATGGCTACTGGAAAAGGTCACATTTGGTGATTCAGCCTACAGAACAATGACATTTCAAGGATCAAAGAAAAGGTTAAAATATTCCTATAAATCTATTCTTGGGACTTTTAAGTATTTCCAATGTAAAGGGAAAATGTCATTTCTTTTTCCCCCAAGAGTGGTGGAGGGTGGGTTGCTGGTAATGGGTCTTCTTTCATTTTTCTTGCCAGGATGAGCAGGGAGGAAGGAAGGATTCCCTCCACATCTCTCCGCATGCAAATGAGGGTGCAGTTAACCCCAAACCTCATTTGTTTATGGAAATTGAATCCTAAATGCCCCCCAGAGGAGCTTCTCCAAGGGGAAGGATGGACTGGGCCAGATTCCAGCACTCTCCCACTCCCTCTCTACAGAGAGACCTCCAGGCTCTCAGGGTTGGGACACAGGTGAGGTCCGGGCAGGGGCCCAGTGAGGAGGTGGGGAGGAGGGTAGATGACCTGGCAGAACCTGTCCCAGGGCTTCCAGTCCTTCTGTCCAGCTGCCTTGTGCATCCACATGGATGTGCCTTGGGCTCCTCAAACCCAGCGGAACCCAGACTGACTCATGGCTTTCTCCCCCTGGATCTTGGCAGGCTGCCCCACCCTCCTTCACTCACTCATTCAGCGAATGTGTGTGGAGCGCCCTCTGAGTGCCAGGCACTGTACTGGGCACTAGGATAACAAGGGAGGGGACTCCTGCCCTTGGGCAGTTTGTAGATTATTTGGGGAGACAAAGCAAGAAAGGGACAAGGTCTCTGCCTCCCTCCCACCACCACCACCCAGGGGAAGGACTAACACATCTGTGAATGGATACTGATGAAACCCATGGAAGGGAGTGACTAATTCTGTGGGGTAGTCAAGGAAGGCTTCCTGGAGGAGTCGGTATTGAACTGAGGCCAGTCCAAAGGAGCACTCCAGGCAGAGGGAGCGCACACAAAGGCCTGGAGTCCAAGAAGCTGCGCTTGTTGGAGATGTGGGAAACACTGTGTCCCACAGGGCAGCCAGGGTCTTCCACCCGGCTTCTAAAGCCACTTTCCATCAGGGGCCCGGGTTGCCGGCACGGTGGGCCCCACCCCACACAGTCTTTGAAAAGACGCTGTTATTCATAGTCCTCAAGCCATTGCTGGCCTCCCACATCCCATCAGTCACCAAGCCTCGTTCTCATCTGCCTTCCAAACCTCTCCTCACGGCCCCTCTTCCTCCCTGTCCCCTGCCACCCCCATTCCCGGGCCTCAGCATGTCCGTGGGGCTGTGTCACAGCCTCTGAGTGTTGAGGGCCTCTGCGGGGAAGGCCCCCTCCCACCCTTGGCCTGCCCTGCTGCAGCCAAAACAGACCTTTGGACACATCAGCCTCGGCATTGGACCTCCTTGTTGAGGGCCCTTCAATAGCTCCCTGACGATGCTCGGGGGATAAGGTTCTAGATCCTGAGCCCTGCATCCAAAGCCCTTCAAGGCCAGAATGCCCACCTCTCCAGCCTCGCCGGGGGCCCCGTGTATCTTATGCCTGCTGCGGCCTCTCTGAACCAGCTGCAGGAGCTCCTCAATCCCTTCCTGCCTTTGTGCGTGCTGTTTCCTCCACCTGAAATTCTCTTCCCTTGTGCTTATCTGCCTGACGACTCCCACTTGGGTTTGAGACTCACATGAACAAATAATATAGTAATGAAAACAATAAGGACTAGAATTTACTGACTACCCCCTCTGGTCTCTATCTCATTACATTGCTTTATTGTTATGGTCTCTGCAATAGTATTTTTTATGTATGGCTTTACTGTCTGTTGTCCATCCCTCCTATCAGAGTGAAGGCTCCATGAGGGCAGGACTTGATTTTCCTGTGTCCTTAGTATCCGGAATCTTGGTTGGCACTGAGTAGGAGATCAAAAGGGTTTGTGGAATAAATTAAGAAATCATCCAGGGCGCCTGGGTGGCTCAGTTGGTTAAGCGACTGCCTTCGGCTCAGGTTATGATCCTGGAGTCCCGGGATCGAGTCCCGCATCGGGCTCCCTGCTCGGCGGGGAGTCTGCTTCTCCCTCTGACCCTCCCCCCTCTTATGCTCTCGCTCTATCTCACTCTCTCTCTCAAATAAATAAATAAATAAATAAAAAATCTTTAAAAAAAAAAAAAAGAAATCATCCATTAACAACAACGTTATGAGGTGTCGACCATTCTTGTCCCCATTTTAAAGATGAGGAAACAGTCTTTGGTAACAAGGGCTTTGGCAGCTACCTCAGTGATCTGTTCCTAGGTCTCTTCTTGGGAGCCCCCTGAATGCAGGGGCCACATCTAATTCCTATCCAGAACCCTTGGGTCCCTAGAAAAATTCTGGAAGTGTGTATGGATGGCTCCTGTCAGTGGTGGGAGGCTCAGTGGTTTAAAAAAAAGGGGGTGGGTGTCTGGGGTAGCTTTGGGGGAGACAACTCAGTTACTTGAAGCTTGGCTTCCCAGAGCCGGTTTCCAGGCTGGGAATGAAATACAGTGATGGTTCCCACTCGTTCCTAATTGGCACGGAATTCCGTGGAGCAGACTGGCTGTGCTGCTGGCTCGGCTCAGCGGGGCCCCAGGCGGCAGCTGGCATCAATAAAAGAGCTCACGTTGGGGTGGTGGGAGGTCAGCCCATGGAGGCAGCGTGGGGTTGTAGAGGGAGCACTGGACTGGGAGTCCTTAGTCCTTAATCTGGGGCAGTGGCGGGAACCCAGGTTTGGGGTTAGGAAAAGGCCAGCTGTGCAGCCGTTCATCTTTCTGAGCCTCAGTTGCCTCATCTCTGGAATGGGCATGGCCCCCACCCCTACCTCCTGGGGCTGTTGGAAGGCCAAGACTGTTGTTAGTCTGTGGGCCCCGTGCCTGCGCCCTGTGCTGCAATGTGGGGAAGGGGACGCGGCTGGCCAGGGGTGGGGGCAGGGGTGGGGGAGGGGAGCCCTGGGAAGGGTGGGCAGGGTCAGCTGCCTTCCTGGGTTTTATCTCCCGCGCCCTGGGAGCCTCCAAGCTCCAGAGCACATTCTTTGCCCAGACCTTGGAGCCCTGGTGCCTCTCCCTAGAGGGAGGGTCTGAGGGTAGAGTGATCGGATCCCTCTTCCCAATTAAGCCACTTCGAGAGTCTGAAGAGGAAGCGTGGCCCATGGTGAGGAGTGCTGGTGTCAGAGCCACGGCCCTGAGGGCCAGTCCTCCGCCCCATTGTGCAATCTCAGGTCACCCACCGCTCTGTGGCTCAGCTTCCCCATGGGTGAAATGAAGGCCCTGGGCCGGATGATCGCCATGGGACCAACCAACTCTGATTGAAGTTAATTCTTTATTTCTGTCCATATTAAACTTCCATTTCCTGCCAGTGGGCCTCTGGGAGGGGCAGACTGAACAAAGGAAAGCTCACGAGGAGTGTTGGCCTGAGAACAGCTTTCAGGGGCATCTGTTCTGTTTTATTGAAGAACGAAGAATTCTTAACCTAGGGGTTGATAGTGTGACTTTACATGGGGGACAAAGTGAAGAATTTCAGGGGGCAGAGGGAAGCAGAGGGACATGGAGGGAGGGGAAGTGGGGCCATGCAGGCTGGGCCAGCGACAGCCATGGGTGGAGAACAAGGACAGTGACAGAAGGTGATGGAGATGAGCATGGTCCCTGCAGAAGGTGCTGGAAGGTGCACAAAGTACCACTGTCCAGGCAAAAAGCCAGGATCGTAGCCCAGGAGAGTGGGGTTGGCTGGAAGGGGTACTCTCAGATCATTCTTGGGGGCTGCTTTGCTATTAAGGGGTCAGGGCCTGGGATTTAGAGTCTCACTGCTCCCAGCTCAGCCACTGACAGCTGTGTGACTTTGGATAAGATACTTAACCTCTCTGAGCCTCAGTGTTCTTGGGGTATAATGGGGATAACCAACCCCTCTCACAGGGTTGCCATGAGGTATCAATGAAGTAACCAATGTGAAATGCTTGGTACCAGCCCTAACCATTGTAAGCCCCCACTAAATGGTTGTCCTTGTAATTCTCAGGGAGGTACTATCTTATCGTGGAGGCTGTTTCTGGGCTCTGCAGGGACAGCGGCTATAGCCCTTGTGTCTTAAAGACCCCTCGGGGCCTGGCGCCCTAGAACAGGGAGATGCCTTGGGAGCTAGAGACTGTCCTGGAGCCCCACAGGCTCCAGTGTGAGGAGAGCTGTCCCACGTGCCTGGTAGGATGTTATCGTGCAGCATCGCAGGTAAAAGCAGAGGCTCGGCAGCCAACCTGGCTTCCCAGTCCTGCCACCTGCCTGCTGTGTGACCTTAGGGCAGTCACCTCCCCTCTCTGAGTCCCAGGTGTTTCATGTTTAAAAGGGGCCGATAATAAAGGCAGCCACCTCATGATGTTAACAAAGATGAAATGACTGAATGTACATAAAGATCGAGACCTGCATGAATAGGGCAACCCCTTGGTACGTGTGGCTACTGAGCACTTGAAATGAGGCTGATCCAAATTGAGATGTGCTGTAAGAGGAAAATAACCAGTAGATTTAGAAGGCTCAGAACCAGGAAAATAGGGAAATATCTAACAATTTTCATATTGATTACATGTTGAAATGCTAACATTGTGGATATATTGGTTTTTTCTTGATATATTGGGTTTTGCTAAATATATTAAAAATAATTTCAGGGGCAGCTGGGTGGCTCAGTTGGTTAAGCGTCCAACTCATGATTTTGGCTCAGGTCATGATCTCATGGGTCATGGGAGTGAGCCCTCAGCGGGGAGTCTGCTCCGGATTCTGTCTCTCCCTCTCTCTCTGTCCCTCCCCCCACTTGCTTGCTCTCTCTCTTTAAAATAAATAAAAACATAAATTTCACCTCTTTCTTTTTACTGTCTTGAATGTGGCTGCTAGAAAACTAAAGTTTACATATACGGCTTGCGTTATATTTCTATTGGTTGGTGTTGATCTAGAACGACGCTAGACACTTAGGCACGATGGCAGCATCTGCTGTTTTTAGTATTAGCTGTTGGGTTCGAGTACCGGATTTATAGCTTCCTGCAAGTTTATTTAAACCTCTCCAAACCTCAGTTTTCCTCTCCGTAAAATGGGACTAAGGTGTTTAAATGAATTCACGCCTGCTAAAGTGCTTAGCAGAGTGCCTGGCACATAGGAAGCACTCAGTCGATGTTAGCCATTATATGGTTGGCCTGTGGGACCAGAAGTGAGGGTTTTTACTCTCATAGATGGGAGAAGGGCTCATCTGTTACCCCGCAGGCAGTGTGGATGGGGCCGAGCCAATGGCGCTTGCTTTTCCCACAAATGGGACCTGAGTTCTGAGTAAACTGCCTTGAGCCAGAGGTTGAGCTGTTTGGCTGATTATATTAAGGGAAGGGTCAATAACACATTAATGGGATCAGTGGCCCCATTAATCTTCCTCTAATGAACAGCCGCTCAAGCCAAACCGTCTTTCCCAGATCCTGGAAGACATTTTGTGTTGGCAGGGAACTTGCTGGGTAGAAAGAACCTCAAATCCTATAAAAGTGATTTAGTGGCTTTGCTGGGGAAAGGCATGCTGCGGATGTAGGACAGGGGAGAGTGGAAACAGCAAAGTCATAGCAAACCTCTCCAGATCGAAATCCTAGAGCCAGCCGGGGTGGGAGGGAGGGTGGTGGAGGGGACTTTGATGAGGATCTGGGGGGAGGGGAGGGTTTAGCTCACCATGTCTGCCTCAGACACCCTCACCTCTGAATCAACCAATTGTTGGGACGGCCTGGAGGACCCAGAGGGATGGTGATGGACAGTGGGGGACGCAAGATGGTCACCAGAAGTCCAGGGTTCTTGTCCTCTTGCCGGCAGGGTTGAGCTGTGTGACCGTGGACGGGTCACTCTACTTCATCATCTATGGGGGGGGGGTGTCATTAATGATGTAGAGCAGAGCAGCCTTGCTGGCAGGTGAAGTGGCCGCGGGACCCAAGAAGGTGCTGAGCTGGGGTGGAGGGATAGGAGGAAGAGACGGGCAGAGGCCGAGGAGGACCAGATCCAGGTGGTTTGACTTTGGAAACTCTTTCTCCTCTGCCCCTATATCTCACCCTCTGCTTGAGGATGCTGTGGTTCTGCCATCAGCACTTCATTCCTTGGGGGCAAAAGGGTCTTCCTCTGGGCTCCAGGGATCTGTTGGAAGACACAAATGGCCCTGGGAGGCTGCCCAATTCTGCCTGTCCATCAGTCCATCTACCTGTCCATCCACCCCCACTGAAGGGAAATAGAAATGAATGTAACATGAAGCCCACCTGCCCTCAAGAAACAGCATCTAGAAGGGGAGATCAGATGTGAACCCATGTGGCCGTGAGTCGGGGTAGTAAGTGATCTGTGCCATAAGGAGGTTTGCACGGCGCACTGTGGGGTTTCAGAGGACAGATGACCCCCCCCCCCCAATCTGGGTGGCTTCCCTGAGACAGTGGCATTTAAATCAGGCCTTGGGAAAAAACCTTCGAGATCAGCAAGTCCAACTCTCTCTTGTTACCCAGAGGGAGGAGATAGAGACCCAGAGGGAACATGTAGCTCAGTGTGGCTGCACTCACCAGGGTGTACAAGATTTGGAAAATCAGGGACAGGGAAAGGCATTCCGGGTGATGGAACAGTGTCAGCTAAGTCCTGGGGGAAGGAAACCAGCGCATGTGGAAAAGGCACCAGACAGTTCCTGGTGACCAGAGATTGAGGGGGAGTGGCACACTGAGGCAGATGCAGGCCCCAAGTGGGGTGGGAGTGGGGGTCCCAGGCTTATGGAGAGCTGTGCCCATGCTCCACCCCCACCATACTGTGGGCTGTTCCTCCTCTCACTAATCCCATAGACCCTGGCAGACTCCCTGGAGGTGGCTCACCCACCTGAGATGCCCAGCTCAGGATGGAGGGAACCTTGTTTGCTTCCAGTCCCCGGGGGCTTCCTGGGGTGGTTTGTGGCCCTGGAAATAGCAGGGTGACTATCTGAGTGGGCTTTCTTGCAGCTAAGACACTCTATCTCCCCGAGCCTCAGTTCCCTTCTTGTGAAATAGGACCCCCAGCCTGCTGCCCAGAGTTCTCTTGGGCTGCGGGAGCCTCAGGTACAGAGTTACAGCCATGAGGGGGGCAGACTGGATGCTCATATAATTATAACTGTAGCTCACATTGATGCAGCACGTGCTGAGCGCTGGGCACGGTCCCCAGCACTTACCGTGCATCTCTTCCTCTGGCCTTCAGATGCCTCGATGAGATGGCCATCATTGATATCTCTGTGTGGGCACGAGCCTGAGGATCCTCCACAGAGGCTCTTGGGCAGCCTCAGGAATGTTTGGAATGAGTCAAAACAAGCCTTGCCCTCGTTCCCCTCTTTTGACCCCATCAAGGTCATCCATCCTGTGCCTGGAATGCATCCCACGAAGGGGATTATTTCTTAGGTAGCCCTTTCTTGGACTAGCTTGGACTCGTAGGAAACTCTTCCTTCTGTGGACTTGGAATCATCCTTTGGTTCCTCCCGCCTCGGGGTTGGTGTTGTCTCCTGAGTCCGCGTGATAAGAGGGTCCCGACAGACTTGCAGCTCGCTGCAGATGGTTACCACAGCCCTTGCCCCTGTCCTCTGTTGGCCTCTGAGCAGAGCTGCCTCAGACCTCTCATGTCTCCACTTGCTAAGGCTTGCACCCCTGGCCCCCCTGTCACGCTCATCTGAAGAGCTCCAGGCTGGGGTGGAGGAGGTCTTCTTGACCTCCCTCCCCTTCCTGGGCCAGTACATCCTGAAGCTAGAACAACCCAGCTCAAGGCAGAAGGAGGTAAATGCTCTTTCAGTGGGGTGACAGTCAGGAAAGACTAGCAGGAGGCGGAGGCCAGTCCACATGGAGGAAATATCCCACCCCTCCTCCCCCACCGCCCTTCAGGACTTTGAGAGCTCCTCCTCCCAGCCTCCAAACCCCAGCCAACAGTGGAACAAGATGCCACCTGCAGGAGAGTCTCCAAAAAGAAGTGGAGAGATGGGAAGTGGGGTGGTGGATAGGGGTAAAGTTAGAGAACAATTTGAACATTCATCAGGATCTGTACCAGTGTGTGTGCCCATCTTCATGTACTTGACCAAGAGGTTATGGACAGACCAGTCTTCCTTTTGTGATAGAGCAGTTGGCAGGGGTCAGACCTGGACACACTGCCAGGTTTATTCCAATGGGAGCAGAAGTAGATAATCCCCTCCCCTCTTTCAAAACTCATACTTCTGTTAACGCAACCTAAGAACACATTGGCCTTTTAATAGCTGCACAATCCTGTTGACTCAATTTATGCTTAATGTTGGATAAAAACCCTAGCGTGCTTTATATTCCTTGTTCCTGAGCCATATTTTCTGCCCACTCCAGCTCCCCTTCCCTCAATCATACCCTATTGCAATTTGTCTATTGGACTATCCAAATCTGCTATGGAAGACATAGCCCTGTAGCTCACCTCCTGGGACTTCTCTTGAGTCCAGCTGACAATCATCCTGCTAGAAGCTCTTGCCACCACATCTCCCTTCCTCTTGCCCAGGCCAGCCCTATCTATTCTTCCTCAGTGGGCCACCTGGAAGAGAGGACCCAACCTCCTCTTCCCACCATCCTCCATCTGGGCCTGAGCAAGCTCCACAGAGCAGAGGCAGGAGGTGAGACTGGCAACACAGCTATTTTCACTCTGACATTTTCTGTTCCTGAAAAATCTCACTTGAAGCTCATTCTGACGTTTGCCATCTTTTGAAGGGGAAGGGCCGAGGTGCCTTCTACCTTAGGCTGGATTCCTTGTAAAAGGAATTTTAGGTAAATTCCCACTTTACCCCACACCAGAGCCTTCTCAACTCTAGGAGAGAAGTTATGGGAAAAAAAATAAAATAAAAACCAGAATTAGCCTTAGATTAGACCCACCTAGAAGAGTGGGGCCAGGAGATGGGGATGCGGAAAGGGGCCCCGGAGCAATCGGCAGGCTCCATGTGGAGAGGGGCCTGGGCCCGGGCTGGATGGGTCCTCAGGGTCTGGAGCTTAACATGGCAGCTTCTCACATCCAAGCAAGGAAAGAGGCTGCTCCGTGGAGGGGGGCTGGGCCCAGAGACCACAGCCTTGGAGACTTACTTAGGGCATTGGCATTTTATTGGAAGGTTAGAATGACTTCCACTCTCGGAGACATAAGGAGGCCTGACAAATTCTATCACTGTTTTAAAGATTTTATTTATTTATTTGAGAGCGAGAATGACAGAGAGAGAGAGAGTATGAGAGGGGGAGGGTCAGAGGGAGAAGCAGACTCCCTGCCGAGCAGGGAGCCCGATGCGGGACTCGATCCCGGGACTCCAGGATCATGACCTGAGCCGAAGGCAGTTGCTTAACCAACTGAGCCACCCAGGCGCCCCACTATCACTGTTTTATAGTTTGGAAATACAATATAGATTTTATTGCATCTTCCTTTAAGCAACAGCATGGCCTGAGAAAGCAGAAGCTAGTAAAGCAGTATCGAAGAGAAGCAGATACGTCTTTATATATCAACAGGGGCTCTAGGGAGGCGTGGCCTTTCCTGCGAGGAAAAAACCAGAAGCCCGGTTCACCTGTTGGGCCACATGGGTAATTGGGAGTGTGTTTCTGAAAAAGTCTTCCAGATTTGGGACCTCACGGGACATCGAGGAGGGTCCCCTCTCCCTTGAGGGTTTGATTTAGTTCAACAGCTGTTTACTGAGCATCTACCTTGTGCCAGGCCTGCAGGAGGGGTTGCAATGAATAGGACCCCATCCCTGTCCCCACACAGCTCACCGCTCACAGTCTGGAGCAGGGATAAGCTGGGAAACAACGAGTGAGGATGTTGGACAGCAGCAGAGTGCAAAGAAGGTCCCCAGGGTGGCAGGGTAGAGGAAAGAGGGAGGAATTCTGATCAGGGAGCATCTGGGATGGTATCACAGAGGATGTGACATCTGAGCAAGGTCACAAAGGACAGAGAGGTGTCAACAGATATCCCCTCTGAGGCTACAACCTTGCTTCACCTTCCACCTTCCTCATCTTAACTCAGTGGCTCTGCCCCCTGAGTTAGGTGTTTAAGCCAGAAACCTGAGGGACTCATCACCAACATGACACCTGTCACCAAGCCCTGTTGATCCTACCATCAAAATATATATCAAATCTGCCCCCTTCTCCTCCCCTTCTACTGATGCTGCCCTGGCTCTTGGCACCTTCCACACTTGCCTGAACACTACAGTATTTCCTCTAGTAGATACAGGTCATGTAGGGCTGCCTGGCTCCCTCTCACCGTATTTTCCATAGAAGACCCTGGTTTTCATCTGGGGGATGTACCTCTTCCCCTCCAAGGCACATAGTTCCAAGGAAGCTGGCTCTATTCCTGGCTCCATGGGTACAGCATGTGGCCCAGGTCAGGCCAGTTGCTCTTTCCATTCCGCCGGCTGTGGGGATCGGGTCAGTGTTGGGCACAAGACTGAGGTCAGACCAATAAGAGCCCATGAGACTCGATTCTAAGACTTGATTGTGTTATGACAGAGATGTACTCTACTCTTTCCTGGCTATGCCTGGATAAGAGCAAATGTGGGACTGGAGCTAGGCCTACCATCTTGCCCCCATGCAGTGTGATCCTAGGGAAAACAGAGCCAGCAAGAGGAAGGAGGGGCAAGAGATGGAAGGAAAGAAACTGGGTCATGGCGGCATTGTTTGAACCTTGATCAAGCCTTGCCTGAATCCCTTCCCTATCCCTGGGCTTTCAACTACACTTGTTAAAAATTCTGTTTTTACTTGAACCACTTTGGGTTGGGTTTTCTGACATCAAAAGAATGATGTAGCTTCTTAGAATCTCCACACACTCTCTCCTGCACACCCCAAATGTTTTTCATGCTACAGACTATAAAACCCTTTAGTGACTGCCCACTGCTCTAAGGATAAATCTCCAAACCTTAACATGGCCCACAAGGCCCAGCATGATCTGGACCCAGCTTTTCTTGGTCTTATTCACTATAATCCAGTCATGCTGAATTCTACTCAAGTTTTCAAATATGCCAGCTCTTTTCCAGTTCAGAGCCTTCCCATACACCGTAACCTCTGCCTGCAACTCTCTCTGTCCTAGTTCTCCACCTGATGGGTTCCTACTCATCCTCCATATCTCAGCGCAAAGAGGACTGCTCTCAATACAATAAGTCCCCATTATGCTCTTTCATAGTGCCCCGCTTTCATTCTTCATAGCACCTAAGCCAATTTGCAGTTAGGTACATGCACATGAGTGTGTGAATGTGAATGTTTGTACACTCCATAAGGCCAGGAGCCATGCCTGTCTTGTTCACCATGCTCTCAGTTATGCCTGGAAGAGTTCCTGGTACATTCTAGAGGCTCAATAAATATTATTTGGCTAATGGAGTGAAGAATAGGTAAGGATTAGGTCAGGTTGGGCTGGGCTGCCTGAAATTATAACAGGGGCAGAAGTTCCGGACCTGAACAGGAAGTATGTCGTGAAGGAAGGGTAAGAACCTCAGAACAGAGGCTGGATTAGGAAAGCTGGCCCAGGGCCAGACCACGAGGGCCTTGAGTGTCTAGCGGAGACATTTGATAGCAGTTTCCAAAGTGTTTTCTGGGGGAACACCAGTCCTAATAGATGCTCTGCCAAAAGAAAAGACCAAGTGGATCAGAGGTTAAATAGAAAATGGATGGATTCTATTTTAGATGGTTGGAAAATAGAACCTCTGGGAGAAGCACAGTGCATGTGATCATTCCAAGGCTCTGACAGGTCCTGCAGTGGCAGAATCTTAGGTTAACTAAGTGTTGACCATTAAACCCCTCCCCACCAAAATAGTTACACTTGTAGGATGAATATTTCCATATTTATGTGATGGGGAGTATCTTACAATTGATAATGCACATGTAATATAGAGTTTCTTTAAAGTCCCTGAAAGCTGTTTTTTTGTTTTTCTAATCAATAGGGCTTCTCACAATTGACAGTATCTTAGAATTGAGGCCACATGGCATATATTGCAGAAGTAATGATCTATGGAAGCCACTTGTGAAGAAGAAAGGGACATACTGTAACTTGCACTTTGGGGAGGCCATTCCTGTAACAATGCGAATGGATTGGCGGGTGCCGCGCAAGGGTTAGTTGGAAGCCTGAAATCTGGACCTTCCACTCCTACCAAGGCTCCCACTGACAGGTCTTGGTGAGTGAGGTGCTCACTTCATCCCTGAGCACCTGTCAATAGGAAAATTTAATTAGGATGCTGGGGTATTGTTGAAAGGTTGGATCAATTTCCCCCCGAGGAGGCCTCCTGTCTTCTAATGTGAAAAGACAATCTAGAAAGTACCTATTGCTTTCGTGCTGCTGTCCAGGGGTGCCTCTCGCGGGTGTCCAGGGGCCGACGCTGTTCATGGAGCCTGGGGGCAGGACCATGCTCTCCTCCCACAGCACATCCTGATCTGTCAGGAGATCCTGTCGGCTCTGCCTTCAGAACATACCCAGGGCTGAGGAACCATGGCTCTTCCCCTGGGTAATTGCGAGGGCCTCCTAATTGGGCTCCCTGCTCTGCCCTTGCCCTGTGCGATCTATTCTCAACCCCACAGCCCAAGAGATTTTTTAGAAATTAAGTTAAATCATGTCACTCCGCTGCTCAAAATCCTGTGACGACCCCGGGGCCATGTCATTCAGCAGAGGGCCTGTGTCCTCACCGTGGCCTATAAGGGCCCTATATCATCTGACCTCATCCCCTATGACTCTCACTGGTTCCTCAGCCTGGTGCCCACTCCCCAGGGAACCGTATGGCCAACTCCCTCATCTTTTGTGTCTCTGCTTGGATGACGCTTCTCGGTGCTGCTCTCCCTGACCACCTACTGAAGATAACACCCTCCCCCATCGCTGCCATTATTCTGGGTCCCTCTATCCTGCTCAATTTTTTCGTTATCACCTGGCACCTTCCAACGTACTGTCGTGGGCAGAGTGGAAAACACCTGCAGACTCCAGCCCCCTGGCCAACATTCCCCTTCTCCCGGTTCTTCAATCAAACATGAATCTAGATGTTGCTTCGAAGGGATTTTGCAGATGGAATTAAGGTCCCAAATCATTAGTCGACTTTATTAAAAGGGAGATTATTCTTCAGGGGCCTAACCTGATTAGGTGAGCCCTTCAAAGGGACTGGGCTTCCCCTGGTGAGGGAGATTCAGAGCCAGAGGGGGGGTTTCTATGTGTGAGAAGTTGCCGGCTTTGAAGAGGGTGGGGGCCACATGGCCAGGATCTGGGAGTGACCTCTAAGAGCAAAGAGTACCCCCCACCAGCAGCCCGGGAGGGACTCAGTTCCTCCAGCATCCGCATGAACTTGAAAGGGGACCCTGAACTCCAGAGGGGAACATAGCCCGGCCACCACCTTGAATTCAGCACAAGACACTGAGCAGAGGACTCAGCTCACTTGTGCCTGGACTCCTCAGCCATGGAAACTGTGAGATAATTAGTGTGCCTTGTTCGAAGCTGCAGGAGTAGAACACAACTACACCAAGCTGCGTATTTCTGTTATCATCTGTCTCTCCCTGTAAGAACGCAAGGAAAGGGATTTCGATCTGTTTTGTTCGCTGCCCTATCCTCAGTGCCTAGCACAGTGCCTGCCATATAGTAGGTGCTCAATAAATATCAGCTGAATGAATGAATGGATGGGAGTGGTCCCAGCCTCAGCACAGCCTTGTCCTCCAGGAGTCCCTGTCGTCAGGGGAGATAACGCCCCAGCCATACACAACAAGGTGGAAAATGCTAATGGAGCAGGAGAGGTGCGGGGCTGCTTGTCTGCTATAAATCCAGCCTGCCGCCCAGCGATGATCTGTATTTTCACAGCCCCAGCAAAGCACTGTCCTCCAAGGGGAAGCATCTTTGGGATATTAGTGCACACCCCAGGTAATTAAAGCCAGTCCGGCCCCACCTCCCCCTGTGCTCACCGTGAGGTTGCTTGGAAAAGCCTGGTCACCCGCGATTGCCCTGTGCTGAGAAGGATGGCTTTCGGACACCTACCTAAGTAATTAACCTATTAAAACGAAAGCGATAAATCCTGGTGCCAAGGCGCGGCGTGGGGGCGGGGTCTCTGTTGTGTGTCTTTCATTCAGATTTCAAAGCCCATGTCACTGTTGCTTTACAGCTGCAAGGGCAACGAGCCTGTCATTCTCTGGCTGCTGGGGATCAGCCACTGCATGGAGGTCTGTGATGGGGTTGCTGCTCCCCAAGCCCAGCAGTCCCGGTTTGGGACTAGCCCACGCTGCCTTTGGAGGAGGTGGGTCCGGGTCTCCAAGGGCCGGGGGAGGAGATTCTGGAGCTCTCCTCTGAGAGCCCAGGTTTCCTCCCAGGCTCCCACCCCTCTCTCCTGCTAGGCAGGCGTTGGAACCCAGAGCCCAGGATCTAAAGATTTTAGAGCAGGAAGGGACCATTAGAGATCCTTCATGTTACAGCTAGAACCCTGAGACCCAGAGAGGGTGAGAGATTTGCCTGAGGTCATACAGCAAATCAAAGGCAGAGCCACAACTGGAACCCAGGCTCCTCCCACATGACCACATGTCTGTCTGCCTCCTTGAGGGTCTCTGGGTTGACCTCACTCCCCGGAGGGGAACAAGATCTCCACTTCCAGCCCTGCGAGGTTCTGTTTACAATCTGTGAGACCAGGCCTGCAGATGGAGGCTGATGTGAGAAACTGAATCCGGGGGAGTAGATATCGTGAGCGCCTCAGACTCCAGTTTACAGATGAGGAACCAGGCCCGTCGATGAGCAGCGTTGGCCCCAGACCTCCTGGCAGGTCAGAGGTGAGAAGCCGGGGTTTCTAGCTCCTGGCCGGGGCTACCTCTTCTGACTCCCTCCAAATGGTCTCTTCTAACCGGAAGAAAGAGGCCTTTGAATCAGGAAACTTTGAGGAGCTGACAAGGAGGGAACTCCAGGTGGAGGGGACAGTATGACTTAACACCTTGGGAAAAGCCCCCCCACTTTAGAGAGCCTCAGTTTCCCCATCTGTAATGTGGGGATGGTTGTCATTTCCTTTGGTGAGCTCATTAAATACCATCTTTATGTCGGTGACACCCACATTTATATCACCAGTTCTGACCCTTCTGTCTCGCACCAGATCAACTCTCTAATTGTGAATCCTAGTGCAGAGTGAGAAATTAGTAAGAATTTCAAGATGGCCATAAGCAAGAACGGGGCTCGCTGAGCATAGGTCCTTGCACTACTGCGTGGGCTGTCCGCCTGTGCGCCCCGCTCTCTGGAGTCCAGACCCCTACACCTGACTACGGACACCGTGACCTGAAGCCTCCCAGGACCCTGCAAACTAATGGAGACCTGATCGAGGCTCTGGATGCATGCCATGCCCCCACCTCTCCTCTCCAGTCTCCCCCATGGCTCCTGTTCACTCAGCTACCTAAGTCCTAACCTGGCGGCCACTGGATTCCTTCGTCTCTTAACCCCCAGGTTTCAGTTTATTACCAAGTAACTTCCCTCCTCAATTCATCTTGAATCTGTTGGGTCCTTTGAATTTCCATCAATGGCCCCAGCCCACTTTCCCTTTTCTCTCCCCCTGATGTAATTCCCATGCTCATCCTGGGTTATCTTTAAAAAGCAAATCAGGCCATGGTACTTCTCTGTTTAGCACCCGTCATGGTTCTTTTTTACATTTAGAATAAAATCTACTCTCTGAAGAGACCCTGCCTGAGCCGGCTTGCGCCTTCCCCTGCACACTGCCCTCCAGCTGCGCTGGTCTCTTCCCAGTTCTTCAAACCCTCCAGCTCGGTCCCACCTCAGGGCCTTTGCATGTGTGTTCCCTCTGCCTGGAGCACTCTAATATCTGACTTTTTTTTTTTTTTAAAGATTTTATTTATTTATTTGACAGAGAGAGACACAGCGAGAGAGCGAACACAAGCAGGGGGAGTGGGAGAGGGAGAAGCAGGCTTCCCACCGAGCAGGGAGCCCGATGTGGGGCTCGATCCCAGGACCCTGGGACCATGACCCGAGCCGAAGGCAGACGCTTAATGACTGAGCCACCCGGGCGCCCCATATCTGACTTTTAATATTCTCACCCAGACCCTCTTCCTCCTTCCTGACTTGACTACACAAAGCGCTGTAGGATTATAGAGAAGAGAGTAGCAATGGAAGTGCGAATGGTGTTAGTGACTGTCACTGTTCATTGAACACTCATTGTGTGCCGGGCTCTGTTCTAAGCACTTGATCCATAATTAGCGTAGTTGATCCAGGTGAGGAAACAGGCAGAGAGCTGATGTGCACCTGCTTTGGTCACATGGCCAGTGACATCAGGTGAGGGGAGGCTGAGAAAGGTTCTCAGAGCAGGGAACATCCGGGTCATGTCCTGTCTTAGCCTCAGGCAAGGACATGAGTGAGCTTGCTTTGTTGGGGAGGTGAACCCAGGAAGCAAGAGGTGGGAGAGTGGGCATGGGGTAGGGGAGGAGGGACATCCAATTTGAGGATGAGTGATGGAGCTGGTTGGTCCTGCTTTGGGCAGCTGGGGCTCGGTCCCGCTGGGGCCCTTTGAAGAACAGGGTAGAATACACCTCAGAGTTTCCCTCCAGAGGGTAGGTGGCTGGGCATTTATCTAGTGTCTTCTGTCCCCCTGTGCTTGAAGGTTGTGCCGAGGACATACTTCCTGTTGCATCTGTGCTTGGGCTGAGTGGCCCTGGAGGGAGGGCACTGAGACGAGGATGCAGAGAGGCACCGTGGAGCCTTGAGACAGGACCCGGGCAACCAGCACGGAGTATGTCCCACAGCAATGCCGAAATAAGGAGGTCTGGGGGAGGTGACATGGGGACCTCAACACTCTGCTGCAGGTCTTGAAGGGGGGGGTAGAGGTTTGCCGAGTGACAAGTGATAAAGGGCACTCTAGATGGAGGGACAGTGTGAGCAAAGGCGTGGGGGGATCCTCCCAGGCCCCCTGCGGCCCCCACTTGATTGTTCTGTGTGGGTCCGGCCTTCGGGCATGTTTCTCCCTTAGATTAATTGATGGTGGCCTGGGGAGCAAGCCCACCATCTCCACGCTGGTTCTGGAAACATCAGCTCGGGCCATAAATCCCCGTCCGGAAGGCCAGCAGCCGACCCCTTTGTGGCACCTGCTTTCTTTCCCACCCTGCCTTCCCACGGCGACAGTGGTCATAACTGAAAATCCATCAATTGAGGAAAATATCCTGTGACTAAAGCTTCTAGGAATTCAGCCACGTTTGAGAAGTTCATGTTCCTTTGTCCTAACTGCTTCTCCAGCACTCGGCGAGCGAAAAGCTCTGCTCACCAGTGTGCTGGGCGTGTTAGTCTCCAGACACGGGCGGGGGGCGTGTGGGTGGGGAGACTCCTACAGTCACCCCTTCCTCCGCGGGGCCCCACTGGCCCGGGGGTTTTACAGAGCCTTTGCCTTCTTCTCTCCTGGGAAGGCTCACAGTCGCCAGCGTCACAGGCAGGCGAGACGTTAGTATTCCCATTTCGAAGATGAGAAAAAGGAGGTCAATTCCTCGGAATGCTCTAAACTTCTCTGGGGACCCAGACAGTGCTGAGTAATAGGTGAGTAATCCCAGACTCCCTGGTCTTCTCCCGGCTGTCCCCGGCCACCAGCTTCCTGGCTTGCAGAATGTTCCTAACCTCCCTGACCTCAGTTTCCCTATCTTCATAATGAGGATACCAATATCTTTGTAGGGTTGGGTGAGAACCAAATGCCAGCTCCCGCCAACGTTATCATCATGACTGAAAGGGCCCCAGAGCAGCGCCCTGCCTCCCACGGCCAGGGCAGCCCGGCTGTGTGCGGGAGGCCCCCTCCCCAACTCCGTGGGCCCAATTGAATTTGGAAACAATGAACCAGCCTCCGTGAGTGTTTCCAATCGTGACAATCAGAGCAGGGTAAAAAAAAAAAAAAAAAATGGAGAGAGAAAGAAAAGAGAGTGAGACCAAATTATTTTCTTCAGGGGGAAAGAAATCTCATCTGGAGGCGTGCTCTGTGGCAGGGAGGCTGCGGCGCTCGGTGTGATACAGGATCCGGCCATCGCCTTGCGGCTGCTGAATTGCTGTTGGCATTTCTAGCAAGAAGCCACCATGGGCCCACTTCCTATAATATACTAATTAAAGGGCTGTTATTCATGTGGGAGGCACCGTGGCCAAGTGACAGGCTGGTGGCTGACAATGTTCTGGGCCGGGGGCAGAGCTTGGAGGCCAGGAGGGGTTGGCTGTCAGCTGCCCCTGCCCCTGCCCCCCCGCCCCCGGCCCCCAGGCCCACTGCTCCCAGCCCGCTGCCCCTGCCCACCCTAGGCTTGAGCTGTGGAGCTGGAGAGCAGAGAAGGGAAAAGGAGAAGGGGAAGTCAAGGGGCAGATGCTGGGCACCCACCCAGGTGCCAGACCAGGCTCTTCGGGTACGTTGTCTCGCTCACCGGCACATCCAGCTTTTGAAACAGGTTCTGTGGTGAATCCTCTCCTGGAGCCTCAGTTTCCCCACATGCAAAGTGAGAGGTGGGCAGGAGTGGCTTCTGGGAGACAGATGAGGTGAGAGAGGGAGGGAAAGAGAGAGGGAGGGGACGGTGGGCAGAGGGGAGAGGTGAGGGGCCAGGGGGGTGGGGGTGGGGTTGGGACGCTGCTGCAGCTGGACCACTGGCCTCGAGGGAGAAGGGGTTTCTGAAGGAGAGATTTCAGGGACGCCAGGGAATTCCGCATACTCTTTCCCACAGCCAGGAAGTGGGGGAGGGAGACTGCTGAGTCCCCCAGCGGCAATTTTGGCAGAATGTTCCAGATGTTCTGGGGGGGGCGAGCAGAGTCCTTGGGATGTGGAAGCAGCTTTTGGTGCAAGTTGGGCTTTAGGCTGGGGTGGGGGTGGGGATGCACCCTGGAGGAGCGGTGTGCGTGCGTGTGCATGTGTGCGTGCATGCGTATTTACAAACCTGGTAGCAGGTGATTGGCACCGGCCTTCTCCTTACCCTTGCGAACTTTTTAGCTGACATCACTTTGGCACCTTGCTGAGCGCCTACTGTTGTGCCAGAGCCGGAAGGTGTGCTCAGCATTTTGCATGGCTCATCTACCTCATTTCATCTTCTCCATCCTCTGTGGAGCAAGTGGTGGGCACATCCTGATATGGCAGGGAAACTGAGGCTTAGAGAGGTTAAGCCCCCTGTGAAGATCACCCCACAGGTGACAAGGAGCCAAGCTGGGATGCTCACCTGGGTCATCTGCTTCAAAGGCAGCTCACAAGAGCCCACCTCTGGTGCTCCAGGGGAAGAGCCACCCTCCCTGCCCTTGGGACATTCTCAGACTGATGAGGGAGGCCGACTCAGAACCAGGTACCCTGCTAAAGATAGGGATAGAGCCATGCCCTGGGGACCGTGGGCACAGGGATGAGGCACAGCTTAGCTAGTGTGGGTGGAAGAGGTTTTATTTTGTTGTTGGTTTTTGTTTTTTGGGGTTTTTTTTAGGGGCAGAGGGAGTGGGGGAGAGAGAGAATCTTGAGCAGACTCCACGATTAGTGCAGAGCCTGAGGCGGGGCTCAGTCTCACTACCCTGAGATCATGACCTGAGTCGAAATCAAGAGTTGGACGCTTAACTGACTGAGCCGCCCAGGCGCCCCCAGAAGAGGTTTTGACTCATCCCTCCAACTTACAAGGCAGCTTGCAAAGCACCTGCATCTGCAGGATCCCCCATGTCTGTCACAGCAACCCCAGAGCTAGGTTTTATTGCTCCCATTTTCAGCTGTGGAAATTGAGGCCCTGAGGGGTTACAAAACATGCTAAAGGTCACACAGTGGAAGAGTGGCAGAACCAGGATTCAGCTCTGCCCAACATTGCCTGACTCTAGATTTTGATTTCTCTTTCTTAACCTCAGTTTCCCCCAAAGATAGCAACACCTGCTAAGCGGCTCTTCCCAGCCCTTGCTCTCTGTCTTCGGATTCTCTACTATCTCTAGACCCACAGGTTTGGGACTTCACCCTGATGGGAAAAGGCACCAGAGCAGAGGCACAATTGGGGTGGTGTGAGGGTATGGGGGGAGGGGTAAGTAGGGAAATGCCTCTGAGTCATTATTTCCCCAAGGGCCATCCACTGGGGTCCCTTTGAGTTGTAGTTCTCATCCCATCAGCCTCTGGTTAATTCCTAGAACAAAACTGAAGAGATGAAGGAGGAGGCTCTGAGGGGAATAAGCTGAGGGTCGGAGCAGGTCGGAGCAAGACGTCTCTCTTTCACCCTTCTGGAAATATTGGAGGGACTCCTGAGAACCACTTCCTCCCAGGTAGCCCTTCCCAAGGTTCAGGCCTTGGGTCTGAGGTTGGCACCCCTCAGCGTGATCAAGGATTGAAGGAGGGTCTGGGGGATGATGCTCTCCTTGGCCTTCAAATCTGGGGCCTCAGTTTTCTCACCTGCAAAGTGGGCTTATAGTCTCTGCTCTCTTGGCTTCAAACGATGGCTGTGAGGACCCTGGGAAGTGATAGCTAGAAGAAGGACCAGGTACATCATTTGCAGGACCCATTGCAAAATGAAAATTCAAGACTCCTGGTAAAGAATTATTAAAGCCTCTCAAGACTGCAACAGCAGAACATTAAACCAAGCATGGTTCCCCGGTGACTGTATGGTCGCATGCCCATAAAGCTGGATCTGTCTGGAAGAGGTGTGGAGGGGCAGGAGACCCCTGTACACACCTAAAGCTTGTGCTCGGGGCCAGCTCCCCATGGGCCTTCGGCAGTGGATTCCAGGTGGGACAGGTAGGTGCAGGACTATGGGTAGTTGGTGTGAGGTGGGGGCCGGTGCAGGGCCTAGAAGGGCTGAAGAAGGAGGAGAGAGTGCAGGTGTGAGCACAAGCCCCGAGTCCCCACAGTTCTTTGGGAAGACTCCACCCCTTTGTCCCAGGCCTGCCTCTGAGCTGAGCAGAGCCAGATCTCCGTGGGTGCCTCAGACCCCTGGTCCAGTGGAGCCTGGAGAAGACTGCCTCCCAGCTGACGCTCCTTGCCTGTAGCCGGGGAGAGACCTGAGCTAGAGGACCCTCTGAAGCCGTGCCTGGACTCCCATCCCATCCAAACTGAGATAGTCAGTGTGGGCTGTTTGAACCTGCTAAGTTTGGGGGTAATAACGAACACATCCCATAATAGTAATAACAACAGGGCTCACTCATTCATTCATTCCTGACCTCGTGCTTACTCATCCATTTTTGCCTCCACTCATTCATTCATGCGTTCATTCACGGACCTAGCAGCTATCCATTAAGCCTCCGGATGGGGTCACGTTACCATGAGCACTAGACAGGTGACCAGCACTTTACAAAGAGCCCTTTGTGTGCTGTTTATTCTCACACTTCAGCAGAAGGGGCTCCTGAGGCTCCTCAGGTCCACCTGTTGACGAGGCCAATCCTCGGTTGTGTCTCCCCTCCCCTAGCAGCTGAGGATGGTGAGCCCAGCTTGCACATCCCCACTCCCCACTGGCCTGTCTGGCCCCCATGCACTGGGGCATGGTCACTTCGAGCCCAGCATGACTGCGGCGGTTGGAGTGGGTTGGTTTCTGAACCTCCAGTCCCCAAGGATTCCAGGGTAAGAATCAGAACCTTCTAGGCCACCGGACAAAAGAGGAATCTAGAGCCCCTCTCTGGCTCAGGGGAGTGATTTTCCAAGACTCCACGCCCCTATGGCACTCATTCTGGGGATCTGAGATCTTGGAGGGGTGCTGGACTTCCCACCTGCTTGTAGCCCCTCGGATGTGGAGGAGAGAGCCCTGGTCCGGTCCAGCCCCATCCCTGACCCACATCCCCCCAAACCCGGGAGAGCGGGTCAGGCGGAGATGCTGAGTCAGCTGGGATGCTTTCGTTAATAAGCAGTGGAAGAACCAACTACTAGGAGCATGAACGATAAAGAAACTACGTTAGGAGCTAAGATGATCAGAACCAAGTCGCTTACTTCTGTGACTCAGCAATCTCACCCCAGGCCATGGCTCTTGCCCTTTTCTCACTCTGCCGTCTGCAAAGCGGGCCATTCCCTCGCCGTCATGAGGTGGCTGCCTCTATACTGAGCATCACAGCCGCACACGGTGCGACCACGTGAAGCAGCAAATGACCTGCTTCCTGTTGCTCATTTCTCTTAAGAGCAAGGAAACCTTTCTCAGAAGTGTCCGCCACGTTCCTCTCTTGCTTCGCTGGCCAGAACTGCACCACGTGCCCTCCGTTCCCCTCCCCAGCAAAGCACAGTCACCGGGGTCACTGGGACTGGCTTAGACCAAATGTGATTCACTCCCTGGGGCTAGGAGGGGCTCAGGCTCCCCCGGCCTCTGAACAACACTGGGCTCTGTGCGCAGGGGAGCTCCGCACTGCCCCGCCTGCTCTCCCTGCCCCTCCCCTTCCCTCGCTGGGCGCCAGCCGTCAGGAACCCCATCCTGGCACCGCACCCAGGCGCCTCCCCTCTGGTCAGCCAAGGACAGGCGAGGATCAGAGTTCTCCCGAGACAGAGGACCCAGTGTGGGCTAGCGTCCTGTGCGGACGCAGGAGCTTGTCACCGTCCTGCCCCCAAATCCCTGGACTGCTGAACTCGGAGCTGCTCTGGCCGCAACCCGTCACAGAACTCACTCCTGCTAAGGCTTATATCACATTTATCAGGCTCTGTCCCAACCTTTACCCAGGTTAATGATGCCTTACAACAAGTGAAGAAGTAGTACTATTACCCCCTCATTTATCAGAGCAGGGAATGGAGACGGAGAGACCACGAAGCTAGAACTTGGTGGAGCCGGGATATGGACCAAGGCAGTCTGGCTCCAGAATCTTCCCTCCTAACTGCAGCCCTATGGCCTCCTAGTCTTGGCCCTGTCCTCTCAGTGCAGGTCCCTGGATTCCAGACTTTTCTGGGCGGGTTGGGGTGTCATGAGGCAGTGGGGCAAGGTGGGGCAGGCCAGGAGCTCCAGGTGGATGGGACTGGGCTGCTTATCTTCCAGTGGCCTTGGGAAAGTCGTGTGGCCTCTCTGAGCCTCTGTTTCTCAGGTTTGCAAGGGAAATCCTAGATACTTACATCAAGGAGATGTTGTGAGAATCAGAGATAATATTTATTCTTGCATAGTAGGGGATATCCAACTAGTCGATGCTCAGTAAATAGTAGCCATCAGGGGTGCCTGGGTGGCTCAGCCAAAGAAGACTCCAGGCCTCTCTGGTCCCTACAACCCCAAGTCTGGGATGGGTCTTAAGCTCCCCTGGACCTCCCCCCAGAAAGCTGGAATCTGAACTCATGTGTCCTCGTGCTCTGGGCGGAAGTTTCTACCTTCACGTGAACATACAGGTGGGCTGGACCTCTGCTTCCTCCCCTGTCTCGCAGGGTAATTATTTCTGCCCCCCACACCTCCCAGCGCTGTGTGAGAACAAGAGAACCTCAGGCAGGAGGCTTTCTATAGGCTAAGAAGTGCGGGCTAACATCAGAGCCTTCTTTGCCTCATTCCCTTTCAGCCCACACTGACTTTCTTTCCCTCACTTCCCAAGCCCCTCGCTTTACAGAACAGAGAATGTGGGTGCAGAGGATTAAGCCCAGGGCCCCGCAGCTGGTGGGGAAGTTGGGGCTGTCTGGCCCCAGTATTTAGGTCCTGGGGCTCCAGGGCAGCTTCTTGAGAGAATGGGAGGGTGGAAGAAGGGTGAAGGACAGATAGATGAGGGGGGAGAGGGGGAGCTGGTCCCTCTGCCTGGAACACTCCTCCCCTGATAGGCACATGACTCCCCACTATCTCTGCTCAGATGCCACCCTCAGCAGACTTTCCCCGAACACCGATGGGAGACAGAACGGCCACCCTGACACATTCTCTCCCTCTTACCTACTCCATAAATAAAGAAACACTGACTCATTAATGTGGTTATTGTCTGTCTTCCCTGATTGCAATGTACATTCCAGGAGAGGTGGATTTTTATCTGTTTTGGTCACTGCTGGGTCTCTGCTGCCCGAATATCATCTGGCACATAGTAGGTGTTCAATAAATAATGTTGGATAAATAAGTGAATGAATGAATGGACGATTGGATAAAGAGGAGGATAGAAGGACTCCTTTTCGCATTTGGACTCTGGTCTTGCTGAGGAAAGGAGGAGACCCAGCCCAGGGAGCCCTCCCCACCCCGCAGCTGCTGTGCCTCGCAGGTCAGTGGGCTGGCCTGGGTCGGGAACGAGCACCTCTGACTCAAACTTCTCTCTTACCAGTCTCCTGCCCTTCCTAGGCATAGGGGCTCGTTCTGGAGCCTGAATTTGCTCATACCTTTCCTCATAGATGGTCCATCCAGTTTTTAAACTTCGGGAGCACTGGGTCAGGAGCCAGCCAGACCCAGGGTCAAATCCCACCTCTGTGGCTTCCTTGCCAAGTGACTTTGGGTAAAGTGACCTTGCTCCTGAGCATGGGTCCCGTTTCCAGTCTGACCTGCTAGTGCCGTCCTGCAGATGATCCGTGCAGAGGGCTCAGCCTGCCTTGTGAGGAGGGCTTACTAAAAAAAAAATAACAAACACTTTGCTGATCCTCACCCCAGACTATGTGTGGTGCCAAGTGCTTTGTAGGCACTTAATTCTATTACCCACCCTCTGGGGCAGGTACTAGCATTATTCCCATTTTTATTTATTTATTTATTTATTTATTTGTTTGTTTGTTTGTTTGTTTGTTTTTTATTTATTTTTAAGATTTTATTTATTTATTTGACAGAGACAGAGACAGCGAGAGCAGGAACACAAGCGGGGGAGTGGGAGAGGGAGAAGCAGGCTTCCCGCTGAGCAGGGAGCCCGATGTGGGGCTCGATGCCAGGACCCTGGGATCATGACCTGAGCCGAAGGCAGTCGCTTAACCAACTGAGCCACCTAGGCGCCCGCATTATTCCCATTTTAAAGATGGGAAAATTGAGGCACTGAGGTGTTGAGTTATTCACCCAAGAGCCCAGAGGTAGTGAATGGCAGAGCAGGAACTTAGACATTAAAACAAAACAAAACGGAGGCAGCTGAGAACGGACATAAGGTTATAGAGAAGTGAAATGCACTCCAGCCTGGGGCGGGGCCGCTGGTGCTGGGTCCTTCACTTGCTGGGTGACCTGGACTACTCACGTGGCCAGGTGCTGAGGAAGTCCAGGGGAGGACAGGCTCTCAGCAACGGGGTCTGGGGAGCAGGGCCATGAGTCAAGAGAAGAAGTTCTGCTTTGTTCTGTTTTTAGAAACTTTTTTTGGGGGCGGTGGGGAGCTTCTGGTTATGAAATCAACACATGCTCATTCTAGAAAACCTAGAACTGACTTAAAAGTATACAGAAAAAAAATTAAAAAGATCTGAAATTTCCCTACCCTGAATATCCACTGCTGCTAGTTCAGTGCATTTAATTTATTTGCTCAACAAAGGTTTATTGTGTGCCTCCCATCTGCCAGATGCTTGTTCTGGGCTCTGGGAACAGTGTGAGAACAAGAAGGACAGGGTCCCTGGCCTCTCTTATCTGACACTTAGCAACAAAACTGACTTGGGGCAGCCTTATGCGGCCGGTGCGGACAGGGGAGGGACAGGGTCTGGAGGTGCAGCTGAGGCTGGTTGGGGACACACAAAATCAGGACCTTAAAGAAGGTAAGATTTTGTGTTCTGCATTCTCCGCTATGAAAAGTCAGTGTTTTCAATCAGGCGATTTAAAACTTCAGCTGTGGGTGGAGAGCGTACGCCAGGCGGAGGGACCAGCGTGAGCCGAAGCGCAGCAGCCCCCTGCACTTTGAGCCAGGCCCTGGGGCGAAGGCCTGATTCTCCTACAGGAGCTCTCTGACCCGGTTCTTGTTCTCCTGCGTGTCTGCGTCCATCAGAGCCTGGACTCCGGCCTCCCCCGCCCTCGTGGCCCAAGTCCTGGGGTGGCCTGAGTCATTGAGGGGGACGTCCTGGAGGGCCGCCTTCAAAGTCATCGGGTCCTCCTGCCTCACCTAGCTCAGAAGGGGCAGAGGTTCTCCTGAGGCTGCACAGCAAGGCCGGGCACGGCCATGGCCAGGGCTAGAAGTCAGGCCGCTCATCTCCCGTGTTCTCTTTTTGTGGTGACCCAGGTCCAGCCTAAACAGCAGGGTCTGGAGACGGGCGAGGTCTGTCTGGCTGGGGGCACTCTGCCCCATGCCCTGTCCCTCCCTTTTCTTCCCCTACATGGTCAAGCTAGAGGAGTGGCATCTTGGCCAACAGTCCCTCCTGATGCCACCTGGGTGTCATAGGTGGTCTTGGAATCCACACAAGAGGATGATGGCTCTGCCTTGGCTTCCACTTGCTTTGAGAGCCCAGGAGGGCGCCACGAAGCCTGCCTGTCCCTCCGGCCTGCCCCTCAGCCCTTGAAAGTCCTCTGTGTCCCTTGGCCTGGAGAAGTCACCTTGGCAGGACCCATGGCTGGTGCTCACAGATGAGACAAGGTCCAGGCTAGGGTGAGGACGATGAGGTCACCTGGTACCTAGTGTCCCCTCCCCACCCAGGTGAGCTGGGCCCGGCATGGAGTGGGGTGAGGAGCCAGAGTTCTCTCTCTGACAAGGTCAGGGGTGGGTGCCAACCCCCTCTGGCTGAGGCGGGTCCATGCACTGCCGTGCGCGCGCATGCGTTCGCACCTGGGCTGAGTGTGTGCACGCCCACCCACGGGCATAGACACCCACCACACCTGCCGCAGGCCATGCAGATCATTTTGTTTACTGCTGTGTCCCCAGGGCTAGAACAGTGCCTGGTGCATAGAAGGTGCCAGCTAGACATCTGTCCGATGATCGCTAAGTGGGTGATTAAATGAATGGATTTACTTTTGTGCCCGGGGGATGAGTGCGTGGGGATGAAGTAGTGTCCATTTCCAAGTGTGTGGCAGACTCCGACTCATACCCGTGGACACCGGCACACAAACGTGCACAAAGAGACGGGCACACAGGTGTGTGCAGTCACTCGGGTTGGTGTGCCCGTCAATGTGAGTGTGTGCATTTGAACCCGCGAGTACAGGGCGAGACCGGCACACACGGGGAGACTCATATTCTTAACATTTAAGAATACTGAACACCATCGAGCATGTCCCTCCTACTGATTCCGGTGCGGGGCGCTGGTTGGGGCTCAGGGTGGAGAGTGTGCGGAAGGGCTGGATGGGGCTCTGTCCTCGAGACGCTCATCATCCAAGAGGATGACGGACTTATATTCAAACAGATTGTACAAGGGAGCGAAGGACACCGTGTCTGTGTATGGCTGTGTTTGGATGTCTGTGTGCAACGAGTGCAAGGGACCCTCGAGCCATCAGAATGCACAGCTGGATTCCCGGCCGTGTCTCCAGGGTGCTGAATGACTGGGGTGGACACCCGGCAGCAGAGATGACAAGGACAGCTGTTTTAAAAATCACTCATGGCACATACAGTTGACCCTTGAACAACAGCGGGGTAGGGACACGGGAAATCCACATATAGCTCCTGATTCCTTGAAAACTGAGCTACTGATAGCCACTGTTGACTGGAAATGGACCCTGCAGTTCAAACCTGTGTTGTTCAAGGGTCGACGGTACTCCTTTGCCTTTGCACATGCGCATGGACACACGCACCCGTGTGCACTCAGATGCATGTGCTTGTGGGCACGTGGGACACCCCTGCAGGTGTTCACACAGCCCGTCGTTCACGTGTACCCCGCAGGTTCTGACAAGGCCTGCAGACATCTCTGACTCCTCCTTAGAGTTGAGGAGAGGGTGCATTTAGAGACTGCCCCTGAGACTCGGGAGACTAGGAGCTCCTCTAAAGAGTCTATGACATACATGGCCCAGCGAATCCATTAAAGATGCAGGGGGTTGATGTGGGCTGCATCCTGGGGGCAGGACGAGGCCTGAAATGTGGCTGAGTCTTAAAAATGACCCCAAAGGAGAGAGCTTGCTTTAAGCTGATGAGTCCTTGCTCCTGTCCCTTTAACCACACCAGGCTCCCCATCTGGCCTGGAGAAGCCTGGGACAGGGAATCCCTGAGTTCAGGACGGGAGGTTGACGACAATGGCGTGGGGGTCACCCATGAATACGAAGGCTGACCGAGCAGGTTGAAGATCTGTGACTCGAGGGGGAAACAGGCTCAGAGAAGGGAAGGGACTTTTCTGTGTTGCAGAGAGAGGCACCAGCCAATTTGAGACTAGATCCCAGGTCTCTAGGGCACTTAGTATATACAACCCCGAGATGCCTCAGGTAGGGGTAGTAGGGCCACTCACTTGCAGCCCCTCCTGTCTTCCCAACACAGAAATCAAGGTCTCCCCACCAGATCTTGGACCTTGGGCTCCTAACTCCACCCTGTCTGCCCCAGCCCCTTCAAGCTGTAGCATTTCATGCCAAAGCAGGGGGCTGGACCTCATGACCTCCCGATGTTCCATGGGACAGCCCTGCTGGGGATGCTGAGCCTAAATCTCACACTAAGATTTTGTTCTATAGGTCAAGAGAGGAGGGGGATCCTGAACCTGGAGTCAGGGTCCTTGGTTTCAATCCCTGAGCAGCAACTTCTAGCCGCGTGACCTCAGGCACATCATTTAACCTTTCTGTGCCTCGGGTTTCTCATCTGTCGAATTGGGATGACGTTCTTTCCCTCAAGGCCTGATCTGTAGATTCAATGAGCAAATGCATAGAAAGTTCTTCAGTTTGTCAGGGAAGTAGTTAGTGTCCACTCAAAAGATGGTAGCAATTATTCTTTTGGTGAAAACAGCAATTACTAGAATTGTCTGATGGCCCACAGACTGTAGAGGCCTTGTGTGTAGCAGGTGTTCTAAAAAACAACTGGTTATTGCCCAGGGGGCTGGGACTTTTTAGCTGTCAGCTTTTTACCCCTGGGGTGGGAATTTGGGAATGGTTCTGTTCTAGTGCATTCGTGGGCCATATCTGAGCGTGGGTGCAGGGATGACAAATGCCCAATGCACTGCGACTTTGCCCAAATCAGGCGACTGATTCCACCAGTACATTGGCTTGAGACACGGGTTTCGATTTCCACCTGCCTGTGATGTATGGGCGCGCTTGCTTGGGGCTCGGGAGCTGGAAGCTCCTCAGCCCGATGCTTAAGGACATATGGCTGCTGGCTCCGTGGGCCCAGCGCCTCACCCAAAGGCTCTGGGAGAGATTACTTGGGTGGAATCTCAGGGATTTCCCAGTGATAGCTGCAGCATCGGGAGGCCCCACAGGCTGGTAAGAGGGGGGATGTCAGGGCTGAGAACAGCCAGCAGACCCATCAGCTCCTTCGTCTTTCTGGGCTTGGGGAGCTGGGCTCATCCCAGGAGACTGGGGAAGCTGGGCCCTGGCTGGGGCAGATCCTCCCCTGGGCTTAGGGTTGCCAGATTCAGCAAATAAAATACAGAATGCCCAGTTTGATTCAAATTTGAGATAAAGAACAAACACTTTTTAAGTGTAAGTATATCCCAAATATTGAGCGAGACATACTTATGCTAAAAAATACGGTTTATCTGAGATTGAAATGTAACTGGGCATCCTGCACTTTATCTGGTAACCCTATCTGGGCCCCGCTAGCACCAGCTATGTGACCTTGGGCAGCTGGTCTCCCCTCTTAGATCTGCGTTCCCTGCTATATGGTGGGGATAAACTGCTACTCTCACATGGTTGTGGCCGGGATTGACAAGACTGTGTAGACAGGCAACGGATGGCAGTGGTTCAGACACTGAGCTCTTGAGCCAGACAGTTGCAGTTCAAATCCTGAGTGTCCAAGCTGTGTAACCTTGGGCTTGCACCTCAGTGTCCTCTTCTGTTAAAAAAAAAAAAAAAGATAATAGCACTTTTCTCAAGGAGTTATGGGTAGGATTCAACAATAAAACACACACATAAAGTGCTTATTACAGTGCCTGGCACATAGTAAGTGATATATAAGCATTAGATACTATATTATTATTAGCATTAGTATTTATGAGTCTTAATCTCATCATTATTGATTGTTCCCTGTTACTCAGTGGCCTCCAAGGCTCTCTCCCTTCTCACTGGTCATTTTCACATTAGTATGAATTATGTGATAGAACATTTTCCATTAGATTAGTCATGAGTGCCGGCTTGAGGAGGGGTGATGGGGAGACAGAACGAAGGCATGGTGTCTAGAAGGAAAGGGCACGCAGACCATCAACCCCCAACTTATGTCTGGTCTTTTGGAGAAGCCAGGTAGGGAAGAAGTGAGAGCACTAGACTAGGAGTCAGAGAATCTGACTCTGCTCTGTGATCCCTGGCTCTCTTGGCCAACATCCTAAAGGTTGAGGGGAACGAGCAGAGATGGAAGGGGCTGGCCTGTCTTCCAAGCTCAGATGTGAGGCTCCCGGGGACCTCAAACAGGCATCTCAAACCTGACATGTCCACCACCCCATGCCTGTTCCTCCCATAGCAGGCCCCATCTCAAGTGAAGGCAAGTCCACCTCTCCGGGGGCTCAGGCCCTAAACCCCTGCGCTCCCCTGGACTCTGCTCTTTATTCTATACTCCACATCCAAATCCATCAGGAAATCTTGTGGCTCTCCTCCCTCCTGGAAGTCCCCCCTGACCATCAGGCGCTGGGCTGCGCTGAGGTCATACTCAGACAATGCATGGGGACTGAAGCATGAGGTGGGGTGCAGGTGGTGGGGGGCAGTCAGGCTCAGGTTGGACCCGGGCTCTGCACTAATGGAAAAGTCTACGGGCCTCTGAGTGGTTGCGGTGGCAGGGGGGGGCGGGGGGGTGGGGGGGGGAGTCTGCCTCTTTGGGGAGCCTGGGCAGCGGGATCACCCCGTCCCTTCTTCTTCCTCACTCCAGGCGTGTTGTATCCACACATAGGCTAGAAGCTCGGTGAGAAGGGCTGGGGCTGATTTTAATATAAATGAATCTCTTCTAGTTGCTTTCCAGCAGCCTGAACTGCTCTAAAAGGATAATTAATTGGAATGAAAACGCCAGCTCTGGTTCCCTGGAGAAGCTCCTCTCAGGGAATTCACAATTCTCAACCTCCAGCCCGCCCCCCCTTTCCCGTCCCCCCACCCCAGGCTCCCTGTGAACTACTTTAGTATCTCAGCTGCAGAGGGGGTGTCCCTGGCCATGTCCCCCTGCGGGGAAGGCCATGGCACTGAGGGCTTCCTGTTGAGTGGCCACAGGCAGGTCAAGATCAGGAGAGGAAGTCAGTGGTGATTGCAGGGTGGGGGGAGGCGTTGGGCATGGGGGGAGGGGAGGGCAATTGGCCCGATCCATGTCACGGGCACTTGGTGGCCCTTTCCGACTGAGGCAGAGGCATCTCTCCTGGCCCAGCCTATCTGTCTACTTCTGTTCTTCAGAGTGAGGCTGGTAGTAAAGTTGGGATACGGGTACTAGCAAGCAACCACCATCACAGCTAACTCTCATTAAGTGCTTGAGTACCAGGCGTTTTCCAAGCACTCTGTGTGAATATCGATTCTTCACAACAACCCAGTGAGCTGGGTACTATTTTAATTCCATTTTACAAAGGCAGGGACGGGAGCACAGAGAGGTTATGCCACTCGCTCAAAATCACACAGCTAGTGTGAGGTAGACTCAGGTTTCAAACCAGAGCACAAACCGGAGCCCTTCACCGTGTCCTGGCGCCCGGCTAGAAGGTAGAGGAAAGATAGAGCTCACATACCCAGTTCCGACCCTTCAGCTGGTCCCTCTCTCCCTGTGATTACCCCCCTGGAGTCCTCTTCCCACCACTATTTCCTGCACAATCACATGCCCTCTCCCTGCTCTGTTCCTCTCTCATGCCTGTTTTTTTCCCCCCACAAATGGCCCCAATCACGGCTGGCTGATCAGCTCCGTTGTGAGGATGTGAGATTAGACGTAATGAAGAACAAGAGTGCTCAGCCTCAAAAGCCCTTGAGAGATCCCAGAAGCCCCCTTCAGAATTGCCACCATGGGCTCCACGTACCTCCTACCTCCCCTACCCCATCTGCTTTCCTCCAGGCACTGCCATCCCACAACAAAATACCCCCCTCCCCCCGCCACTCACTTCGTGGTGGACATCATTATCTTTCTGTATAGGTTTAAAGGTTATTTTGGAGGCAGTGTTGCACCTTATATTCTCCAGGACAGAAAGTGAGAATGAGCATCAGAGCTCCAGGATTGCCTGAACAGGCTTTTGAGGGCTAGCCTGGGAACCAGTCTGCCTTTACAAGTATTGTTTCTGTGGAATGTGCTTGCCAGGTCCCAGAAACCTGGCTCATGCACTGACTGGCATGGGCATGGCTTGTCCATTGAGCTTCTTGTAATCCCAAAATGCCTTTGGCAGCAGAGAAGTGAGCTGCTTGGGGGAGAAAAAAGGTCTTTTCTGCCCTCAGTCTTCCCTACCCTAGCCCTAAAAGTATTAAAATACCCATCCCAACCTCTTCCTCCCATAATGCACTTTTCCACGCCAGTAGATAATGCAGGGGGGAGGGGGCAGGGGGCAGGGGGTGGGAGGCAGGGGAGGAGGGAGGAGACAGCCAGGGATGTTGCAGAGAAGAAAGCAAGAGGGCAGCTCTATCAGTCTGCTGGGGCTGCCTTATACCACAGACTGGGGGGCTTAAACGACAGAAATTTATGTTCCAGAGGCTAGAAGTCTAAGATCAAGGTGTGACTAGGGTTGGTTCCTTCTGAATCCCCCTCCTTGGTGTGCAGGTGGCCGCCTTCTTGCTGTGTCCTCACATGGCCTGAAGGGGGATGTTTTAGCTAGGCACGAGGTGGTCCCCACCCAGCATCAACAATAATGGAAGGTGTGATGACCACCTGCTGTTCCCCCACCTTTTGTAACGGATTATTTGGGATCCCTGAGCATCGAAGTATAACTAGAGACTGAGTCAGTTCATGGCATCTATAGACATTTGATTGACACCAAGATGCTGCCGGCATCTTGGGAGCGGGCCAGGGCTGTTTTAAATCTAGTGCAGAGAAATTTCTCAAGAATCTAAGGTTTCGTTTTAGGCCACTATAAGTCAAAAAGCCCCTTCTACTGCAATGTTTCTCAACCCCGGTCACCACAATGGGCAGGACGAGTAGGAAGTGCTTTATAAGCAGGAGCAGGATGAGTAAACGCTCCAGTGCCCCCTTCACCCCCAACTTGAAGAGATTTGTCTTTTGTGTCTCACCTAATAATCTCATCTCCCTCCGGTGACTGGCCCATGTGTCCTGAAACATTTCTGGGTATATCTTGGATTGACTTGACACCATGAAAGTAAGGCTATTGATTGGGTCATTTTATATCAGTAGATCATAAGAAACCCAAAATGGCAAAAAGTGTTCCTGTCACCTATGGGAAAGGTGAGACCTCTAAGCCAACAGAGAGCAGGTTACGCCCAGGAGGCCTCTTTTATTTAATGAAAATACAGGGCAACTGAGTCCCTGATCCTGGGGAATAAGTCAGGAGGAGTACGGAACAAAGTAGATTTGACTCCGGGCCTTTGCTGCTTAAGAGGGGAGCCTACTATAGCCCCCTTCAATGGGAAGAGCTCAAGATTTGGGGTCTAGAAGACCTGGGTCCACATCCTGGTTGTGTGACCCTGGGTAAGTCACTTATTCTCTCTGGATCCTCTGTTTTCACATCTGTGAGATGGGGATGACCAATGGCATAATCTATAAAAGTGATGAGCCTAGTGGCTGGCACATAATAGCGCTTAGTACGTAACAGCTCCCTTTTCCCCCATTCTCTCTCCTCCCTGCCTGTGTCTTTGGATCTTCCCACACTCACCTTGCCCTGTCTCATTTCTTCTTGCCACTTCTCTGCAAGGTTAGTCATATTATAAGACCAAAAGGCCTGATATATGCAGTATAATTTGACAATTCCTTGGTTTTCCAAACTATAAGTGGGTTGGGTATGGTGGTATCTGAGTTTCTTCCCATCTCTGACTTTCAGGAATGTTATAATCTATGGGGCTGTAGGACCTTGGCCTTGGAAATTCAATTTGGGGCCAGTTGGAACCCAACTCATCCTTACCCCCTGCTGGCCTGGGTCCTCAGGGGACAGCTCTAGGTCATACAGGCCACTCTCAATCTTACCATGAGGGCGGGGTGGGGGTGGGGCTGGCACCCGTGACAGAGCTAGGGGATGTTGCTATAGTTAAAACACCAAGTCTGGGGCGTCTGGGTGGCTCAGTCGTTTAAGCGTCTGCCTTCAGCTCAGGTAATGATCCCAGGGTCCTGGGATCGAGTCCTGCATCAGGCTCCCTGCTCAGGGGGGAGTCTGTTTCTTCCCCTGCTCCTGCTTGCTCTCTCCCTCTCTCATAAATAAAATCTTAAAAAAAAAAAATAAAACACCAAGTCTACATCGATTCCATGCTGACACTTTTTTACAGAGTCTGACAACCATGACTTATAAAAATGCTTTGTCAAAATAATTTTTTTCATTAAAAAAAGAAAAATTCTTGCCAAAGCAGCAGAACCATATCGTTCAGGGCTCTCTGAGAAAGAACTGGCTCAGAACGAGCTCCAAACAGGGATCTGCCTGTTGGCCCTGAGAGACTAGGGGCCAGAGTGGGCCTGAGCTCTGAAGGGCTTCTGGCTCCAAGTGTGGCACTCCAGGGTCAAGGTTCCACAGAGGGGTGTGGAATAGGGATGCTTGGAGCTCTGGTCCAACCTAGAGGGGGATAGAGACTTGCCCAAGGTCTCGCTGCCTTCTGCAGGGGGCAGAGCTAAGCCATCTTACTCATGACTGAAGCACTGTAGAATGGAAAAGACAACAGGCTCCATGGTGCTCCTCTCTTAGATTTGTTTGAAAAGTAGGGATAACAATGCCTAAGCTAGGGGTTTGTAATGGGGATTAGATGGGATAGTGTATGGAAATGTGCCTGGCTCAGTGACGATGTGGATCTAAATTCCTGCGAGTATTCTATGAAAGGGCAGAGAACTTGGATTCAAGAGACATGGGTTTTGGGCTTGGCTCTGCCCCTTGGGCCAGTCACTTGTGTTCTCTGGGCCTCAGTGTCCTCATTTACATAATGAGGGTAATAGCACCTTCCATGCTGTCCTCACAGGGTGTTATGAGAAGCCTCCCTTCTGAACAGTATAATACTGTACCCCACCAGGCAGGAGTAACTATAAGAACTGGGGTTTTCAAAATGCTCCTTAGGAAGCAAGCAATAGTTTGTCCATTTTATAGATGAGGAAACAGAGACAAAAAGGTCGAGTGGCTTGTTTAAGATGGGGTAGCACAAACAGTCTGGTTCTAATCTCTGTGCTCTTGATTATCATACCACATTGCCCCTCTAGAAGGACCATGAGTGTTTATAATAATAATAATAATAATAATAATAATAATAATAAAGAAAATAATATAAAAATAAAATAATATAATATAATAATAATAACCTAAAGGCCTTCTGAGCAACAAGTGTGTCTTAAAGACTTAGTTCTATGAGGACATCTTACACACAAAGGAGGTGCTGGGGCCCATGAGCAGCTGACAGCATAGTCCTCCCTCCCCAGTTCTACCTTGGGAGCGAGGATGTAGAACTTCTGGGGACAGTCTGGGTAGAGGAGCCACACTCTGGGCTCTAGGCTGGTGAATTTCTCCCTCTTCTGTTATTGACCTTTTTGTCTAGCTGCCTATGAAACTGCTTTGCTCTCCTGGGCCCTGGGGGAATCAGGCTAAAAATCAAAATGGTGGGTCTCCCATGATCCCCATGAAACCCATGATAAAATGGCATATCCCTTCTCCTGGGAAGTCTTCAAGACCTCGGTCTCTGGGCCACAAAGCCCTAGAAGCTCTGGATCATCTTCCCAATACCTTGTAAGAGGGCTTTGGGGGGCAGCCTGGGTGTCTGTGGGTGACAGCCCAGATAGAATTCAGGATGAGTTTAAGTAAGGGCCCAGCAGGCTGTAGGCTGGGCCAGGCACAGAGGAGTCAATGGCATCTTGAGTCCCACTGCAGCCACAACACAGGCCTAACGAGGAGGCACGTGGACTTCTAGGAGCCCTAGAGAGCACCAGCTCCAAGCTCCTGTTTTGAGAGATGGGAACTGCAGTCCAGAGATGGGAAAGGAGTCAGCCAAAGTCACACAGCAAATTGTTTGCCAAGCTGGGACTAAACTAGATCTTTGCAGACCTTGTAGGCTGCATGTCTGCACCCCTGCCCCAGTGAACAACTAAAGGCAGGTAGGATAGAGACCTGGAGCCGAAAGAAGGGGGATCGTCTTCATCTCTGAGCTCTAGCTGCCCTCCCAGTGCCTCTATTATTTAGCACTGCACTGCCTGACCAGTCCAGGTGCCAGGTTTGGGAGGTCAACCTAAGACCTTGCCAGAGGAGCCTTAATCAGGACACAGCTTTATGTGGATATGAGCCATTTCCCTTTAAAAACAGTATACTAAATGACACTAAAAGATACCTGGCTCCTTGCCCATTGCCTTTCTTGGGCCAAGTGACCCAGCCAGAGATGTCTCAGCTGGAGGTTTCCTAAAACAAAAGAGACCACAATTCAGAAAGGGAAGGTTGCTGAGGAATTGGCTTTAATTGGGCACTTACTATGGGGCAGACACGTACTGAAGGCTCTATATAAACCTTATTTAAATTCTTATTTAAATCTTATATGAGTTGTGTGAAGCAGCTATTATTTAATTCCCATATTAAAGAGGCAACAACTGAGGCTCAGAGAGGGTAATTTGTTTGCCCTAGGACACACAGCTAGTAGGCAATAGAGTCAGGATTCATAATCAAAGCTGTTCAATTCTGAACACTTTTATCACATCAAATTGTTCTTTTAGGGGACAAAAAAATGGACAGATTGTTGCTTGCCCCTGGTGGAACAAGAACTTGGATGACATACCCCAAAGCCTGAGACTTGGAGGAGAAGGGACACAAGGACCTCAGAGAATCAGCCACCTTGTAACTGCTGCATTGGATTTCAGCCCCAACATGCTATACTGAGCTGAGCCCTACTTGTGTTATGAGCATGATACTCATCTCAGTGAGTCCATGGGGCTAAATGTACAGGTGGTGACACCGAGGCTTAAAGAGTCCTGTATACCAGTTCAAGATAACACTGTGCTTGGGCCAGAGTCAGAACTTGAACCCAGGTCTCTGGTAACTCAGAGTTCTGTTGGTTTCCCCGGCTCCAGGGAGCTGTCCCTGGTGCTGACCTCAGATCCCCTCTCTCAAGCTTGACTTGGTCTCCTATCTTGCTTGGATTCCTGCACTAAAGGGCCTTTAAAAGCTTCTTTTGGTATAGGAAGACAAAGCCCTGAGAGGACAAGTGACTTGTCCAATGTCACATAGCAGGTCCCTGTGCAAACGGAGTTACCTTATCACTCACGTGATTGCTTGGGGACTTTGCATTTCTAGATTGACATTTGAACTTTTCTTGCCTCCTGGTTTCACCTAAAATGCTGTTTGAGACCAGACTTGAAGCTTGTACTGGTCACTAATTCTGCCGAAGTAAATGAAAGAAATATCTTACAAGTTTGTATTATTTGTTAATTTGCAAGATGTTTTCACCTTGAATTTTTTAAATAACCCTTTTGAGCAAGACAGGATGGAAAAACCCTTTTGAGCAAGACAGGATGCAAAGGGGTTAAGTGACTTTCTTAAGGTCACCTAGCTAGTGAGTGGTAGAATCAGGACTTGAATCTGTTCTTTTTCCTCCTGATCCTGATGTCCCCTGCATCAGAGAACAAAATAAGGAAGGAATTTTGTTGGTTTCAGACCTTTCTTGGCTAGACATGCCTCCATCTGAGCCTGTGCCCTTACCCTATGCCTCAGCAGGCTTTTTAGCACCTGTTGGGGGGTCTGACTCACCTGGCCTTGGATAGATGCCCTCTTTACAGCCATGCTATGAGGGAAAAGGACGTAGACTATTCACAGCCCATTCCCACATTCCACTTAACCCCAGGTGGTATCAGCCTCAGGGACTCTGGCCAGGGATTCATATGCAAACTGGATGAGTGCCCATAATCTGGACCAAAGAGCCTTTCAAAGACTGGAGAATGAGCATGAAGGAACCTTGCTGGAGGCTGAGAGAAAGAAGACTATGGAGGCAAAAGGAGTCAGAATGGAAGATGAGTACCCACCCACACTTCATTCAGCCTGGTGTTCACTGTCATCATAGGGCTGGTAGATTGTGAAGATATCTGCAAGGTGGTTGTAGCATATAGATTCAATTTCAATTATGGGTCCCAACCAGATTACACAGAGGTCTCCACTTCTAATACTCTGCTCTTCCCTGTTAATGAGTATCACTTCCCAAAGTGGGATTAGTGACTATAGCCACTGTATTTGTGAGTGTGTGCATGCATGTGATTAGGAATATATCAGTCCATTCTTCCTCTCTTTTATCTCTTTCTTCTTTTACCCTCACCCATCCTATCTTTTCATCCAAGCAGAGGTGAGTGAGGACTAAGTGACCTAGGAACCCAGGGGATGATGGTGGGGGAGGGAGGGGCGCTGGGAGTGAGGAATTTCTCATCTAGTCAGGTGATAAAAGAAAGAGCTGCTTCTTCTCTCTTTGCCCCTCACCCTACCCTTTATCTGTAATAAGCTCCCTTTTCCCCCGGATTGCCATGGAGGAGGAGGAGAGGGTGGAAAATTATTCTTGTTCTGCTCCTAGAAAACTTTAAAATGCTATCACCATGGAAACTGCTCTTGAGCAGTCATGGAGCAGGCTTGTGGGAGATGATGAGGCAAGAGGAGGGAAGTGGGGGAGGATGAGGATGGTGTTGGAGTGATATCCACAAAGGGGTCTCTGAACTACCTCAGCTGTTACTTCTTTTGGTTTAGTTGATGCATGATGGAACCAGGCTATCTGGGCTGAGAAATCTCCCTTAGAGGTGAGTGGGCACAGAGCTATCTCTGGACTGAAGGGGTCTGGGGTAACTGGGGATCTATTCCCTGGTGTGTGTGTGTGCAACTTGTGTGTGTGTGTGTGTGTGTGTGTGTGAGAGAGAGAGAGAGAGAGTAGGGGGAGGGGGACAGAGATAAAACACAAGTCCTGCCCTCAAAGAAATTTGATAATTAGAGGGGGAGAAAGAACAGTGTTCTCCAGAACTTACTACATGCCATGCAGTTTATTATATATTTCTTTTTTTAATCCTTGTATTGACCCTGTCAAAACAATCATTTTCACTCCTACTTTACAGAGAAGGAAACTAAGGCTCAGAAAGCCAAGTGACTTTTCCAAGGACACACTGCCAGGCAATAGCAGAGCTGGATTTGTGAACTGGTCCTCTAGCTCCAAATGATAATGATCAGTTACTGTTTATTCCATGTCTACTATGTGTCAGGCACTGTGCTAGACACTTAACATATTTATAACTCTTACAGCCATGTGAACAGGGGATTTTTACTTCCAATGCACAGAGAAGGAAACTGAGACTCAGTGAAGTTAAAGAAATTTCCCAAGGTCACACAGCTAAAAGATGACACAGCCAGGATTAAAAAGGCAAATGGGAAAGTCAGGATTTGAACACAGGTATGGCTGATGCTGAAAAAAGCAGTGCCTTTTTCAGCATACTTTGCAGCCAGATAATCTAGCTGAAGGTTGTGGGTGAATGCTGAGTGAGGGCTGGGGCTAGATTGCCTCACCTCAAGAGTCCGTCATGAAGATGGGTATTACAACATGGCCACCTTGCACACATTGTCTCTAAGGCCCAGTCAACCCTGGAGAGTTTGGTCCAAACGTGGAGGTGAGGAGAAGGCTCCATGATGGGCCCAGTGACTAACCCATCCTAGGGGCATGGACAATGGCAGAAGATCCTACCTTAGAAGAGGCAGACAGTGGGCTTAGTGGGAGGAAATGGTTGTACAGGAGGGCATCTGTGATGGGCAAACCTCTCACAATTTAATTGGCAAGTTCTTCCTTTCCTAGAGGGAAAGGGGAAGGAAGTATGTCAATCAGAATGGGTTAAATTATGTTGTGGTAATGAACATCCCCAGAGATCAGTGGTTTAATACTCCTAGCTTTATTTCTCACTCATGCTACATGGTATCAGTTAGTCTTTGCTGAGTGGCAAACCACTCCAAAGTTAGTGGCTCAAAACAAGACATGTTTTATATTTTCCCTGATTCTCAGGGTTGGCTGGGTGATTCTTGTAGAGTGTGGCAGTTTAGACGGGGGGGTGGATATAAACCACTCACATGTTTGGAGCTTCATTTGGGACAGCTGAGGCCTTTCTCTGACTCATTCACAGGGCGCCTGAGTTCCAAGCTACAAAAGAGGGCTAGCTTCTTCGCAAATCTCTGCATCACATCTAATATTCCATTGGCCAAAGCAAGTCACACAGCTGAGCAGGTTCAAAGGGTGTAGAAATGGACTCCATCTCTGGATGGGGACGGGTAGTAGCAAAGTCATGTTGCAAAGGGGAGTACGCACAGGGATGGTAGGAATATTGCGGCCATCTTTACAATCTGTCACATGCTGCTCCATCATGGGTCAGCTGGAGGAATCTGTCCATATCATCCTCTTTCCAGGACCCAGGCTGTGTGGCTCTATCTTACTGCTGCCATGACTATTGAGGCTGGAAAAAGAGAGCGTGGTGAAGTGCAAATGTGTTTTTAAAGTCTGCCTCGAGGGTAACCCACCACCTCTGGTCTCATTTCATTGGCCAAAGCAAATTATATGCCACACCCAATTTCAAGGAGGGAAGAAGTAGGATCCTACCATGAGCTTGGATGGAGAATTGCAGGCATTTAAGGAACTAATGACTTCTAATAACGACCACAGCCATTATTATTGAGCGCCTACTGTATACCAAGCAATTTAAGAATGTCTCAGAGTGTTGTCCTGACATCTTTCTAAAGTAGGGGTGATTATCACTGTTTCAAAGCTAGTGAAGCAGAGTGGTTGGGGAACCTATCCAAGGTTACACATCTGATAGGCAGAGCCAGCACCAGGACCCAGGTAGTCTGACCCCTGAGGTGATGTGCCTTCCAGAATGTCATGTTCTTCCTCTGGCTCGTCAGAGAGAGGACAGAGGGTATATTCCACAGATGACTCTGGGTTCCTTCAAGAAAGGCGGCTGAGGTGACCTTTATATCATTAGTTCACTTACTGACTTGATCCCTAATTATTTAAGTGCCACCATGGGCAAGGAGAGCAGTGAACAACACAGACGGGATCCCTGCTGTCATGGAGCTTATGGTTTGAAACTCCCACTCTTGATCCCAAAGTCAAGAATCCCGTAAACTCTCAGCTTTAGAAAATGGAGAGTTTCCAAGGTGGAGGAGGCCCACAGGGCCTCTAACAGAGTTTCTCCAGAGATTAGAGGAACTGGAGGGCAGTGTTGCAGCACCTGGGCTTCTTGGAAAGCCTCAGTGATGCATCTTATAGGAGCCACATATATACTCAGTAAGGAGCAAACAGTTACCGAGTAACGCATTCCACGCTGTGGGCAGAGCCTTTGCTGGCTGCTGCCTGCATCCAGAGAAGTTGGTCTGAGGGCTGAGTGGGAGAGTTCCTGGAGCCCACACAGATGAGCTTCTTGGCAAGTGAGAGCTGGGGACAGAGGTCATGGTCTTGTCAAGCCACCATAGTCCTAAGAGCTCCCAGTCTGTCACCCCAGATGTACACTGGGACCCAAAGAACTTTGGGATCACCTGACCCAGCCTTCTCTCTCTGCTCCCACTATGCTTCAGAATGCAAAGCTTGGCTGCTGCCTGCTTGTCATATGGCCATTTAGCTCCCTCTGGAATCCCTCCAAGGATGAGGAACTCACTACCTCCAGAAGCAGTCTGTTCCAAGGTCCTTCTGATTCTTTGGCTACTTTGCCCAAAAGCCCACACAACCCACATGCCATCAGCTATGTAGAGCCAGCAAATGCCAGGATGCTGTGTGTCCTGGGTACAATGACATTCTCCTGGCGGGTGGGCTGCTGGTGGGGCGGGGCTGTTATGTGAGCATGCATGGCCCTAGGCAGATGGGCCTGGCTCTGCCAGGCTGTCACTCAGAGATGCTGAAACCTCAACTCACTCTGGCTCCCTGCAAGTACAACTATTTATAAAAGATGAGGCCTGCCAGGGAACAGGGAGAGGCTGAGACATCTGCTCCCTCTGCCCGGGTGGCCAGCGCTCACCATGCATTTCCCAGCCTTGTCATCCTGATCGGAGGACCCCCAGAGGTCCCAGCCCACCAGCTCCCAGTGAACCCCACCAACACCACCTCTCCGCCTGCCCTGCCCTCAAAGGGACCATCTCAGGGATGGGGCTGGGAGTGGGGGATGGTGCTCTACTCAGAGTGGCAGCTCCCTTGTCCTGCCCCCTTCCAAATTCAGCTCCTGGAGAGGAGAGGGCAGCGCCTCTTGGAGGGGCGAGGCTGTGCCGTCCCTTCTGAGCACGCGTGGTATCTGTTTCTCTTACAGAGCTGGCCCTGGCCACCTGGGCTTACTTCCCCTCTGAGACTGGAAGCCTCTTGAGGGCAGGGACCATGAACGGTTCTTTTATGCCAGCCCTGAAGTATGGCCCTTAGGATCCTGCAGGAGCAGGTACTCACAGTCGGCAGCATGGGGTGGGGTATGGAGATGGCTTTGGGGCAGTTTGGAGCAGGCCCAGAGATGTGGGTTCAAATCCTGACTCTGTACCTCCATTTTATCATTTGTCAGAGAAGGATGAAAGATTATCTCCCTCTCATGGTTGTGATGATGTTGCATATTACCTGTCATTATATTTTTCACTATTTAATGAATGACTGAGTTCTGGACTGTGTAGCAAAATGGATGGAGCACTGAATTACGAGTCAGAAGACCTGAGTTCTGTCAGCCCCACCCCCAGCACCAAATAGTGTGATGTTGGACACCAAACCCCCCCTTTGGAAGCCCCGGTTTTATCATGGGTACGCTAATGACAGTGGCATTGTCCTCTTTCTCAGGGCTTGTTGTGGGGCCGAGATGGGGGAAAACCAAACTGTAAAGTGCTTCGAGTATTTGTGCCAATAGTAGCCATGTTGGGGTGTGACCCAGTGACGGGACATGCCTGCATGAAGAGTCAGAGGGTGGAGGGAGTCCAGATAGACGGACTTCAAAAATGAACAGGCCCCGGGCATGGGGAGCTTCATTCAGCCCTCTCACTTACAGCTGGTTGTCTTTGGGGCAAATTGGGTCACCTGTCTGTGAGTGTGTTTTCTTCTCTGGAACATGGGAATAACAACGTTTCCTTCATGGGATGCTATGAGGAAAACAAGTTTCCTGACTGTCTGGAGATGGAAGGGAAAGCTGGAGTGTCCTCATGGGGGATGGGTGGAGAGATGCTTCCCTGGGAGTAAGAGAAGGTACGGTTGTAGTTACTGGTTGTGGGGTACCCAATGCCCGCCCTCCCAGGGCTGTCACTAGATTATTTCTAAGACAATAATCCAATCATGAGGACATTAACTTCTTCATTTTGCAGATGGGGAAACTGAGGCATGGAGAGTCAACTAATGTCACAGGTTTGGCAAATGGCAGAGCCAAGAATTGAACCCCATGTCTCTGGCACTAGGGCTTGGCTTCTGTGTTCACATCATGCTTTGCCCACAGAAAATTTCCAGGCCCCTCTAAGTTCATCATGGAGGGATTGAGGATAGCTGGTCCATTTTCCAGGGGTTCAGAGGGCTGGGACAAGTGGACAGCTCCTCAGGCTCAGGCCGCTAAAGTCCCTTCAGACAAAACCTAAAAGAGTCTGTCCCAGAGGCAGTTTGGCTTGGGGTCTGGTTGGCAGGGACGGGTGGTACAGTGGGTTAAATTGTATTCCCTAAAAGATATGTCTAAGTTCTAGCTCCCAGGACCTGTGAATGTGATTTTATTTGAAGTAGAGTCTTTGCAGATGTAATTAAAGTTCAGGAGCTCGAGATGAGATCATCCTGGATTTAGGGTGGGCCCTAAATCCAATTACTGGTGCTTAATAAGATCAAGGAGAGAGAAACTTGAGACACACAGACCCAAAGGGAAGGCCAGGTGAAGGCAGAGGCTGAGGCTGGAGTTAGCATTCAAGAGCCAAGGAAAGACAGGAGCCCCTGGAAGCTGGAAGAGGTAGGGAGGGATTCTCCCTTAGATACTTCAGATGGAGGGTGGCCTTTTTGACACGTGGATTTGGGACTGCTGGCCTCCAGAGCTGTGAGAGAGCACGCTTCTGGGGTTGTAAGCCACTTGGTGGTGATTGATTCCTACCGGCCTGGAAAAGTACTAAGGCAGGATGTGGGCTGGAATGTGGCAGCTGGCCTGGGGTCTGGGGAAGGGAGCTGGTGGTCTCTGGGGTAGAAGGAGGGGTGGGAGGGGTGCAGGGCCAGGGTGACCATGCCAAGCTTCCTGCCCTAAGATGCTGGGTTGTGGGGTCAGGACTGGGCTGAGGGAAGAGAGGAGGGGATGCCGATGCCTGGCTGAGCCCCTTTAAAATATGACTGCAGGTGCATGGTCGGTTGTGCTGGTCTTCCCTACAGCCCTGGATAGCCTTGCTGCTCAGGGCTCCCATGGGGAAGGCGAAGTAGCAATACCTTCTGTTTTATTTCCTGGTGTACCAACTCTCTCTGGGACCTGGGGTGAGCATTTTGTTCCACCAGGGACCCAATTTCCCCTTCAGTAGGTAGAAGGGTCAGCTCCCTTGCACAGGTACTGGAGTAGAAAGGAGAGTAGGGGGCAGGAAGTGGCCCCTCAGAGCATCTGTGGATGTCGGGATCAGACTAAGGTGGAATGTTCTTGGCAGGAGGAATTAGCCCCTGAGGTTTCAGGAAGACATAATTTTTTTTTTTTCTAGAAGAAAGGAAGGGTGTGGTGTGCTTCATGCCTGAAGAGAAACATCTTAAGGTGATTTTGCCAAAGAGCAGGTTGTTCTCTCACAGAGGATGGAAACAGAAGGGATACTCATGGACATGGGGAGGAGGGACGCTGGTGGGTGTCATCAAGTGTTGGATGGGTGGGAGGCTCTAAGCCCAACCCTGATGCACAGACATCCTGGCTGGTGGGGGATTCCTTATCCTTACCCCTGGAGAATGGAATTGAGCTCCACATCTTGGGAGAGTTTTATGCCAAACCCTACTTACAGATAGCAAAGGGCTGTGTGTGTTGTGCCTGGTCCTCATATTAATCATAAAGGGGTAGGGGTGGGGCCAGCTTGATTTGGCCTTGAAGGATGTCAGGCAGAGGGTACAGTGTGAACAAAGGTGTGGAGGTAAGAATAAAAAATAAAAGCATTTTAGACAAATGAAGTGCCCTCTTCCTGGGTAGAGTTGGAAATGTGTGTGTAGCCCAGTGGGAGGCAAGGCTGGAGGGGTAGGGGTTGTGGTCGAGGTGGGCACTCATGTTTCTGTGGGTTACTGTGATGCCAGGCTTCACGTCTCTTCTCATTGTATCCTTGTCCTAGACTTGCAAGATAGGGATTGCAATGCCCATTTTATAGAAAAGAAAATGGAGGCTCAAAAGGTTTGAGTAAATTTCCCACAGAGGGTGTTGTTGGGAGCTGCCTGACCCATGTGGAGGCAAGTTTTGGAGGATCTGGAGAGCGAGAAAGAGATGTTTGGACTTGAGGTCACAGGTAACAGGGAGCCATCGTAGATGTTTGAGCAGGAGCATGGCACAATGAAAGCGATGCAGACAGAGACCTGACAGCTAAGTGGAAGACTAGGAATAAAATAACAATACAAAACAATAACCATAAGAAGAAGAATGGAAGACTCAGGATTATCTTGGCTGTCTTAGCATCCTTGTTTCTTAGTCAGAGGGCACCTGGAGGTCAGGCTGAAACAAAGGCATTTCTGGGATGGAGAGAGACTGAGAGGCAAGGTTGGGTAGAGTACGGAAAGGGAGAGGATGTTGGGGCAGCCAGGAGAGAGGGGACTGATGGGATCTGGTGGCTCCAGACAGAGAGAAGATGGAAAGATGAGCTTTAAGGGGATGGCTTTTTCTACCAGCACCCAGGCAGGGCCAGAAGGGCAGCCATGTCAGCCTCGGGTTGGATGTGGCTTGGCTATTACCCTACTGTGTGATCGTGGGAAATGTACTCTACGTCTCTGAGCCCCTGTTTCCTCATCTTTAATACCCAGAGAATATATTCCCCCCCCCCCCCAAAAAAAGTTCTGTTCCATTGCTCCTCTCTGTGGCCCAGGGCTACTCTTTGGATGGCAACAGCAGGTAGAACATTTCAGTCCCTCCAGCCCCTTTCTGTAGTGGATGGGGTAGCTTTCCTTTGAAGGGGACACATGAACTGGCTTTGAAGGTAGGGATGCAACATCTAGAAAATGGTAGGGAAAAGGCATTCCTGGCAGAGGGCACAGCCGGAATAAAGGCACAGAGACATGGATGGACCTAGCTCCTGAGGTCTTGGCTACTGTCTCATTATTTGTGCCTCTGCTGGATCTGTTACTGTACACACTCCAAGCACTGGTGGACTCCAGTACTTAGAGAACACTTGCAGGTGGAGTTTGCACCCATTTCTTGGCTGAGAAAGTTGAGGCAGAAAGAACATCACTGCTAAGAAGGGAAAACATAATGCTGAGGCCCTGTCAGCTGTCAAGGAGCGGGCTGGGAGGAGAGGGTGTGATTGTAGTCACATTATTTTTGTTCCCAAATTGAAATTAAAGATCATTTCATCTCCAGATGCTGGAAAGGCCTGGGTTCATTACTTTCCAGGATTTTGTCCATGCTCTTGTTCTACATTCAATTAGAGCAATTTAAGGTAATTAATTAAATTTGTTATTTGATTAATAAAGATAGAAATTCAGCTAAGTTGCTGTGAAGGAGAAAGTCATGTTGGGATTTGCTAGCAGAGATGTGGGGGAACTCCTTCCTGCCTCCTGCTCTGCCTACTGCTACCCCCACCACAAGTTACCCACCATATTGTCCATGGACCCCTACCATTCCATCTTGGGCTGAAGATTCAGAGCTTCAGGGTCAGGATCCTATGTGTGGTTGTGCTCTAGAAGGAGCAAGGAGGCTGGGGTGGTTGGATTAGTGAGGTCCACAGTGGAGAGGCAGGAAACAAGGAAGGAGTGATTAAGGCATTGCTTCATCTGGAGAGGGCAGGGTGCTGAAGAGGGACCAGACACACAGCTTGGAGCAGGCTGGGAAGAAGCTGGACAGACACAGAAGCTGGGGGCTGCAGAAACCAAGGGCCAAACTGCAGGCTTATAGGGCAGGGAGGAAGAGAGGAGCCAAGCCAGGTGGAGCTGTCCATCAGAGGCTGGATGCAGATAACAGGTGCAACAGACTGGCAGTGAGTCAAACCAGGAAGGAAAGCAGGTCAGGCCAGACACCAACATGAGGAGTTAGTGTGGGTCAAAGTTTGAAGTCCAGAGGGTTTCTAAAGTATGACACAAACCCCAGAAACTCCAGATCAGTAAATTCAATAACATTTAAAACATTTAAATGTTATTTAAAAATTTAATGTTATTTTATTTATTTATTTATTTATTTATTTAATTTTTAAAAAAGATTTTATTTATTTATTTATTTATTTAATTTTTTTAAAAGATTTTATTTATTTATTTGAGACAGAGAGAATGAGAGACAGAGAGCATGAGAGGGAGGAGGGTCAGAGGGAGAAGCAGACTCCCTGCCGAGCAGGGAGCCCGATGCGGGACTCGATCCCGGGACTCCAGGATCATGACCTGAGCTGAAGGCAGTCGCTTAACCAACTGAGCCACCCAGGCGCCCAAAAATTTAATGTTATTTTAAAAATCTACACGGAAATAACAAGCTGTAAACAGTCAAAAAACAAATGAGAAAAAAACTGGGGAAAATGCTGATGCTCATATCACAGACAGAGGCTTAATCTTTAATATATAAAGAGTTCCTATGAATCAATAAGGAAAAGAAAAACATAAGACAATTTGGGAAAGCCCAGGAATGGATAGTTGTTAGGAAAAGAACTAAAAATGGCTGCATATGCAAAGTTGCTCATTCTCCCTCAGAATAAGAAAAATGCAAATTAAAAGTAGGCAGAGATATTATTTTTATCTATCAGATTGGGCAAGTTTCAAAAATATAATATACTGAGTGGAAATTGGTGTGGAGAAATTGGTGAGTGGAAATTGGTGTGGCCCCTTCCACACCCTAGGTGCTCTCAAACTACACTGACTACCTCCACGAAGGGCAATTTGGCATTATGGATTGAAATTATAAATACACATATTGTTTGATGTACAGATTCAGCTTCCCAGAATTTATCCTACAGATAACATGAGGATTTATTGCGGCACTTGTTATAGCTTGATGGGAAACGGTGGGAAAGCCCATGACTAGGAAGCTGGGAAATAATGAAGGTATAGCCAGGCACTGGAATACTATGCAGCCATGAAAAAGAAAGAGGCAGTTCTCCATGGCTTAATGAAGGAAGATTGTTGTTGGGTGAAAACAAAGCAAGGTCCAGAACAATGTATATAGGATGCTACCATTGATGTAAACTAGAAAAGACTGCATACTACATGTGCATTTTCACTTATAAAGGTGTAGACTATCCCTGGATCACTAGATCACTTGAGTCTGGGAGTGGTGGCTGCCCTTTGGAGAAGGGAACCAGGTGACCGGGAGATAGGAAAGGGAGGGACTTACTTTCCCCTGTATTTACCTTTCATGCCTTTTGAATTTTGTACCAAGTATATGTGTTTCCTATTTAAAAGAATAAATAAAATCACAATTAAAAAAACCAACCCAACAGACATTGGCATGGCAGGATGTGACAAAGTCAGGGTCAGAAATGCAGGGAGAGGTCAGGGCCAATGTGATCTTCAGGCCCAAGGAAGGCAGGAAGGGGCCTCCTCAAGCCCACCTCTGGGAAGCAGACCTCATCTCTCAGTCCTCATTCTGTGGGTGCTCAGTCAGGGCAGGTCTCAGCTGGGTTCTCTAGTGGCCCCTTCCACACCCTGGCACTCCACGTGGGTGTATAACGTTCCCTCCTCGCTGCCTTATCGTTAGACCTGGAGGGTGCGGGTGACTGACTTGCCTCCCCCCTACCCCAAGCCCTTCCTCTTCCCTCCTGGGATCTTACGGTGACCTGAGGTCTCCCCGGCTGGCGGGGGCCATGGCCTTTTCTCTCACTCCAGGCAGGCTTCCAGTCTGGGAAGCCATTTCTTCCTGTCCACAGCCTCGCCCAGTTCCCACTGTGAGCTTGCCTGCCACACTTTCTCATCACCTGCCGTATCCAAGACAACCGACAGCTCCTTGTGGGCAGTGCGGGGAGAACAGTGGGGGGGTGGGGTGGGTGGGCAGGCAGGGTCAGGTCAGCAGTCACAGCTTCCCGGCTGAGGAGCCACCTGCTCTGTCTGAGGATCTCATGGCAGGAGGGAGAAGATCAGGCCTTTCATGAAACACAAGGAGGCTGCAGGGGACCTGAGGCACTGATGGAGAGGCTATTTCATAAACCAGGGCCCCAGGCTCTGGCTGTTGTTCAGCCTTCATGGAGTGATAAGAACAGCATGAATGTGGAATCAGAAGAACTGGACTGGATGCCCTCCCCCAGCTCTGACTAGCTGTGTGACTTTGGGTAGGTTCCTTGACATCTCTGAGCTTCTGGTCTGATTGGTTCTTGAGCTCACTAGGGGCCTGCAATAAAACAAAATGGGCTTTGTGAACACTAAAGCTTTAGTGGTTAAGACTTTGTGCTCTATAGCCAGAAAGGTTGAATTTGAATCCTAGCCCTACTGTTTTGATCTTGGCCGAATGACTTCTTCACCTCTGTGTCAGGGGCTTTTGCTATGTAACAAATACCCCACAGCTCCGTAGTTCAGTGCAACAACCATTTATTTAGCTCATGGTAAGTGGGTCAGCAGTTTCTGTAGGGATCAGCTGGATGTCCTTCTGGTCCGGACAGGGCTCAGCTGATCTTGGCTGGGCACTCTCACGTGTCTGCTGTCAATTGGTAGATCCCCTGGGACTGGCATTTAATTTGGCCTCAGCTGGGATGACTGGAACGACAGCGCCTCTCTCCATGAGGTTTCAGCCTCAGCAGGCTGACCTGAGCTTGTTCCCAGGATGGTTAAAAGGCTTGGAAAGCAGCAAGCGAGCAAGCTCCAACGCGCAAGCACTCTTCAGGTCTCTGCATTGTGTTTGCTTCCGTCTCATTGGCCAAAGCAAGTTGCATGCGCAAGCCCCGTGTCAGGGCGGGAGGGCCCAACCCAAGGTAGTGCCTTAATTCTCTGGCTGGAGGGAAAAGTCAGAAGTCAGTTCTTGCCTTTTGAGTGTCAAAAACTGAAGCTTGTGTCTGTGCATGGTCGGGGTGGGGGTGAGGATGGGGTGTGGGGAAGATGGAAAGAACAAAAAATTTGGAAGGTGCAGGGTACTCCCAAGTCCTCAGCCCAGATGCTGTGGAACGGAGAGTGTCAGGAGGAGCCATGCTGGGTGGGCACTGGACATGGGCCAGATGCTTGCTCCAACTGCTCCCTGCTCCCCACCCAAACAGGTTTGGACGACCTGGGAACAGACAGGACCTGTGTCACTATCCCCACGGTAAAGCTTGGGGAGAAGGAAAGAGCCCAGACCATTCCCTGAGCCAGTGTAGCCCAGACTGCATGGTGATTCAGAGCACGGAGTCTTAAGGCAGCCTTGAGTCTACTGGGCGCGGATGTAACCAGCCCTCCCCGCCCCGCCCCAGCTGCTGGGCTCATACCTGTACTACTAGATGAGTTGTGCTTCTTTTGTTTTGGGGTGGAAAATGTTCCTCTGAGTTTCACTTTTCTTTTTTTGACACAAGCATATTTGTCACCCTGGTTCCTTGACCTGTGCAGGACCTGGTGCTGTTTCTGACCTCCTGACCTACCCACACTCACCCTCTGGAAGAGGAGCCTCTGTGTGGGGCCTGGGGGTCCTTGTGGGGAGGAGGCAGAGGACCTACTGGCTTGAGTCTCAGCCGCAGGATCTCCCCTGTCCCTGGAGCCACTGCTTGCTGGGCCACCCACTGAGTCCTGCCTTCCGGAGGCAGAGAGCGCTGGAGGGGGCGAGGGAGGCGGGGATAAGCCTGGCCATGCCCCTGAGCTGGCCATGTGACCTGCATGCGTCAAGTGCTCTCCTGCACCTGTTTCTTCGTTGCAAAGATGGAATATGAGCAATCTAGCTGGATGAGGTCAAGGCTGGAAGACCAGCGCTGATCATCACAGTAAAGCGAAGAGATTACTGAGCAATTCCTGCGTTACGAGCCAGGCACTGTGATAACAGCCAGACTGGATTATTTGCATTTATTCCTCCCACATTCACATGAGGTAGACATTACTGTTATCCCCTACCTATAGATAAAGAACGTGAGGCCAGAGAGCTCAAGGAAGTGGCTGAAGGTCACACAGTATTTGGCAAAGTTGGGATTCCAGTGTCGGCTGTCAGATTTCAGAGCACAAGCTCTGCAGACTCTTCATACTATAGGGCACTTACAGAGTTTGTCTGGGGTTGGGCCCCAAAGGGTCTCTGAGACCATCTTGTCCACGCATTGTATGCAAACGGAGACTGGAGCTCAGAGAGAAGAATGGACTTGCCTAAGATCTTATGGCATCCTAAACACCGCACTGATTTGTGTAAAATGACAAACACTACGTGTAGCATTTGGACAAATGTATTTGAATCCACAAAAAGGGGTTTCTGAGGATGTTAAAGCTTCTCAAAATGGAATATCCTAACTGAATAGTGCAGATCCTGGGGAAGGCCTGTGGTGAGGAGAGGGGAACATTCTGGGGCCTGTGAAGACCACTCAGAGCTGCCTGGAGTTAAAGGAACAAAATGGGGCCACCACCTCCTTCACTTGCCTGGGCTTGACTAGAGAGGAAACCATCAGAGGGGTGCCAGGGCGCGTAGGACTAGGTTTGCTCACTGCAGCATGGTTCCAAGAAGGACACATCTGAAGCTAAATGTCCAACAAAAGACGATTGGTTAATGGGGCATCATAGAAAGATACTTGGTCTTTGATCCTGCTTCCCGACACAGCTCTGAAGTCCCTTGTCATTTCCTGAGTGGTAAGATTAGAGGAGCGTCTTTTGTTCTAATGAGGCAACTCTTGGCGGGTCCCTAGACAACTTCAGGGTAAGGGCTGGTCACCAGAAAGCCGACAAGCCTTGATTAGAAGCCTGGAACTTTCAGCCCCAACCCCACCTCTGGGGAGGGGAGACAGGCTGGAGATGGAGTCAATCACCAATGGCCAGTGATTTAATCAGTCGTGCCTGTGTAATGAAACCTCTAAATGATGGAGTCTGGAGAGCTTCCCGGTTGGTGAGCACATCCAGATTCTGGGAGGATGACGCTCCTAAAGGGGGCAAGGAAGCTCTGCACCCTCCCTGCCGCCCCCTTCCCCTCAATACCTTGCCTGTGCATCCCTTCCATTTGGCTATTCCTGAGTTGTACACTTCAGAATAAACCAGTGAATCTAAGTGCTTTCCTGTGCCCTGTGAGCTGTTCTAGCAAATTACCAAACTTGAGGAGAGGGTCGTGGGAACTCCTGATTTATAGTTAGCTGGTCAGAAGCATGGGTGGCCCAAGACTCCAGTTGGTGTCTGAGATGGAGGCTGTCTTATGGAACTGAGCCCTTCAACATACGGGATCTGACGCTAACTCCACATAGACCGAGTGTCAGAACCGAATTCAATCGTTGGACACCCAGGATGTCAGGGAGTTGGAAAAGGCACTATGTATTTTGTGGGTGTCAGGGAGGAAAAAGCTGACCAGTTAAATATACTACTGTGGTTTTGTTGTTTGATTCTAGAATACAAGACCATGAGAATTGTTTAAAATGGTGTTAGAGAAAAAAATGTCTAAATGGCATGGGAATAATTTCCAGTATAAATTAAGAATAAAATTGGTTACAACATAGGTTGTACCATCTGATCTCAATTTTGTAAAACAAAGCAAAACAAAAGTAATATGCATATGTGGTTATAGTTTATTTCCACTTCGTTATGCTTTCTTACAGTTCGCCAATTTTCTAAGAACATATATGGCTCTTGTAATCAGATCCCCCTCACATTCTACCATTAATGCGCTTTCTGTAGAATAATCAAGGAGCACCTCAGCAGGGAGGGGTCTGGCCCTGCAGGGCTCAGAGAGCCTGGCTGGCCACCTGCCAGGGAGGCAGGGGGGCGACTCAAGCAGCAGGTGGAGGCAGGGTGGTGTCCACAGCCCTTCTGGGGGCCTCGGAACCCTTAGCCACTATGAGAAATGTTTTCCCAGATTGAGGACTGAGACCCCAGACCCCAGGTGTCTGGTCTGTGCCAGACTACCCTGCCAGCAAGGAGAAACGCCAAACTTTCTCCCTGGGAAGCTTGTCAGGTCCACCGACACTGAATAAGCTACTGGCTTATTTGTTCATTCATCCAACAAGAATTTACTGAGCACCTACTATGTACCTGGCAAGACAAACTCCTGGTGTTTCCTTCAGAAGACACGTAGTGCCCACTGCCTCCAGTTTGGGGATGTTAGCCGCTGTGGATGTTCAATATCCAGATCCATTAATCCACGAGGGGTTGCAAAATGGTGAGATTCTAATCCTATCATCCTTTCCTCATTTATTAGCTGAAATACTTCCAAAAAGGGGAATGTCCCTCATCTACAATTTGGTACCCAGTGGCACAGTTTGTAGGGAAAAGATGGGATAAATGCTCGATTCTTTCCTTTTATTTACCAACTAATTACTTGTTAATGGAGTGGTGCTAACAGTTAACACTTGTAGGCACTTACAGATCACCCGATGTTTTTATCAACACTATCTCATTTAATGATCACACCAACCCTTTGAGGTAGATGGGACAGATGGTGTTATTTTTTAGTCTTTTATTTATTCTTTTGCCGAGGAGAGAACTGAGGTCCAGAGTAGTTCAGTGACTAGCTCCAGCTCAGAGAGCTACTAGAAAAATCATCACCAACAGACAGGGAACCCAAACTCTGTGCCCGAAGCTGTTCTCTAAATGTGGATCTCTGCAGTTGCTTCCCACGACTCTAAGAGATACGAAGGGGCAGGGACTGTCCCCATTTTACAGATGGGGCAATCTGAGGCTCAGAGAAGTTCGCTCACTGGCTGGAGGTCAAAGGATAGCAACAGTGCTTATTATTTATCGAGCACTTACTGTGTGCCCGGTGCCTTGTGAGGTGCTGAAGACAACATAACACAGGGTTCTGCCATCTGCTGGGTGATGACTTCTTGCCACACGCCAGGCACATTGACTTGTCACAGCAACCTTATGTTCACCCAAGTGACGATAAGGAAACTGAGGCTCCGAGTGGCTGGGTCCTACTCCCCGAGTCACAGGGTTTTGTATGCGACTGAGCCGTGTTCCAATCCGGTTCTCTGCACGCTGTTGTCTCAAGCCAGTGCACAGTCAGGACTGGAGCCTCGGTCTTTGTACCTGTGTCTGTGCCCTCCTCCTCTTCCCCTTTCCAGCCTTCATGGAACGTCCAACAGGGAAGAGAGAACTGTTTCCGTGGGGGAGTAGCTGCCTCCTGCCTTCTCCATCTTCCGATTACGCACCAGAGAGAAGCTGGAGACAGGCTGTCGCTTTCGGCGTTAATTGACAAGGAGAGGGAGAGCCAACGAGAACGGAAAAAAACCCTCATCACCTGGCAAAAGAATGAGCGATTTGAGTGCCTGCACAATGTCTTCGGATGTAGCTGGCGCGGCCTCTAATTGTTCTTCACCTCTTTTCTTCCAGAACAGGGATCTTCAACCCCCTGAGCCACCCAGGGATTGAAAGGACGCGGGAGCCACCTGGCCTCGCAGGGCAGGGCAGGGGGCGGGGCCTGCCCGGAGTCGAAGCCCACCTTTGCCGCGGGCCACCCTGGGTTCCCGTCAGACGTCATCACAAGGCCCTAAATCACGATGGCCTCATTAATAGCTGTGATCCCGGGCATGCTGCCGCTGCCTCGGGCGGGCAGGAACCGTCATGAACGCCATGAATGTGAATCCTTAAAGGGATGCTCTCTGTCTTAATGAGATGCTGTGGCCTGCTCCCTGCACAGAGAGGTTCTTTGGAAGGCAAAGGAGATGGGGGAGACGACAGGAGGAGGAAAAACAAGAATCCAATTAAACCCTCAACTCGAGCAGAGTAAATGAGTTTGACTTTAGGTGATCAAGAGGAAGAAAACTTCTAATTAGACGCACGGCAATCCTGGGGCTGAGCACGCTCACGACCCGCCCTCGTGCCCGCCCCAGTCACTTTTTAGATAAATGCTAAGGATTAGAATGAGATGTAATTAAGACCTGTCAATGCCATACACTTGCTGCTGAGGGAGTTCGCTGACCGCTCACCCACTTTCTTCTTTGTCAGAAGCTCCCACCTGCCCCCCCCCCTCCAGCTCCTGGCTTCTGTGTTCTGATTGGCTCTTGTCGCCAGCCAATCCCTTTTGAGCAGGAGAGGGGCTCAGGCAGGAGGGGCAGCGCTCTGGGGGTCCTTCCTCAAAGGCCAAGAGAGGGCAGGACTTATCTGGACACCCACAAACTGGCCAGAGGTTGCAAAGTGGAGTTCCTCGGACAGTGTCTGGCCCACACGTGAGTTTCAAGGATTTGAAATGCATTTCTGACCCTGCCAAATGTGGATATTTCACATAAATATTTAGGTTTTTTGGTTTCTTTTGAAACATCAAAGATCTGGCAATACTCGGCCTGTATTCTAACACAGCGACAGTTGGCTCAAGCTGAGTAGCAGCTACCATGTGGACAGGATGTTTGTGACCCCACTCAGGACATCTCCACTGTGGCCTGACTCACCCATCTGGGTGGCCATTCAGCCCCTAGGGGCATTGGAGTGTGCGAGCTCTGACCTAGGTCTTATCTCTAGGGGAAGGGAGATGTCTGAAGGTCAACTCTGAGTCCCTCCATCCTCCCATCACACCTTCGCTCTGGCTGAGCCCTCTGCTTGGAAAGCCCTTCCGTACCTGGATTCCCAAGCACCATTCAAGGCTTCATCCCAATGCCACCTCATCCAGGAAGAATTTCCTGTCTCCCTAGCAGGTTTGGGAGCTCTCCATGTCTACCCCTGGATAGCGCCTGTCTGGTGTGTGATGGTGAATGCACTTGCCCAGTGGGCCGTGAGCTCCTGCAGGGCAGAGTCAGGTCTGATTTGCCCTGTCTCCCTCTCAGTGCCCAGCGCAGGGCCTGGCCCAGGGTAGACACCCAGTGAATGTGGATGGAGGGAACTGAGCCCAACCGGGGGCAGGACCAGCCTGGGCAAACACAGTGACACCATGGCCATCCTGGCTTCTTTCCCAGGCCCTCGTTATCCCTTTCTTGTCTCCCTTTCCTCTTCCTTTTGCAGACCCCCGGCTCACTGGCTGGAGATCATTTACAGGAAGGGGTTGGGAATGAACGCATCACCAAGGCCAGAGACTAAATCTTGCAAATGAGAATGAAGAGAAGCAATTCTCAATGCAACAGAAAGACAGGCTCGTGGTAGAATTGCGGGCACATGACCACAGATAGGTCCGTGGGAAAGATCCTTTTGGAAAGCAAGGTCTACCAAGTGACACATGCAGCCCCTGATTTGTGTTCCAGTCAGTCTCCTTCCCTCACTCGGCTACGACCCTGTGTCACAGGGCAATTCACTCGACCTATCTGAACTCCAGTGCCCCCGTATGAAAAAGGATGATTAGCAGTACATGCCGGCCCCGCCGTGGGGTTTTTCTGATTGTAATGTAAGTGCCTGACATTGAGCTTTTGATTACAGAGGCAATCATTTCAAAGACATCCTTGTAGAATAAACACCACTAGATAAAGAGCCAGGCTGCCCCACCTGTGAAGTCCCCTTTCTGGAAAGCCCTGGGTGACCGAGAGGGCTGACCGCCGGAGGGAACTTGTGTTTCCCTTCCCACGCTTTAATTTCTGCTCTTCTGTTTGAGATTTGCCAATAAAGAGTGAACCCACAAAGCCCTAGGCACCCTGCCCTTAACCCCAATAAAGGTCAGGGCTGAGCGCTTGCACTTTGCCTCTCCTTGGGACTTCGCTGTGTGGTTCCGGGGAAAGCAGAATCCCCTCCAGGGCTGGTGAGCAATAAACCTTGTTTTCAGAGTTTCCTGGTGGTGGTTGCTGAGGCAAGACTCACAATCATAGTGAGACCACAAGGGCTGGTATCACTATGCATAGATAGGCGGATAACACCCTCCCCCACCAAACGAATACCTTGTGCACATTTCTTAAAAAGTTAAACTCTACACACAACCCAGCAATTCCACTCCTACATCTCTATCCAAGTGGAATGAAAACATACATCACACAAGGATGTACACATGAATATTTCCAGCAACATTATTCGTTATTCATAACAGCCCCAAATTAAACCCAGGAACAGTCCATCAAGTGGTGACTGGATAAACAAAATGTGGTATATCCATGTGATGGAAAACTATTTAGCCTTAAAAAACAAACAAACTACTGATACATATTAGTACTTGGATGAACCTAGAATCTGTGCGAAAGAAGCCAGAAACAAGAGACACCATAGTGTATGATTCGATTTTTTAAAAGATTTTATTTATTTATTTAAGAGAAAGAGAGTGAGCAAGAGAGAGAGAGCACAAGCCAGAGAGGGGAGGCTAGAGGGAGAAGCAGACTCCCCGCTGAGAAGGGAGCCCGATGCGGGACTCGATCCCAGGACCCTAGGACCATGACCTGAGCCGAAGGCAGACACTTAACCGACTGAGCCACCCAGGCACCCCTGTATGACTCGATTTATACAGAACATCTAGAAAAAGCAAATCTATAGAGGCAGAAAGTAGGTTAGCCATTGTCTGGGGCAGGCGGGGAGTAGGGCAGGGATTAACATAAATGGCCCAAGGGATCTTTCTGGGGTGCTGAAAATGTTCTCAAACTGACGATGGTGGTGGCACGATTTGGTAAGCTTACTAAAAATCATTGAGTTGGAAACTCGAGGTGGGTAGATTTTATGATATGTAGAATATTCCTCCATAAAGTTATAAAATCACCTTTTGCACAGGATGGTGGTGGACGGGACAATGGTAGAGCCCAGTGGAGTCCCTGGTATACCCCAGGTGCTTCATAAATGTTCTGCATTTTGTCCTTCTCTAGAGCTCTCTTCGACTCAGGACAGTTTCAATGATTAGGGCAAAACAGCTTGTGATTTCTGGTTTTCATCTGTGTACTGTCAGCCCTTCCTCTTTGATGGCCTGCTTCCTAGGCCATGTGGGTAGCCTCTGGCCAGGCGTCCTTCTTGCCAGGGGTTCTGCCTGCTTCTCTTTTCCCCACTCTAGCTGCCAGGCTGCTCTTCAAGAGCCCCTGTGCTCAAAAACCTTCGCTGGCTCCCAAGTGCCTGAAGGAGAAAACAGAAACCACCAGCCTGCAGGCTCTGCTGTGGATTTCCTCTGACTTTGGGATGTCCCTTTCTTCTACTCCACCTTCGAATGACTTTCTCCTTGGCCCTGGAACAGACTCCCTGGGTTCCAACTCTATACTTTGCTTGGGCCTTTCCTCCTGCCTTCCTGCCGTCCCGTCCTGAGGGCTACACCCTCCTCTGAGCACTCTTTTGGAAGGAGGAAGGGAGTTTGAAACCAGGCAGACCCAGCTGGTTCTAGACCTGGATCCGCCACCTAGTGGCCAAGACACTGAAATACCCTGAGCCTCAGTTTCCTCATCTGAGAAATGGGTATGGTATTGATGTATAACATACGGAACGGGTTAATGTCTTTCTTGCTCACAAGATTGTGATGTCCAAGAGTGCAGGGATCATGAACTACATGCCTCCCTGTCCCCTCCAGAGTGTAAGCTCCTGGAGACCTACAACAGTGCCTGGCACGGGGCTGTTTTCAACAGCCCATCTGTAGATGAGTGAATGAATGAATGAATGAATATCTTGGTCGATTTTTTTTTCTAGTGCCTGGTGCATGTTAGGTAAATGCCCCTCCCTCCCTCTTGCCTGCCATTCTTCCAACACACATTTCTTGGGTGTCAACCATGTGCTGGGTCTTGAGTGTAGGGTTCAGGCTGCAGGGTAAGAGTTGTGGGGGGAGTCACTCTGCCTCTCTCTGCCCATCTTTGCCTTGCCCTGACCTCCTGGCTCTGCTCCCCTCCAAGCCTTCCTCTTGCCCTTGAGACTTGGTCTCCTTGGTGTTTGACTCCTTGGCTCTCAAGTGTGGAGGCAGAGGTAGTCATTCATTCATTCATTCATTCATGTATTCAACCCACGGTTCCTGGAGTCCTGCTTTTTGCCAGCCATTGTTCCAGCAGAGAGTGGGACAAACATCCTTGCCTTTAAGAGCTATTTTCCAACGTGGGGAGAAAGGTGACATAGTAGTAATCATAACTAGCTAAATAAGATAACTATTTCTTGGAGTATTTGCTGGCAGTGAATACTGCAGAGAAAATCAAGCAGGGATGTGGGGGGTGGCGACCATTTTGAAGAGTGTCAGGATGAACCTCACAGAGAAGATGACATTGGAGCAGGTGCTTGAAGAAGGAGCCATGCTAAGATCTGGGGACAGAGTGTTTCCGGCAGAGAGAAGAACAAGTGCAAAGGCCCTGAGGTAGGAGACTGCCATGTCAGGAGTGGCTGGAATGGGGCGGTGACAGAGGCTAGTCAGAGCCCATGGTTAGGACTTGAGCCTTTGTTCTGAGTGGAGGGGAAGCCACTGGATTGTTTTAAACAGTGGAGTGAATTGCTCAGGCTTAGTATTTTCAAAGGATTCCCCTGGCTGTTGTGTTGAGAACAGACTAGTAATAACAGCAGTTCACATTATCAAGTCCTTTACCCATTTCAACTCATTCCATCTTCAGAATACCACGAGATGGGTGTTATTATCCCCATTTTAAAGAGGGGGATAAGTGAGTCTCACGAAGACGATTTGCCCAAGTTCACCCAGCCTGTAAGTGATAGAGCTGGGTTTGAATCCAGACAGCAGTCCAACCCTGGAGATCCTAATACTTACCTTAGAGGTTGCCAAGATAAGACATGCTCCTGAGGGTAAAGTTCTCTGTGTGGCCAGGTAGGATTTCCTTAGGAGCGGAGAGCCCGGCTGTTCGGCCTGACCCTCCCCTCCCTTCTCTCCCCCGCTCTTGTCTCCAGCAAGGGATGAGATGATTTTGGAGATGGTGTCTCACTGCAAGGCCTTGGCCCGCTCTCTCCCTTTCCCTGGGCCTCCGCTTTTCTGGAGATGCGGTGCTGGCCTCCATCTCCCTTATCTCTGTGGTTGAATGATCGCCCTGGGGAACCCACCTGCCCCCATCCCTCCAGCTCTGCCCCAGGGCTCCAAGAAAGCATGCAGGCATGGAAATAGAGACCTGGCCAAGCCCCCAGCCCCTCACCCCAGGCCCTGCTGCTGGGGAGACGGCCTTCTCATGGCCAGAGGACGTTTAAACCCTTTGCACGTAGGGACTAAGCTGTGAGAGCAACCAGAGCGGTCGGGTCAGGAGTAGCTGCACAGCCTGGACCTGCCCAGGACCCCCAGGGGCCTGAAGCAGATGGCTTCTCTCACAGTCTAATTATCCACCTGCCCTGAGCCCCAGACAGGCCCTCATGCGACAGTCATCGTCCGTCTTCCTGGCCCTGGAGAGGGAGCAGAGGAAGGAAGGAGGGCAGCGTGCAAGCTGGCCCGCAGAGGTGGCTCCGAGAGAGACAGGCCTGGGGGGCTGCTGGCGGGAAAGATCACCCACTGCTTGAGCACGTCCTCCTAGCACGGCACCAGTCACGCTGGCTTATGTCCATGACTTCCGTGTCTGTCCAGAGGCCTGAGAGGCCCGGAGCTGTGTCCGATTCATCTAGAGTCCCCAGTGCCCTGCACACAGCATAGTACATAGTTGGTAGTCCATAGCTGGTTGCTGAAATAAATATGTGATGGCCAAATTTTGCCGAGTATTTTTCTTTCCTCTCAGGTTGCTGTCAGGGCTACTCCTCGGCAAAATGGAGATTAACGAAGTTTGTCTGAGAGCCCTGCCCACTTTACTCTCCATGTCCTTCTCGCTTTTTATTTGGTATCTTCTGTCTTCTTCTATCATCAGTCAGTTGTCATGGAGAAAATGATCAGTGTGTCTAATTTATACTAAAGTGAAAATGACTAATAGGGCGATCTGTCATTCTTTATATTTTTATAATGGACAATCTGTAATCCAAAAGGATGAAACTTCATGGCCAACTGCAGGCAGGTAGTTCCGTGCCTGCCTCTAGCCTGACATCCTGGTACTCAGTTTTTAGCTTCTCCCCGTTCCCCCACCTGGTGCATTTCTGGTTCCACCACACCAGATAGCTCAGTGGCTCATTGGCACTTCAGAGATGATCCCAGCCATGCATAGTAGGATGGATGGTCCTCTAGCCTCTGCTTGAAACCCCCTGAAACAGGAAGCACAAGTGACGGGGAGCTCACTACCTCATTTAGCCTAAGGCAGCCCATTCCATTGTTCTGCCAAAGGCTAAAACTTCTCTCCATTAGTCCATTTTGCCCTCATCTGGCTTCTGGAGTAAGAATCAAGTGGGGTAACTCTGTCCCTTTTCATATCGTAGCCTTTCCCCTAAGTAAAGACCTCTAGCCTTGCTGCTTCCTGAATACATCCTGAATGTACTTTCCTCCCTCCAAGCCTTTGGTCTCTCAGTGCCCTCTGCCTCCTGAGTTCATGTTCCAGTCTGAGGTCATACCTCGCTCTTGGTTTATTTGCAGAGCAGCTATGATGGAGAGCACCCTGAGCCCAGTGACCTCGTGATTCTTTCCCAGCTCAAGTTCTCAGAAATCCTTTGAGGAATGGGTTTGGGCAGTTCTAGCTGTTGGCATTAGCGAATAATGACCGTTACTGTTTATTGAGTGCTCACTAGATGCCCAGTACCGCTAGACGGAGCCTTCACGTGCTGCCTCAGAAAATCCTCACAGCAGTGCCTCGGAATAGGCTCTATCATTATCCCCACTCACAGACAGGAAAACTGAGGCAGCGGGCCGTTTCGTGATGTCCCCAAGGTCAGGTAGCTAAAAGCAATGGGGGGGGGGGTGCCTGGGTGGCTCAGTCAGTTAAGCGTCCGACTCTTGTTTCAGCTCAGGTCATGATCTCAGGGTCCTGAGATCAAGCCCCGCATCGGGCTCCGCACTCAGCGGGGCGTCTGCTTCTCTCCCTCTGCCCTTCCCCCTGCTCATGCTCTCTTGCTCTAAAATAAATAAATCTTTAAAATAAAAAAAGTAAAAAATAAATAAAAAGTAACACAGCCTGCACATATGTGTATGCACACATCACAGACCACACACACCACATACATTACACACCCCCCACCACACACACACACACGTACACCACACACATACACGTGTGTGTGCATGAGGAGGTCCTTCGCCAGCCCCCTGCGGTGGACTCGGGCAATAGCAGAGTTAGGAGACTGGGCCCCAAATGTCTCTTCCCTGAGAACTAACCACCTGGGGTGCCCATACAACTCACCCCAGGCTTATCTTCCAGGTCCGAATGTCCAAATGTTCTTCCTACTTTTACTTGCCTGGCCAAGTCCTCCTCATCCTTCAAGATTCAGCTCAGATGCCACCTCTCCCAAGAAGCCTTCCCAGAACCTCCTCCTCTATGTGTTGCCCCAGAGTCCTCTGAACACCCACCCTCATGACACCTACCACACGGTCCCCAAATTAGATTCTCAAGGGGAGGGAGCCTTGTCTGGTTCTCTTTTGTTCCCCAAGACCTAGAAAAGGGGCTGACACATCAGAGGTGCTTAATAAATGCTTGGTGAATTTAACTGAACCCACTAGCCTTGGACCGTGGGAAATACGTCTTATCCTCCAAGCCTTTGTTTTCCTGTCCGTACATGAGGAATAATATTAGCTGCCCTATTCTACCCTGTAAGGGTTTTGCGAGGCTCCTATGTAAGACTGTATGTGAAGGTCCTTTGGAAGTTACAGAGCCTGCGCGTATGGAACGTGTCGTGGAGTTGACGGCGATTCTTTATGCCAGGTACCCTGACCCAGCACAAGCACCTCTAGCTCTCTGAGCCTCGGTTTCCTCATCTACGGCAGAGGCGGAGCCCTGCCAGCCACACAAGGATGTTGAGGATCAGCTGGAGCGCATGTTACACTGTTGTGAGCTCCCCAGATGGAAAGATGGCCCGCCAGTCTTCCGCTAACAAAGGATTGGAAGGTGACTTGTATCAGCTTGGGCAGAAAAGCTACCCGAGCAGAGGCTATTTTGTTCCTTGTCTTTTGAGATGGAGAAGAACAAAGGAGAAAACAGAAAGTGAGACAGAGACAGGATCTATTGTTTCCAGGTTTGAGTTTCATAAGTGAAGCTGCAATTAAGATTCGTGCACCGGTCTTTGTATGGACATATGTTTTTATTTCTCTGGAGTAAGCATCTAGATGTGTAATGGGTGGATCACACAATGGGTGTATATTTAAACTTTTGAAGAAATTGCCGAACTGTGTGTTGAAGTGGATGCACCATTTCACACTCCCGCCAATGGCATAAGAGAGTTCTGGTCTCGCCACTTCCTCGCCGAGGCTCGGGGCTGGCAACCTTTCTAGTTGGAACCATTCAAATCCGTGCGTGGTGGTATCTCGCTGTGGTTTTAATTTATATTTCCCTGATGATCAGTGATGTGGAACGTCTTTTCATTTGCCTGCATGCCATCCATATATCGTCTTTGGTGAAGTGTCTGTTCACATGTTCATTGTTATTAGTATTTTTTTAATTGGGTTGTTATAGTTGTGATCTTAAGGTCTTTCCCCATTATGAAACTGAGAGGTCTCTGAGGGTAGGAGCACTGTCTTCTCTGCTCGCAGTTATGATGAGGCTCAGAGCCTAGCATGGTGACAGATATCCAGTCAGCACTCAGTAAATGCTTGATAGATTTTGAATAAATTTGAATAAATAATTGAACGACTGAATGAATGATTGAAGGGTATTTCTGGCTGTGGCTGGAGTTAACCAGATATGCATGGAGCAAAGTCAGGAGAACCAGCAAAAGCCTTGGGAGAGGGCTCAGGTAGAGTCGGCAATGAAGGGAAGAATCGGAAAATGAGAGAACAAGATGGAGCCTACAAAGACTCAGCCTGGGTGCCTATGAGGAGCCCTCCACACCTGGCTCCAGACTCCCAGGGTAGCCAGAAGCTTTTATGGTAAGCTAATTCTATCTAGAGTGTCAAGGACTTCTGGGACCCATTGCAAGTCCCAGCCTATTCCTCTCTGTTACCAGCCCTCTTCCCTGAAACCAGGGGCCTTGTCCCAAAGGAATGACTGACTTGCTAATGGAGAATGAAAGGCATAGTAAGAGACCCGCGGGGAGATGTTAGGGCAGTTTCAGTCGTGGCTGTGTGTCCGACCCAGATTGAACAGTCCCAGACTTTGAACATCAAATGGTGTTGCCTTGAGGGCTGAATTGACCCTGTAACCACGAGGCTGAAGCTCCTGCAACCATTGTAAGCTTTCTGTAAGACGAAGCTGGAGCCCACAGGGGAAACCTTCTAAGAAGTCTGAAAACTGAGCTCCCTTTCCCTCCTGCCCATCCCCGCCAAGGTGGTCTCATGCTCAGAGGGCATCACACTTAGACTTTAGAGTTAGTTTCCAATGAGGCTTTCCACCAGTCACTGGACTCTGGGTAGGTGGCAAAAGCATTCATTAGTTAAAAGCAAATATTAATTTCTTGTATATAACGGGTCTCAACACAAGGATGCCTGGAAGGTTCAGGCACAACCTCCCTGGGGCTGAAGGCTGGAGAACGAGGGCTTCGCCACCTCCCAACCCCTGCCAGAGACCCCCCACAGCCCTCTGCCCCAAACCCCAGCAGCCTGGTCCTGCAGAGGACCCAGGAGGTTTAGAAAAGCAGATCAAGCTCAGGGATGCTGTGAGAGCTCAGCGCCCAGCAGCCTGCATGGACTCAGTGATTGCCCCAACTTCCAGTGCCGTATAGGGCAGAAGCAATGAGTCCCATCTTGCTGTCCCATCTCGCTCCATTGACCTGGGGATGGATAGTTGCAATGGTCATTAGTGCTATTTGCCAAATATTTCTGGCTGTCTGCTTTCTGAGCATGTGGTAGGATTGTACTTTTTGGACCCCTTGCTGTGGGGTGGGGTCATGTGGCTATTCTGACCAGTGTCTTGGGAGCTGAGGTGATGGGGGTCACTTCTAGGCTATAGCATTGAGTTACAGATACAGGTCTTCCAGAACATTCTCTCCCTCTGCCATTGCAATCAGCAATGTGTGAGTTGATGATGGCTGCTCTGCTAGCCTGGGTCCCTCAGCGAGAGTGACAAGGGCAGAGCTCCCGACTGACCTCTGATGGGCATGCAGTGTGCATGAGAAGTGAGCCCCGGTGGTCGGAAGTTTGTGGCTGCAGCATCATCAGGCCCATCCGGATGGATATGGAAAAAGGTAAGCCCACTTGTCGAGTATCCTCTAGGCTGCAAGCTGATGACATCAGCCATCTCATTGAATCCACACAACATTTCCATAAAGAAGAGGGTGTAGCTGTTATTGCTGTTGTCACAAGCGTCCTTTTCCAAGTGAGGACACTGACACTGGAGGGGAAGTAGGTCCACTCGAAGTCACCCAACTGAGCCAGGATTTGAACACAGATCTCTGATCAAAAGGTTCATGCTTTTTCCAATAAATGACACGGTCCAAGTTGGTCCCAAATCAGTTTAGTGGTTTCCCCTTACTGCTAATGCCTAGGCTCTGGCTGTCTGGGGTTCAGTTGTTTGGGCTGGAGCCAGGGAGTGGGGAGATCCTAAGACACTGCACGTGAGTCAGGCTGTCCTTGGGTGCTCTTCATGGACACTCCCTGCATTCATCCATCCACCAATGCATTCAGACAGCAGATATTTACTGAGTATTTGCTATGATGCCTCTTCGTCATGGCAGAAGCACCTGACCACCAGGGGCAGGAATGGGGGGGAGCACCATGAACCAGGGAAGGGTGGGACAGAGGAACAAGGGGCTGGGTTGTTAAGGATAACAAGGGCACTGCCATGGGAGGGGGCCAATGTGGAGGGAGGGGCGTTCATGATAAGGCTCAGGGTGAACAAGAGCAATAATAATCCCGGTAGTCACCATCTATTGAGCACCTACCATATGCCAGGCACCGTGCTAAGGATGCTTCCTATATAACATCACTTCTCTCTCAACTGCCCTCTGAGGTTGCCAGTGTTATTCACGTGTTACACAGAGAGTTAAAGTAACTTGCCAGAGGGCACCTGACCAGCAAGTAGCAGTGTTGGGATTTGAACCCATATCTGCTGTTCCAAAACCCATGACCTTGCCCCTGTTTCTCCTTTTGAACTGACGGGTGTCCACTCAATGACTCTGTGCACATTAAGGAAGCATTGCCCTTCCTCCGGGTGGAGACGAGCGAAAGTGCCCTGGTATGGACTGGAATAAAGCACGGCTCAGCAAATGTAGGACAGGCTGAAATTTTAAAAACACCTCACCCTGGTTGCCCCCCTTGTACAGGGAACCACCTGCATACCTGTTCTGGGGGCAGGGTCTTATTAGATGCTAGAGATAGACTCTGGCTTGAAGTCATGACAGAGGTGAGTAGTGGTTGTAGCCAGCTCTGGTTTCCTGGAGGATGGCCTCAGTGCAGCAGGAGGGGTGCAGAGAGACAGGCTGGGGTGGGGCAGGTGGAGAGGAAGGTGGGTTAAGCCAGGACAGAAGCAGCAGGGGTGGAGTCTAGATGATTCAGGAGGTGGAGCGGACAGGATGTGGTGGCGAAGCGGGGAATCAAGTCTATGCTCAGGTTTCTGGCTTGGACAAGTAGGTAGGGTTGGGGGCCAGTGTGATCCTGGAGAAGGGGCGGCACAGAAGGAGGAAGCCACATCTCAGCGTTGGGTGGGAGATAGGATCAGTTTTGTAAATATTAATTTAGAAGTCCCCTTCAAATCTTTCTGCAGATTTGTCTTCCCTTCTCTTGGCTCCCTCAACTGTCTCTTACTGTGGATCAGTTGATATGTTCGGACACCCTCTGTATTGTCTGGATCCCACCTGGAATCCTGCACTCAGAACTGAACACACGATTGCAAGGTTGGTCTGACCACGTTGGGAGGCAGCCATCCCCTTGTTGATTCTGTAGGTTGTGTTGAGTTTGCCCTGGCTTGGTTGACAAATATATGACACTATGGGCTCATTTTGAGAGTAAAGTTATCAGGGCTAGGAGATTTTTTCACTGGTCTTCTTCCCCTGCTAAGATACATCCTCCCTCCAACCCCTGCCCTGTATTGGTCACCTCTTGGACATGACTTTAGAGTCCTCTTGACCTCACCTCTTACTCTAGCCCCTGCTGCAGCAACCAGTTCCACATTGGCTGTGGGCAGCTTTGTGCAGGTGTAATCAGATGGCACTGTCCTCAAACCCTGGCACGTGCCTCTTACTTCCTATCCTGAGACCTCTCTGTCACTCCTTTTGAAGATGCCTATGGGAGCGTTCTGCACGATCAACTTCAAGTATGGGGGTTCATGCCTATGGATCTACCTGGATCAATGAAGGTTGGGGGCTGATGGATAATGTTTCCCTGGACAATTCTGAGATGTATTTCATAAGGCCCCTTGGAGGGTCAATTTCATGACACACCCTTATGCTGGATACCCCACCCTATCATTCATTCATTTCATTTTCCTGATCCTGTTTTTTGCATTCCTGGGACCATTTCCCAAGTAAACCTCCTGTACTTGCTTTTGTCTTAGGCTCTACAGGGGGAGCCTAGGCTAAGACACACCAGTCTTTTCTAAACTTGGGCAGTTGACTCTGGATGGAAGGATGAGACTTTACACTTGTCTAGATTACATAAAATTGAAATCCAGAATAGTCTGGTATCTGAACTAAGGCAGAGAGGTCAGATCAGAGGATATGAGGGTGGACCTTGCCATGTGTTTTTATTTGCCAAATGGGGGAAAAAGGATCTGTTTCCTTTGGCCACTCAGAGAGTCTCCTAGAGGGCCTAACAATTTTCACTTGCTTCTGGAAACCTTCACAACTTTCCTGATGCTTCCTTTTCAGGCTTGATCTGAAAATTAAAAAAAATATATATCACTGAGCAACTTATTTCACTGTTCCTTCTCAGGTCTCTTGAGTTTGAAGAAATAACAACCTAGAGATTTAGTTTTCTGCCAGAATTATAAAAAGGACAGTGGGGCAGCAGCCAAGCAGGAAGCTGGGAGGGATTAGGGGAGAAGATGCTACCCACTGGGAAGGAAATAAAGAGAGACAGGACATCAGAGTCTGGGGAGGAGTGCAGGTCACTGGCGAGGGGAGGGAGAGCCCCCCTTCTCTTGGCACCTGGGGGACTGTAGCCCAGAAGATGGGGCTGGCGCTGTGAGGAGTATGTGGAAAGGCCGGTCTGTGGCCAGAGAAAGAAAGAGGCTAGCTGGGCACAAAAACAAGTGAGCCAGGTTAGGGGGCCAGTGGTGGTGGGTGTGCTGGGTGGTGTAACCCTCCTCCCCTGCGTCATGCTCCATGACAGGGGAACGGGGGCACAGAAAGATCAGCCCTGGTGATGCAAACCCCAGAAGAAAGGTCTTCAGGTTTGACAAAATACAGTCACAGACATCACAAATTCTTTTCTCCATTAACAGATCAGAGCAGGGGTGAGGGGGACCATAAGGATGGAGAAATAGCACTAGCTTGAGTCTCAGTTCTGTCTCTTATGAGCACAGGACCCATCACTTAACTCTCTGAGCCTCAGTTTCCCATTCTACAAAATAGGGATGATAATGCATACCTCATAGGGTGGTGGTGAGGCATGTCGTTAATTTTATGTGTCAATTTGGCTAGACTGTGGTACTGATATTTGGTCTAATACCAGTCTAGACGTTGCTGTGAAGATATTTTTTTAGATGAAATTAATATTTGCATAAAGACTTTGAATAAAGCAGATTATTCTCCATAATGTGGGTGGGCCCCATCTAATCAGTTGAAGGCTTTAAGAGACAAAGACTGACTTCCCCCAATGAGGAGGGAATACTGCCAGCAGACTGCCTTGGGACTTGAGCTGCAACATCAACTCTTTCCTAGGTCTCTGGTCTAGCCTGATAGCCGACCCTTAAAATTTTGGGTTTTTCAGAATCTACATTCATTTGAGCCAATTCCTTAAAATCTCTCTCAATCTCTCTCTCTGTGCGTGCACGCACACATGCACGTGCGCGCACACACACACACAAACACACATCCTATGGGTTCTGTTTCTCTTGGAGAACCCTAATATAGGAGAATTAAATGATAAAACTGTAATGGCAGATGCCAAACACCAAAGAGTACATACTGTGTGATTCCATTTATATGAAATTCTAGAAAAGGCAAATCTAATCTACAGTGTCCGAAAGTAGATCTGTGGTAGCCCAGGTTGGAGCTGGGAGAATGAACTGCAAATGGACACAGGAAAATTTCGGAGATGATGGAATGAGGCGTAGGCGTATGCATCTGTTAAACTCACTGAATTGTACCCTTAAAAATGGGTGCAATTGGTATTGGGACAACTGGATATCCACACACAAAAGAATGAAGTTGGATCTTTTTCTCACATTATACACAAAAATTAATTCAAAATGACTCAGAGACCTAAATGCGATAGCTAAAAATTACAAAACTCTTAGAAGAAAATAGAGGAGAACATCTTGGCTACTAACCCCTTATCAGATATATGACTTGCAAATATTTTCTCCCACTCTGTAGATTGCCTTTTTGTTGATGGCTTGCTTTGCTGTGCAGAATTTTAGTCTGATAGAGTCCCACTTGGTGTTTTGTTTTGTTTTTTTCATTTTTGTTTTTGTTTTTGTTTTGTTTTGTTTTTGCTTTTATTGCTTTTGCTTTCTGTGTCAAATCCAAAAGCTCTTTGCCAAGGCTGATGTCAAGAAGCATCCTCCCCGTGTTTGTTTTCTGGGAGTTTTACAGTTTCAGGTCTTAACATTTAACTCTTTAATCTATTTTGAGTTGATTTTTGTGTCTGATGTAATATAGGGGTTCAATTTCATTCTTTTGCATGTGGCCATCTGGTTTTCCCAGCACTATTTATTGAAGAGATAATGCTATTTTCTTTCCTCCTTTGTCATAAATCATTAATCATATATGTGTGGGTTTATTTCTGGACTCTCATTTCTGTCCCATTGATCCGTGTGACCGTTTTTATGCCCATACCATATTGTTTTGATTGCTATAGCTGTGTAATATAGTTTGAAAGCAGGAAGATATAATGTCTCCAGCTTTGTTCTTTCTCAAGATTGCTTTGGCTGCCTACGGTTTTTCATGATTCCATACAAATTTTAGGAATTTTTTTTCTATTTCTGCGCAAAATGCCACTGAAATTTTAATAAGGATTGCATTGAATCTGCAGATTGCTTCTGTCAATCTACAGGGAAAAGCAAATCAAAACCACAATGGAATACCACCTTATACCTTTTGGAATGGCTGTCATCAAAAAGACGAGAAATAAAAAACATGAGAGAGGTTGAGGAGAAAAGAACATTTGTGCCCTGGTGGTAGGAGAGCAAACTGGTGCCACTACTTTGGAAACCAGTAGGGAGGTTCCTCAAAAAATTAAAAATAGAACTACCCTGTGATCCAGCAATTCCACTTCTGGGTATATAGCCACAGGAAATGAAAGCAGTCAATCAAAGAGGTATCTATACTCCCATGTTCATTGCAGTATTTTTCACAATGGCCATAGTAGAGAAACAATCCAAATGTCCATCAACAGATGAATGGATAAAGAAGGTGTGGTATACATATACAATGGAGTTTTATTCAGCCTTGAGAAAGAAGGAAATCCTGCTGTCCATAACAGCGTGGAAGCATCTTGAGGGCATTACGTTAAATGAAATAAGCCGGACAGAGAAACAGAAATACTGCGTAATATTACTTACATGTGGAATCTTAAAAAAAAAAAAAAAAGTCAAAGTCATCAAAGCAGAGAGTAGAAAAATGGTTGTCAGGGGCTGGGGAGGGGCGGGTAAGGGAAACAGGGAGAGGTTGATAAAACGGTACACACTTTTAGCTATAAGATGAATAAGGTCTGAAGATCGAATGTAAAACACAGTGATTATTGTGGATTACCCTGTAAGTATATAATTGAAATTTGCCAAGAGAGCAGAAATGAATGTTTTCTCTCTCTCCCCCTCACACACACACACACATGTGCATGCGTGCACACAGATAAACACGCGAGGTGATGTGATAATGAACTAGGTGAGGAGAATCCCTTCACAATGTAAGCATGTATCCAATTACCATGACATGCACTTTTAATTTTCTTACAATTTTGTCACTTCTACCTCAATAAAGTTGAAAAAAAGAAAAAATGAGTTTGTTGTATACAAACTGTACTTCACTAAAGTTGAATGAAGGTTTTAGAGTGTGTGTGCACCGTGCAAGCAGTTAAGTACTGTCATTCTCGTTTTCAGATGAAGAGACTGAGAAACAGGCCCAGAGAGGTTAAGTGACTTGCCCAAGGGATTCAGGGCCTCACTGAGTCCTGTACAGATGCAAAGCCTGCAGGTGGGTTAGCTTTGGTAGCAGTGGCACCAGGGTCCTGGTACGTGAGCAATGACAGCAACTCAGGACACAAAACAAGGGCCCCACATGAGCGCCTGGGGTCAGGAGAGACTCCAGAGTCACTCAGGCTGGAGAGGCCTGCAGAAGCAGCTGTCTGGGCACTGCTAAGAGCTCTGAGCCACGGGGCGTTTCCAGAGATGTCCCAGCACCTACAGGGAAGCAGTGTCTATGAGGGGAGGGTGTGTATTTGTGTGCTGAGGCTGTACCCTGTGCCAGGACCCAGCAAGGGGCCTTCCTTCATGACCGCATTGAGTACTATACTCCCATCCACCCCAAGAGGTGGGTACCACTTCTCCCCCATATCACAGAGGAGGAAATGGGGGTTAGATGCCTTGCCCAAGGTCAGGAACTATACTACCAGCCCATCATGACCATGGCAGCTGCTGGGGGCCTAGATGATCCTGGTGCCCAGAGGTCGTCCCATCCCCTTGGGCCACATTTCTCAGATCTCATGGGCCCTTTCCCAAGCCCCAGGGCAACATTTCTATCCTTCCTCACACCCCCACTCCTCTGGCAGATCTGCTGCACAGAGGCTGCCATCCCAGAGTCTCCAGGGCACCCAGGAGCTGGGGCTCTTCCCTTCGCAGGATGGCCAGGGTCTAGGCCTGGGCCAGTGACTGCCCCATAGGCCATGGGCCCCAGGGCTGTTGTTCAGACCTGGGTTTGAGTCCTGGCCCCATTTCTGAGTTGATGTGTGATTCCTTCTCTCTCAGCTTTGGATTCCCACTTATAAAACAAAGGATCAGACGGTGTGATTGATGGTCCCGGTGGCTTTTGATGCTGTGCGGACCTGAGCAGGTTAGCACAGAGGACGTGGGGAGGCCAGCACCAGCGGTCAGTCTGAAGGGCAAAGTCGAGGCTGTGCGCCCTAATTAATTCACCCGCAGCTGGCTTTGTTAGCCCACCTTGACCTTCGTGACAGCACAGTGTTTAGCTTTATAAGCTCGAGTTCCCCTTGGCTAAGCCCTTCGGGAGCAGCTTTTGAGGCTGTCCAGGCAGCGCTGGGCTGGTGGAAAGGGCTACGCTTGCAGGCTCCCAAGCCCAGGAAAGGCTCAGCCTGGGGGAACCCTCCCCCCACCCGTAGCTGTTTTCAAAGAGCTCTCTTCCCGAGGGTCTTCTGGTTTTCTGATGTCGATGGTTTCCCCGGGCTGCTGTCTCAACAAGCCAGGTGGGATTTCTGAAAATTAAGCAGAAATATGGCCATGTGACCCTTCAGCAATGCTGTCACCACACCTCATGGGGCTCAGAGGCCACACTGGGATTTATTCCTAGGTTTAATTCATGTCCCAGGGGCTTTAGTTCATTAATAGATTTATCTCCAGAATGGGAGAAGAGACAGAATGAGATGGAGATATATGCAGGGCTAGAGCAGGGCAAGATAGGAAGGACAGATATATGGAGGAGAGATAGGATAGGTAGAGAGATACGTGTGAGGTTGTGCATGGAGGTAGAGATTGAGGTGCATACATACCTGGGTGTGAATCTCCGCTTCACCTTTTACTAGTTGTTTGACCTTGGATATAACTAAACCATTGGGTTTTTGCAAGGATTAAAAGTTAAGGTATATAATTTCTGTATAGTGCCTGACATATAATTGGCACTTAATAACTGTTTCTTCTTTACCATTCTCTCTCTCTCTGCAGACTGCTTGCCCTCTGGGGGCAGGGACTTTGTCCAATTCATCTCTGGGGCCTGGCATCTAGTCCAGAGACTACCCGACAAATATTGACTGTTGGAGGAGCTTAATAGTGCATAAGATCCTCCCAGGAGGGCCAGCCTACAGTTGCAGTGGGCAGCCACTCAAGGGTGCAAACCCAAGGGCAGCTGTGGCTTATGGAAACACCCTTGTAGAGGTCTCTCACATCCCTTTCCTCCTGGGGCCCAGGTCTCTGTTAGCCCCCCAGATGTGCACTACAGAACCTCCGTCCCTCTCTTTGGCTTCCTGTGCTGGCAGTCCAGTTGCCGTGGAAACCAGTGGTTTCACATAGGACAGGAGACTCAGCGATGAACAGAAACTTGTAAACACGGGCGCCTGGGTGGCTCGGTCGGTTAAGCGACTGCCTTCGGCTCAGGTCATGATCCTGGAGTCCCGGGATTGAGTCCCGCATCGGGCTCCCTGCTCAGCGGGGAGTCTGCTTCTCCCTCTGACCCTCCTCCCTCTTGTGCTCTCTGTCTCTCATTCTCTCTCTCAAATAAATAAATAAATAAAATCTTTAAAAAAAAAAAAAAGAAACTTGCAAACACATTATGTAGCATAAAAAAAGAGGGTCTGGGAGACTGAGTGCAATAAAGGTTTCATGGCCACTTGTTTAGGGGGAAAAAAACCCAAAGCTCTATAAGTCCTAGCTGGAAAAGGGTTTTGTTATCATATTTATATTTTTTCTTTTATTCTTTTGTTGTTGTTGTTGTTGATGGCTTTTTCTTTTCTTTCTTGGCGACAGATCCTAGCAACCCACAGTCCAGGAGGGCTGCTGAATACATTGTCTGCAGTCCTGTTGTCCTCCTCAAATATCTCTTCATTCAAGCATCGTCTCGCTCAGAGTGCTTGAAATTTACTGGGTACCCCCACTGCACATGTCTAACCAACCTTGGTTTTGCTTCCTAATGTTAGGGCAAGGTAGGGCCAGAGAGAAGCAGGGAACAGTGTCCTCTCCACCTCTTTAAGAACTACAGTTCTTATACTGGTGGCAACCCCTCCTAGGTTTATTTGGTTTCTTATTATAAAATCCTAGGATGGTAGGAGACTTCCAATTCTAGCCACACAGAATAAGAGAGTCCAGAATTGCCCTCAGGCTGAAAGCATAAAAAAATTGGACAAAATATAGGAAACAACTGTTTTTCAAACTTTGGACAACAGGCAATGCAGGTCTGTGAACCCTGAGAGAAGGGAAACAGATGAGGTGAGCCCTGTGATTGCTCCTGTTAAATGCCTGCAGGCAGTTTCCAGGCAGCAGAGCAGGGAGAGGAAATCTGAGCAGAACTCAGCAGTCTTACTGACTTGAGAGACAGAGACTGAAGTCTGTGGAGGTTGAGGCAATGAGACCTTGCCGAACATGCTGAAGAGAGAGGGAGAGAGAGAGAGATCCAGCTATCTGGAGAGGGATGCTCTCACATACTTGGCTGAATACTGGTTTGAGAATGCGTGGGGCAAAACTCTATGGGCTGGGACAAATACACCTGGGAAACGAGTAGGCAGAGAAATTCCCAGAACTCACAGAAGGCTGGGAATAGTTTATGTTTTCACTATCCAGGGTAGCTAGACCTCAAAATACATAGGGCATCAGATAGAGTCTTCAGGAATCCTTAATAATAGAGCTAAGTTAGCCTTAGACTAAATGATACTTTGGATCTGCCCCAACAAAGCTTGAAAAGTAAGAGTCAGGAGGATCAAGTTAATCTTAAATGATTTAATGGCATGTCTCCATATCTTTAAAGAAATACAACAAAACCCGGGACCCCAAAACATAAAATTGACTGTGTTCAACATTCAATATGATCCATAGCCCAAGAGAAAAATTAATCAATTGAGACAGATCTGAAAACAATAGAGATCATGAAATTAGCAGGTGATGGTGTTGAAACAGGTATTATAAATATACTCCATATATTCAAGAAGGTAGAGGAAAATATGTATATGGAAAATACAAAAAGACCCAAATGAAGCCTCTAATGATGAAAAATACAGTATATGAATTGAAAAATACAGTGGAATAGGATTAAGAACAGATTGGAAACTGAAGAATAAAAGATTGGTGAACTTGAAGACAAAGCAATACAAGCTATCCAAAATACAGCAAAGATTTAGAAAGAGAGAGCGCAAGAGTGAACATCAGTGACCTCTGGGACAGTATCAAACAGTCAAAGTTTTGTGTAGTTAGAGTCCCAGAAGGAGAGGGAAGGTGAGTGGAAATAGAAGACAAATAACAGGTTGGTAGATTTAAATCCAAACACATCAGTAATTACATTAACTGTAAATGGCCTAATGCCCCAATTAAAGGGAGAGATGATAATTTTGGCTAGAAAAATCAAGACTCAGTTATATGCTACCTACAAGAAGATAATTTTGAATAAAGACTCAGATAGATTAAAAGAATGGAAAGAGATATACTATACAAACAACACGAGAAAGCTGGAACAGATATATCAATATTAGGTAAAGTAGATTTCTGAATGAGGAATAGTAACAGGCCAATTCATCAAGAAGACATAGTAATCCTGTATATGCATGTGATAAGAAAGCTCAACATACCTGAAGCCAAAACTGATAGAATTGAAAGGGGAAACAATAAAATCTACACTTACAGCTAAAGATTTCTATACTCCTCTCTAAGTAATTGATAAAGCAAGTAAACACAAAGTCAGTAAAGATATAGAAGACCTGAACAACACTAGTAAAATCTGACTTTCACAGAATACACCACTCAACAATAGCATGATACAGGCTCCTTTCAAGTGAACATGGAATGTTCACCAAGCTCAACCATAAGACAAGTCCCAATAAAATGAAGAGGATTTAGATCATACAAAAGTATTCCCCTGACCACACCTACAACAGATTTAAATTAGAAATCAATGACAGAAGTATTTAAGAAAAATCTTCAACTGTTTGGGAATTTAAAAGAACACATTTCTAAATAATCCACAGATCAAAAAAGAAATCACAAGCAAAATTTAGAAGTACTTAAAACTGAATAGAAATGAATGTCAATATTCACCTAATGTCAATATTTGTGGGATATAGCTAAAGCAATGTTTTGGGTGAAATTTAAGCAATGTTTATGTCACAAAACAAGTAATGTCTCAAACCAGGGATCTAAGCTTCCAAGTTAAGAAACTAGAAAAAAAGCACAAACTGAACATAAATAGGCAGATACTAGAAAATAATAACGATAAGAGCAGAAATTGAAGAAAACAGCAGAGCAAATCATTGAAATTAAAAGATTAATAAAATGACAAACTTTTAGCCAGACAGATAAAGACAAAAAGAAAGAAGAGAGAGGACTAAATTTGCTACTATTAGAAATGAAAAAAAGGACATCGCTACAGTCTCATATACACTAAGAGGATAATAAGGGGATATTATGAACAATATTCAGCAACTTAGGTGAAATGGACAAATTTCTTGAAAGACAAAAGTTACTAAAGCTCAGTTGAGAATAAATAGCCAAATAGCCCAAATATCCCTGTAGCTATTAAAAAATTGAGTTTACAGTTCATGACTTTCTTACAAAGAAATGTATAGGCCTAGAATTCATTGATGAATTCTACCAAACATTTAAGGAAGGAATAACACCAATTCTGCACAAACTCTTCCAGAAAATTGAATAGAAGGGAAAACTTCCCATTCTTTTTTTTTTAAAAAAGATTTATTTATTTTAGAGAGAAAGAGAGAGAGAGAGGGAGAAAGCAAGCGGGGGGGGGGGGGGGGGGGGGGCGGAGGGAGAGAGAGAATTTCCAGCAGACTCCCCACTGACTGAAGAGCCCTATGCAGGGCTCAATCCCAAGACCCTGAGATCATAACCTGAGCTTGAAATTAAGAGTCAGACACTTAACCTACTGAGCCTGGGTGCCCCAGACTTCCTATTCTTTTTATGAAGCCAGCATTGATACCAAAACCAGTACCAAAGCCAGCATCTCGTACCAAAACCAGATGAAGACATTACAAAAAATAAGAACTGTAGACCGGTATGTCTCATTAAATTAGATGAAAAAATAACTCTATCATATCAAATCCAGCAAAACATTAAAAAGATGATACATCATGAAAAGTGGGATTTATCCTAGGAAACAACTTAAGTGTCCTTCAAAAGGTGAACGATTAAACAAACTATGGTACCCCCCACATCATGGGATACTAGTCAGGTACAAAAAGGAGCAGACTATTGGTATATGCAACAATCTGAGATGAATCAAAAAGAGAATTATGCTGAATGGGGGACAAAAGGAACAAACAATACATATTCTGTGATTCCATTTATATAACATTCTTGAAATAGTAAAACTATGGAATCGGGAAACAAGGGTTAAGGAAGGGGTGGGGATGAGAGGGATGTGGATAGAATATGGCTGTAAAAGGGCAACATGAGGGATCCTGGTGGTGACAAATATTCTGCATCCTGACTGTATCGATGTTGCTATGGCTGTAGTTGTACAAGATGTTACCACTGGGAGAAACTGAGCAGAGGGCACATGGGATCTCTGTATTATTTCTTACAACGGCATGTGAACCTACAATTATCACAAAATTAAATGTTTCACTTTTAATGACCACACGCAGTATTGGCAAAGATGTAGAACAACTGGAATACTCATTCACTGCTGGTAAGAATGAAAAATGGTGCAGTGACTTTGGAATAGTTTGCACTTTTTAAATAAATGAATAGTTTGCATTTTTGCACCCAAGAGAAATGAAAACATACTTTCATGGAAACACTTGTATGAAAATGTTAATAGCAGCTTTATTTATATTAGCCCCAAATATCCATTAATAGGTGCATATATAAATAAATGGTGGTATATCCATAAAATGGGATACTACTCAGCAATGAGAAGGAACAAGTTATTGAGACATACAACAACATAGATGAATCTCAAATGTGTTATACTAAGTGAAAGGAGTTGGTTACAAAAGGGTATAGACAGAATGCTTTTATTTATATGATATTCAGAAAAATGGCAAAACAGTAGGGATAGATCAGTGGTTGCCATGGATTGGAGTCGGGGAGGAGATTGTAAAGGAGGAGGAGGGGACATTTGGAGGTAATGAAAATGATCTTGACTGAGGTGATAGTAGTTACATGGCTATATTTGTTAAACTCATCAAATTGGACGCTTAAAATTGGTGAATTTTATTATTTGCTCACTATACCTCAGTTACACTGGTTTTAAAAAATCCTATGATGGTGATTCTGGAAGAGATCTTGGAGATCAGCTAGTCTAACCACCCTCATTTTACGAGACAGGCCCTACTGGGAGTAACCACCCTCATTTTAGAGGAAGTGAAAGTGACCAGGGATGTGGATGGGGTGGGGCGTGTCAGGAAAGTCCTAGGCTGGGCACGTAGGGAGGGCGACAAAGGCACTTGTTTGGCTGGATCACAGGCGAGTGGGACATGAGGGAGGGGGACTGGGAGACAAGGCTGGTCACATGGGAGGGAAGACAGGGTCTAGAACACTGGAGTGCTGTTAGCTCTATGGCATCTTTGTGCAAATTAGAAAAAAAAGGCACCTCCTCTGGGTTGACCAATTAGGAAAAGAGACAACCTGTGGGTGGATTAATCAGTGAAAAGAGCCAGAATGCACAGCTGGGGAGCAAATTTCACCCCCATTCATAACCTTTCAGCCCAATGTCCCCATGCAGTGCACGGCTGAGAGGCAGGCCTGCCTGAATACCCAGTGGCATTATCTGAGCAGGTGTCATTTGGTGGTGACAGCAATTTTCTTAGCGGTGTGCAGTCATCCCATTTACATATACTCAACTGCTGTTCCTCCCCTGGGTACAGATTATAGCTCAACCCCTGTTCTTGCCCTCTAGCTGTTGGTCTTCTGAATGTTCCTTGCCAGCGCACACAGGTAGGTTAGGGTATTTGGGGCAAACACAGAGCAGTGTGTGAACTCTGCAAGGCCCTCTCCTGCCTGCGTCCCTTATAGAGTCCTCCAGGGCAGCACTGGTCCCTCTGGGAACATAACAACATTCCTGGTCCTGTATCCTACCCTGGGCCTCATCCCCCGAGTACACTGGAACACTCCTACTGTATACAATGTAGCTGTCTCCACCCCTTCCCCATGACATACATAGGCTGTAGTTTTCCCTACAAACTCCCTTCATGGCAGACATTATCTTGTGAAAAGCCCATGTGTCCAATCAATTCGTTTCCCATTTCAATCAAAGCTATTTATTCTTTTGAAAAAGCAACCAGTGCCTTGGTTTGCTCATCACTGCCAACAAACGTCTGGGAAGTCTTTCTCTCCTTTCAACTCAGATCTGCCCACAGATGCCTCTGTTCTGGGAGCCTAATCTTGGGGCCAAGGGAGTACACAGAAGCCCTCACTCTCACCCTGATCCCTGCTCCAGGGTCCCAGAGCTTGGGAGGGATGCAAGCCCAGTCTCCAGAGTTCCCACTCTACTTTAGCTGCAGTAGGGAGAGAAGGTGCAGGGCCACAAGCCTATGGGTAGATACTCATCAGAACCATGTAAACCAATTTTCCAAAATTTCCCCAGGTGGGCTTTCTAATGATTCATAACAGGCAGGAAGGCCTTACCACAATCCCAGCGATCAAAAAACTCCTTGCCTGTTTTCTGTCAGTTTCCTGGGAAGAGGGGAGCCTTCTTAATGAGAGCTGGGCTGGACCTTGTGGTCTGAAGACCAGACCAAGGGTGAATGATCTCCGGGAGTTGCCATCTGCCTTGTAAGGGGAGTCTATGGGAATTCATTTATTAATTCAACAAAGACTTACTGAGTACCTAGTATGTGCCAAAGACTGAGTACACACTATGGTAGATTTTACATGTTAGCTTGACTGGGCCATAGAATGCACAGATAGCTGGTTACACATTATTTCTAGGCGTGTCTCCACGTGCCAAGCAGTATTCAAAATGCAAGTATACAGCAGTGAGCAGAGCATACAAAAAGTCCCTGGATGCAAGCCCCTTCCATTGTAGTGAGGGAGAGGGGGGAGGAATTGATAAATCAACCTCTGTTGGTTATCATAAGGTCTATGGAAAAAATAGATCAGGAAGCTGGGGGAGGATACTGTTGTTCTCAACAGCATGGCCAGAGATGGTCTCACCCAGGAGGGGACACTTGAGCAGGGCCTGAATTAATTGAAGAAATAGTCCAAGCCAGTGTCTAAGGGAACAGTGTTTCAGGTAGAGAGAATAGCAATTGCAAAGACCCTGGATTCACAGCATGCTTGGAATGTCTGCAGAGCAGCAGGAAGGCCAGTGTGGCTGGAATGAAGTGAATAAGGAAAAATGTAATCATAATCACTCCCTGTCCAATCCATCATCAGCTCCATCATCAACAAAATGTTGTCGAGATCTGCTGAAATTTTGCATGTTGCTTGCAATGGAGCATTATTGCAATAATAGCTAATTAATGCACTTGCCATCGTATTTATAACAAAGTCCAAATTCTATGTGGACTACCAAAGCTGCGTGGCCTTGCTCCACCCTGCCCACCTGCCATTCCTTCTCCCTTCCACATTGTGTTTTGCCCATGCAGCATTCTCTTTAGCTTTTGAGCACACAACTGAACCCTACCCTCACCTCAAGCCTTTGTACATTCTGTTCTTTCTGCCTAGAAATTTCTTTTCCTAAATTCTGCATGGTTGATTCTTTCTGGTCTGTTCCAGTGTCTCTGCTCAGATGTCTCCCCCTTCAAGTAAGCAATCACTCTACTTTCTTCTTACTGCTTACTGCAACTTACTGAAACCTTCTGCTTGCTGAAATTATGTTTTGAAAAATTATGTTGGTTTGTTTATTGACTCTTTTCCTCTTCTAACATGTAAAAACCATGGGAGCAGTGACATTGTTATGTCAAAATTTTATTCCCAGTGACTACAATGACCTACAAAAGTTAGTTCTTTGAAAAAGTTATTAAAATGGGTAACCTCCTAGCAATACTGAATAAGAGAGAAAGCACATACTACTACTGTTTGAAATGAAAAAAGGATATCACTGCACATCTTACAGACTAAAAAATAAGAGGATATTATGATCAATGTAATGCCAACGAATGCAAAAATTTTAAACAAATGGACAATTCCATGAAAAACACAACTTATCAAAAAGAAACAAAATCTGAATAGCACCATATCTATTAAAGGTTGAATCCATAATTTAAAATTTTTCCACCATAAGGCAAACTACAGGTGCATATGGCTCCAATAACAAATTCTTCCAAACATTTAAGGAAGAAATGACAAACTCTTCCAGGGAATAGAAGAAAGAGCATTTTTTCAGCTTGTTTTATGATCCAGCATAACTTTGATACCCAAACCTGATAAGGACATTGCAAATAGAATCCAGTGGTACATAAAGTGAATAATATATCACAACCAAGTTAATTTTATTCCAAGAATGCATCTATTAAGATGATCAAGGAGATTTCTTTTTTGTTCAGTTAATGCTATAAATGATAAAGATTGGATGTTAAACCAACCTTGCATTCCTGGAATAAACCCAAACTCAGAGAAAAGTTCATTCTACATGGATGCATGGGTTTTCTATTACCTCCTGGACCCCACCTCCTATTGTTCGCCCCCAGTTTGCTCTACTCCAGCCACGTGGCCTCCTGATGTTCCACAAACACCTAGGCATGTTCTTGCCTCAGAGCCATTGTATGTGCTGTTCCTTGCCTGAATCACCTTTCTTCTAGGCAACCATATGTCTAGCTCCCTCATTTCCTTTTCTCAAAATCTACCTTCTCCATGAGGCTTTTTTGACTTCCCTATCTAAAATGTCTATCCCTCTCACACCCCTGATGATTTCTAGCTCCTTTTCCTACTTCATTGTTTATCTTTAGCATTTCCTACTACCTAACATACTATACATTTTATTTATTTACTTTGTGCAATGGTGGATTTTACATGTCAACTTGACTGGGCCACGGAATGCACAGATTGCTGGTTAAACATTATTTCTGGGAGTGTCTGTGAGGGTGTTTCCAGAAGACATTAGCATTTGAATTGATGGGTTTGGTAAAGCAGATGCATCCTAGTGTGGGTGGGCATCCTCCAAATCCCTGAGGGCTTGGACAGAACAAAAAGGCAGAGAGAAGTTAAATTCACTTTGTTTCTTTTTTTTTTTAATTTTTTATTCTTATGTTAATCCCCATACATTACATCATTAGTTTTAGATGTAGTGTTCCATGATTCATTGTTTGTGCATAACACCCAGTGCTCCATGCAGAATGTGCCCTCCTCAATACCCAGCACCAGGCTAACCCATCCTCCCACCCCCCTCCCCTCTAGAACCCTCAGTTTGTTTTCCAGAGCCCATCGTCTCTCATGGTTCGTCTACCCCTCCGATTTTCCCCCCTTCATTCTTCCCCTCCTGCTACCTTCTTCTTCTTTTTTTTTTTCTTAACATATATTGCATTATTTGTTTCAGAGGTACAGATCTGAGATTCAACAGTTTTGCATAATTCACAGCGCTTACCAGAGCACATACCCTCACTAGTGTCTATTACCCAGTCACCCCCTCCCTCCCACCCCACCCCCCACTCCAGCAACCCTCAATTTGTTTCCTGCGATTAAGAATTCCTCATATCAGTGAGGTCATATGATACATGTCTTTCTCTGTTTGACTTATTTCGCTCAACATAATACCCTCCAGTTCCATCCACGTCGTTGCAAATGGCAAGATCTCATTAAATTCACTTTGTTTCTGACTGATGAGCTAGGACATGGACCTTTTGTCCTTGGAGCTCCTGGTTCTCAGACTGGCTTCTATACCACCAGCTTTCCTGGGCATCCAGTTTGCAGACTGGAAACTGTGAAACTTCTCAGTCTCCATAAAGGCATGAGCCAATACTTTATATAGATATATTCTTTTGGTTCTGTTTCTCTGGAGAACTCTGACTAATGCACTGCATTTGTTGAGTGTCTTCCCTAATTAGAGCAAAAGCTCCATGAGGGTAGGGATTTTTATTTGTTTTTGTACTGCTGTTATCTCCAGAATCTAGAACAGTGCTTGGTATATGGTAGGCACTCTTTTTTTTTTTTTTAAGATTTTATTTATTTATTTGACAGAGAGAGAGATGAGGAGAGAGGGAACACAAGGAGGGGGAGTGGGAGAGGGAGAAGCAGGCTTCCTGCTGAGCAGGGAGCCCGATGTGGGGCTTGATCCCAGGACCCTGGATTCATGACCTGAGCCGAAGGCAGACGCTTAACGACTGAGCCACCCAGGCGCCCATGGTAGGCACTCTTAATACATATTAGAGGTATGAGTGAATGTCCTCATACATTCAGCAATTTTAGCTATGAAGGACCTACTATACCTCTAGGGGTGCTGGGAATGTAGAGATGAGTCGGGTCCCATCTCTGTCCTCCAGTTTGGGCATGTTGGCGGGGGCAGCATAGGGGAGATTCAGATACAGAAACAATTCAACTCAGTGAGTCAGATATAGTAGATTTCATTATTTGAAGTACTTATTCTCTATAAAGTCACTGTGACACCGTATTAGGGAGTACCGAACTATTGCTCCTAGGGAAAATACAGAGTTAGTTTCCTGTGGGCCTCCAGTTACAATACTTTCGTCAGCCAATCAATACATCACCTTATCTTATGTGTGTTTCTTCATATGTATTGTTCATTGAGTAAAATTGAACTCATGACCAAAAGAACTAGTATCCATGTCTTGATGAAACTTAGCTAACACATGCATTTTCTCCGTGAGGCGGACCACAGCCTTCTTGCACTTGGGAACATGAAACAGTAAAGGACAAAATCACCAACCAAATGCCCAAAAATTTAAAAAATAGGGCACAAAGTAGACCACGAAAGAACACGTTCACAGCCTGGGAGCTGGAACAAGAAGGGAGAGCGTTCTCAGCTGAGAACCCGTGTGTGGAGGGACTCAAACTTTTCACCACTCTGCGCCAGTCTGTGAATGACAGTATTGACTTTGGGGTGAAGTTCTAGCGAGTAGGTGAATTCACAGATATGGAATCTGCTAATAATGATGATTCCCAGCATTTAATGGCACATCAGCAACTTATTGGCACCATCACAGACCAGGAAGGGAGGTGAAAGAGAAGCAGTTGACAAGGTGGGGTGGGGCACTGCTGGAGACCTCAAGTCCAAACGAGAGGAGCACATTCCCAAAGCTCCTCCCTGAGACAGTTTCCCCCACACCCTCCCTTCTACCCTCCTTGGACAAACACATTTGCAATCTGCTAACCACGGCTGGTTTGAATGATTTGAGTTGTCAGGTCTGATTTTGTTCTCTGAAAGTCAATTTTTATTCTTAATTCTTCCAGTCTCTGCAGAGCTGACAGCTCCCCACAGTGTGTGTGCCACAGCTAGGGGAGATCTTGAGGGGAAAAAAAAGGCCCTCTTCAGGAATGAAGCTGCTTATGTGGATTTCCTGACAGCTTGGATTGTCTTTTCTTCTGCTCTCTGCACTAAGAGTATTTACGTGGGAACAACCCAGAGATTTTAAGTCTGCAAGTTCATTCCCAGGGCTGAGAGCATACCTGAAATCCTCATCTCCCATCAGTGATACAGCAGGGGTTTCCAGAGCAACCGTGGGGGATGGCAGAGCATGGGGGAAGGGTTCAGGTGGGGGAGTGGGAGAATCACAACAGGAGCCCCCCTCAGTGTGAGCCCTTTCTCCAGCTACTCCCATGGCAGGAAACAGGTGCAAGGGAGGCAGAAAGGGTGAGGAGGGTGTGTGTCGCATACACAATGGTCCCACTTGTTCTCCTTTTTTCAGTAGTGGGATTGGATGCTCTGGCTATGTGGTCTGCAGGATGGCCAGGTGTTTATAATGCTCAGAGAAGATGGGGGGTTTCTGCATTATTTATCTTTTTCTTCATTATTCCCAAAGTCTCATACCATTAAAGCATTCAAGTATCCTATCCATCAGTCAGCAAACATTTACTGAACATCTACTATGTGCCCTGGCCTGTGCTAGGTATCGGGGACACAGAAGGGAACAGGTCAGATGTGGCTCCTACTCCCATTAAGCTGACAGCCTAGAAGTGGAGATTTACACGAACAGTGACACATGTTGCTTTAACTACAAACAAAATAAGAGTTACAAGGAGAAATTTAGGGAGCAGGGGAGGATATTTTCAGAGAAACTGTTTAGTTTGGGGCTTCTGAGAAGGCGTTCTGATGGAGATGATATTTACATTGAGACTGGAAGTGGGAGCAGGAACTGGCCAGGTAGAATGTGAAGCTTCCTGACTGGGGGGGGTGGGGGTGGGGGAGACAGCATGTACAAAGGTCCTGTGGTAAGAAGGTAAACTTGTAGAGATCTTAAAGATCATCTTAACCTCCTCCTTTCCCTGTTTTATCGATGAAATACCTGAAGGGGAGTGACTTGCCCAAGGTCACATAGTGCATCAGAAGCAGCACTGGGATTGGATCCTGAGAGCCTGTTTTCAGTATAGCTCATTACCCCTGGTTCCCCTCAAGGCCTGTTGGCTTCAAGCTTCTCCCAATTTCTCTCTTGGATCGCAGGTGATCCACTTGACTTCTCTTTCTCAATCCCCAGCATTGACTTGGGATAGGTCACTGAAGAATTGTGAAATAAGAAGAAATACACATATTGGTCTCTGGCCCCAGTTCCTGACATAGGGCTCCTGAAACCCTTGTAAATAGGGGTGCTAAGATCTTTTGCTCTAATATTTAGTCTTTGGCCCCAGTTACTGGCACAGAGCTCCTAAAGCTCTTATAATTTTCTAAGTGATAAGAGTGTGAGGAGCACCTTTTGTTCTAATATTTGGTCTTTGACTCTGGTTCCTGACACAGAGCCTCCTAAGTCCCTTGGAATTTCCTGGGTGATAGGAATGTCTTTTCTTCTAATGGGGTGACTCTGGCTGGCTCTTGGGTAGGGACTGGTCACTAGAAGGACCAAGCCATCATTAGAAATTTCAGATTTTCAGTCTCACCCTTCATTCTTCAGAGAGGGGAGAAGGGCTGGAAATGAAGTTAATAATTAATTATGCCCGTGTAATGAAGCCTCTATAAAAATCCCAATGGTATGGGTTCAGAGAGCTTCCAGGTTGGTGAACACATCTACATAGCAAGGGGGTGATGTGCCCCAACTCTGAGGGGACAGAAGCTCTAGTACTTGGGACCCTTCCAGACCCTTCCAGACTTTGCCCTACATATGTCTTCACTCCCCTTCAGGTATTTCATTAATATCCTTTATCATGTCTTTTATTATATAATCAACTGGCAAATATAAGTAAGCATTTCTCTGAGTTCTGTGAGCTGTTCTAGCAGATAATCAAATCCAAGGGGGAGGAGGTCATGGGAACCTCTGCTTTGTACTCACAAGAAGTTGTAAGGAGCGTGGAGCCCCTTGGTTGGAGGCCTTGCCAGAGCAGCCCCTACAGGACTTGGGAATCCCAGGGGGTGAAGGGACTCTAGTGAGGGACAGACCCAGATTGGAGCCATGAAACCCTTCTGGAGGCTCTGCTAGGTTTTAGATATCCCCTAGTCCTTCCCTGCTGTTCTACTGATGAGGCCCACAGAGGGGAAGGGATATATCCAAGTCCACACAGCAACTCAGAGGCAGAGCAGGGGTCCTGTGACTTGCTCCAGAGCTCTCAGCACCTTTGAAGCAGAGGACTATGGAAACCTTGAAGACTCCGTTGACCACGGAGCTGACAGTGATGTGAACTTCCTTCAGTATTTGCAGTAGCTAAAGACGGGTGATCCAGCAGTTTGGTCAGATTCTGATTGCACTGGAAGAGCAGAAGAGAAAACAGTAAACAAGAGTTAGAACCTAAGAGACAGGCCTACAGGCAACATCCTCACCTTTTCTGCATGATGTAAATATCACCCAGGGATGAGGAGGCATGGAGTCACCAGCTGTGTGTCCTGGGGTAAATCACTTATCAGGGCCTCAATTTTCTCATCTCTAAAATGGGAATAGTGATCCCTCTCTGATAGTGTGGTTGTAAGAATGAAATGAGATGTGAGCTTCCGGTATTCTCCTGCCCCTCTCTGGTCCATAGCTAGCAATGTCTCTCTCTTTCTCTCTCCCTCCCCATCTCTCCCTCTGTGATGGTTAATTTTATGTCAGTTTGACTGGGTCATGGGGTACCCAGACATTTGGTTAAAAGTTTTGAGACTGTGAAGATGTTTCTTGATGAGACTAACATTTGAATGGATAGATGAGTAAAGCAGATTACCCTCCCTAATGTGGTGGGCCTTATCTAATCCGCTGAAGGCCTGAATAGAGCAAAAAGGTTGAGGAAGAAGGAACTCCTCCTGTCCAGCTGCCTTGAGCCAGGACTTTGGTCTTTTCCTGCCTTCAGACTCGAACTGGAACATTATCCTTTCTTGGGTCTCCAGCCTCTGCTGGCTTTCAGAGTAGACCTTACATCACTGGCTCTTGCTGCCTGCAGACTTAGGACATCTCAGCTTCCATAATCTCATGGGCCAATTCCTTATAATGAATTTTTTTCTACAGCCAGTGCCCCACACAGCTGAAAATCTGCATGTAACTTTTGATTCTCCCCAAACTTAACTACTAATAGGCTTACTATTGACCAGAAGCCTACTGATGATATAAACAGTCGATCAACTCATATTTTGTAGTTATATGTATTACATACTGTATCCTTACAACAAAGTAAGCTTGAGAAAAGAAAGAAAATCATGAGAAAAAAGAAACATACAGTACTGTACTGTCAAAATTCTTCATATAAGTGAATCTCTACAATTCAAACCCCTATTATTCAAGGGTCAACTGTATATGTATATATCCATCCTATTGGTTCTCTCTCTCTGGAGAATCCTGACAAATACACCCTCCCTCTGCCCCCTCAGGTTCAGTGACTCAGAAGCTCCTGGGCCTCCAGGTTTGATATCTGCAAAGAGTCTGTCCCCATATATCCTTCCAGAGTCCCTGGCCTGACATGATCCCTTCCTTGCCTCCATCACTGCCCTGGCAAATATCCTTGCACCTCACCCACAAGGGAAGAGAAGATACAGTGAAGCAGAACCGGTCCAGAATCCTGGGTTCAAGCCCTGATGCTGCCACTTAATTCTCTAATTGAGAATGAGGACTGAGCCTTGCTGTCCTCATCTGCTAACAGGGCTCACAATTCCTCACTGCCCACCCCCCAGGATTATTCCTGAGGATGAAAGCAGAATTGTGACTCCTCTCCCTCCCCATCCCTTTCTAAGGCTACAGGGTGTGTGTCTACAGGGTCTGTACCTTTTTATTCTTGTCCCAAGCCCTGGGCTTAGGACCTCACTCCTGTAATGTTCCCCATGAATGTTTGATGACCGACTGAAGAAGCATTATGAGGAGTCTCCGTGTAATTACAGGAGACACCTGTCAGACGCTTCAAGACCCAGAGATGTCCAAAGACATTTTATTAAATGAGATGGAAATTAAATGACAGACCAAGCCAGCGTGCTGGAGGCAGAAGACAGCACTCCGGAATCCAGGGGCATCGGCAGGCTCTATTCCAAGTATGTTTTTGAGTAAATGGTGGAGCCCAGTGAACCTTGGACATAAAGCTCTTTTCAAATGAGTCTTCAATAAAATTTAGCCTAATACAAATTGAGCCTAATTAAATTGTACCATTGAAAATGCACTGCTGTACATCCGAATGATGAAATCGGGATAAAAAAGCAATAGAGAATAGAAGCTAAGGTAATTTTCCACTTATACTAAGCAAGCTGGGATCTCCAAATTGCAGTTGCATTGAGTGCCCACTCGGGATTATTAAAGGGCCAGGCCTCCAGGTTTATGGGTTCTCAAGGTCAGCACCATCTCTCCCTCCCCCTCTCTTCTGCTGCCTGCCCCTTGTCCTCCAGAGGAGAAGGCAGAGGAGGGCAGGAAGGGCAGAGCGTGCTCCGTCCTAGAGGTCTCTGCTTCTGCCTAGAAGGACTGCCCGGTAGGCGTTTATGTGGCTGACTCATTCTCACCACCCATGTAAGGGCTATGGACAAGCTCCCCCTGGCAGCTCCCCACGCCTACCCGCATCACCCTCTCACCTGCTTTGTTCTGTTTGCTTTAAAACACATCACTCTCTGGGAAGCATCCCTTGTCTTGGGTCCCTATCTTTCCACTTCTTCCCCCAACCCCATCCTGGCATACGGACGCAAACTCCGAGAGCTCAGGACTTTGTCTGTCTGTCCTGTTCCCTGCTCTCTCACCAAGGCCTTGACACTGAATAGGTGCTAAATGAATACTCATCGAATAAATGGGCATCAGAGCTGGAGGGTCCCGAGGTCAAGTAGGTGACCCCATTTTGTTTTTGTTTTTTTTTTATGGATTTTATTTATTTATTTGAAGAGAGAGACACAGCGAGAGAGGGAACACAAGCAGGGGGAGTGGCAGAGGGAGAAGCAGGCTTCCCGCCGAGCAGGGAGCCCGATGCGGGGCTCGATCCCAGGACCCGGGGATCACGACCTGAGCCGAAGGCAGACGCTTAATGACTGAGCCACCCAGGCACCCCAGGTGACCCCATTTTGAAGCCCAGAGAGGGGAAGGGGCTTTCCAAGACCACTCAGCTGCTCTTGGTCAAACACCCTTCTCATTGCTTGTCCAGTCTACCAGCATAGTGTAGGAGGTCACCCAGGTTCCCCGAAGGTTTGGGCTCTGCAGGCAGACCACCCGGGTTCAAGTCCCACCTCTGACTTCACTAGATGTATGGATCCTGGACCCGTTTCAGAACCCTGGTTTGCTCTTGTATAAAATGGAAATGACAGTGGTTCCCAGCTCCCAGAGCAGGTGGCACATTGCAGTGGAAGAAGCCAAGGCTCAGAGGGTTTGGTGACTCGCTCAAAGTGACATGGCCAGCAGCAGCCAGAACAGTACTTCTGGACTCAGGTCTCTGCCCTTGAGCCACCCCAGGGCTGCCAATCCCTGCCCCTGGGAGTCCTCCCCCGCCCCTCCTCCCCCTTCCCGGGCCTGATTGATGGGAGTGTGACCACTGACTTCTGCTCACCAGCTTCTCTTCTGACAAGGCCGCCTCCCATCAGGTCTGAAAGGCAAGTTTACAAGATAAATTGAAAAGCCTCCTGGACAGGGGAGCTGGTTCATATGCGTCTGGGGCCAGTTCAGCTCTCTCCGCTTCTAATGAAAACAGACTCCTGAGTCTCCAGTGAGCTCTGAAGAGGCTCGCAGCTGATAGCAGGCGGGAATGGTTTGCTGCAAGGAGGTGCCGGGCCGTCCTCAGTCTTGGGGACCCCGGGCTCCTCCCCCCAGGACCCCTTCTGTCAGTTCCCTCCTCTTTATCGGCTCCATCTCGCCTTTCCAGAAACACGGCCACGGGGCTCTCAAAGGGGCAGGGGAGGTAATTTTGCCGGTAGACGAAATGGGATGACCCAAATTGTGATTTTTTTTTTTTTTTAAGAATTGAGCCAACATTTAAAAGTCAGATGATTTCTTATTTAAAAAATTAGATTTTTACCTTCCTTTTAAAAATACCTGAAGACTCGCCAGCAACTCCAACACACGTGCTCACTGCCCCCATGGGAACAGGGGGCTGGGGCGGAGCAGAAGTCTCTGAACAAGACAAGTTTTTTCCGCTTTCCCACCATTCCTGCCTCCCCATGCCCCTCAGCTCCTTCTCTTATTTGCATTTGCTGCTTGTTCCCTGTAGGCACCTCAGTTTGGGACCCCCATCGTGCTGTACAGCTTGGTAGGGACTTAAGCCAGTGATGAGGACACTGAGGTCCAGAAAGGGAACGTGACTTGCCCAAGGTCACCCAGAAAAATTGATCACAGGCCGGTACTAGGGCCCAGGATGTCCTCTCCCAGGGAAACAACTGCTGCCCTGAGCAAGGCCTCCACACTGTTTTTCTGGGGCTTTCCCCCTTTGGTGTCTGGAGGAAGTTGCAGCCTCACCCACGGGGCTCCCGCCCCACAACGTGGCTGCCAGAAAGAGCTTTGAAAACTTGGATCTGATCTCATTATGTCACTCACTTCCCAGCTTTGAGAAGAAAGAACATTTTCTCCTAGTCTAGGGATACAGTCAACCTCCTTGGGATGACATTCAGGGCCCGCACTCCATGGCCCAGCCTACTTTCTGCCTCACCCTGGCCTCTGCCCAACCCTCCTGGTAGCCACCATCTGCTCGGACCCCTCACTCTTCCCCTAAATATCCCACTCTGCCCCCTCCTCAGGCCACAGGCCATTCCCTTTCTGCAGATGAAATTCTGCTCAGCCTTCAAGGACCCCCCCCCCCCCCCCCCCCCCGCATCACTTCCCCCAAGAAGGCTTTATTCACCCTTGATCCCGCTCCACGGGCTCCATGTCAGTGTTAATGACGCCCTCCTCTTCTTCCCCATGCTGTTCATTCCCCCATAGAGCATAGAAGGCTTTGTGTTCTTGCCCTGAGGCGCCACATTTGCCTTATTCACCTGCCAGCCTATTGATAGTACCATTTACGGAGCACCAAGTGTGTGCCAGGCTGAGCCTTTTAGCTCCTAAATCCAATGGTCTGTTTTCGTAGATAGATCTCCCTATTAGTTCAGATGGAGAAACTGAGGGATGATAGGGTGAAGTAGCATGTCTAAAGTTGCTCAGCCAGTAAGTGGCCACGGCAGGCCCCAGGTGGGATCTCGGGTACCGGGTCCCACCCTCCGTGCTGTGGGTGGGGGGCTCAGGGCAGGACAGTGTGTACCTTTCTGATCCAGGGCACTGCACCCTTGTCAAATGAGCCCAGAGGGTGTCCTCAGGGTCGGGGCCAGGTGAGGCAGCTCTTGGGGCAATTTCCTCCGTTCTCAGTAGCTCCGGCCAATTGCCCAGCCCCCATTTCCTGCCCTGCCCAGCATTCTCCTCTTCTGCCTTTCCCTCTCTACCTGTACCCCTCATTGTCCTCAAAGCCCAGAAAGCAGCTTTCCTGGTGGGGCCACCATGGACCAGAATGAACTACTGGAATCTCCCCGTACGGCCCCTGGCCACCAGGCCTTCACACATGCTGTTCCCTCTGCCTCCCACACTCCTGTCCTCCTTCAAGAACTCCGTCCTGTCCTTTTAGATGTAACCGCCCCACCCCTCACCTGGCCACTGTCTCTCTGACCTCACCCGCAGGCCGCCTTCCGCTTGCCGGCTCTGCCTTGGGAACACCAGCCTCCCTCTGTCCCTCACGCAGGCCAGGTCCTTCCCTGCCCCCGGGTTCATGCACTTGCTTCCCCTCTGCCTGGCATGCCCTTTCCCTGCCTGGGCATCTTCTCGTCATTTAGGTCGGAACTCAAATGTCACCACCTCGGGGTGACACGTGCTCTGTGTGCACCTTCACAACAACCAGGTTTGCTTCTCATGTCTGTCATCTGTCTCCCCTGCATTTGAGCCCTGGGAGGGCAGAGGTCATATCTGTCTTGCTCATTGTATCCGCAGCACCCGGCACAAAGCCCAGCACATTGTAGGTGCTCAATAAATATTTGAGTGAATGCGAGGAAGGGAAAGGGGAAAAGAGAAGCGAGAGGGAGGGAGGGAGGGAAGAAGGAAGGAAGGAATGAAGGAAGGAAAGAAGGAAGGAAGAAGGAAGGGAAAAAGGGAGGGAGGGAGAAAAGAAAGGGAAAATAAGAAAGAGTGCTCAGTTCTTGGGGCTCCCGTCGAGTTGCCAGGTTGCACTCTGAACTAACAAAACATCTTGTCCCCGGCCCCGGGAAGGGGGGCAGTGAACAAGAACAGGAAGGGACAGACATCGCTCTTCACCTTCCAAAGGCAGCCCCAGGGTGAGGCCCATCATTCGCAATTGTTCTGCACCTGAGAGCCTCTCTCCCCTCCCTGGCCCTCAGAACAAAGGTGACAAATGAAGACAGGCACGCTTGCACGTCATGTGCACTGGAAAGGGCCAGATAATGGTCAGGTTGGGCCCGACCAGAGGCCAAATCGAGGACAAGAAAGATTAGAGTCCAAAGAAGACAGGTGTCCTAGTGAGCGGGGCAAGAGCGGCCCCCAGGAGGAAAGTGCCTGAGCGGTGGAGAATGGCTGGTCATGCCCATGGCCATGAAGTCTGCATGTGAGCAGCCTCACCACTGCCTGATAAAATACGACGGTGACCCAGATCACAAATTAGAGCCAGGGTCCCAGATTAGCACTGGAATTAAGTACCGTGAGAATTCAAGGGGAGACAAATTCACATAAAATTTAATTTAAGGATTAAGCAGGCATGCTTTCTGGTGAAGTCATCTTCCTGTGATTATTAAACCACCCTGCACTTGAGCAAGATCTCCTCTGCAGGTCCCCAAGCTGGCGGCGGGTGGCACAGGGGGTGACACCTGGTGCCACGGGTCTCCAGGCCCCTGGAGAAGGAGTGGCTTTGCCTGCTTGACCCCTGCCCATCTGTCAAGCCTCTAATCATCTTCTGCTACTGGGTCACGAATGGAGAGAAAGCAAGGAGGTGCGGGGGCGGGGAGGGAGGGGGTTGCCATGTCAGCCCATCGCCACTGTGGGCAGTGGTGAGTCTGTTGACTGCAGACACCTTCTTGTCACCCGACAGCACTCTGAGCAGGCAGGCTCTATGCAGGATTGAAAGTAAGACCTCCAAGAGGCCTCAGAGATTCTCAAGTCTACCTCTCCCCAGATGAGGAGAACGAGACCCAGAGAGTAGAGGGAATCACCCTAGGCCACTTAGTTAAATGTCAGGGCTGGACCTGGGCCCCAGGGCCTCTTGACATCTGGGGTTCATTCCTCAGTGACAGCACAGGCCATTCAGGCAGGTAGTTAGAGCCAATTAGCATCTGCTCCAGGACTCTGATTGGAATTCTCAGAAACAAGATACTTTTCTCCCCCAGAGGTTGCCTAGCTGGCAAGAGGTAATGCTAGATCTGCTGGAGCTCATCTTTGTCATCAACTGGGCAGGGTTACTTGAGGGTTAAGCCAGAGGAACCAAAGCTAAGAGATGGACAGAGATGACTCCAGATGATATCATTCGAGCACCTGGATCCAGCCATGCCTGAATGCAGTGAACATGGGTGGTCTCAGTTACATGAGTCAGAACTTTTCAAGTCTAAGGCCACTTAAATTGGGTTTCTATCATTTGAAACTATAAGAGTCCCAGCTAATACAATTTCCCTCTTCTGGAGGAGAGAATCTAGGCTTCTAAGAATGGCTCACAAAGCTCTGCAGGACTCAGCACAGCAGCTCCATATTCCTCCTCTTCACCCCTACAACATAGGCTTCTTGTTTCAGCCACACCAAATTGCACGCTCATTCCACCCAATCCTTGTCCCTCCATGGGTGCCTCTGTCTAGGATGCATTTTCCACTTGTGTGCCTCCTCTTCATTTCCCAAAATCCTTCCCAATAATTACTTTTTTTTCCTCTCAGACTTCTGCAAATGGACTGTTTCTTCCTTGTGGGATATATGCGGTGTGCTTTTTCTCCTGGTTTGGAATGGGCCATTTATTCGTTTGCTTCCGCTAGAGGCAAGGAGCTGGTTCTCAAATGTCTCGATGTCTCCAGTGCTTAGTATAGCTCTTGGCACCCAGGATGGAGCTGATTAGGTGTTGCAGAACTGAGCAGAATACAGAATGGAAGGGCACTAAGCAGATATGATTGGCTGATATCTCTCAAAGACAACCAATGGGAGTGTCTGTCCCCAAATATCTTCTCAAGTCTTCTGTCAAAACTGGCCAGAGAAGGCGTTCAGAAAGATGAGCCTTTTGATATGTTTCCTTCAATCCCAACTTGCCTAAGAGCCTTGGTCCTAGAATCTCATCACTTGGGTTCAAAGTCTGGCTCTGTCCCTTCCTACCCGTGTGTCTGCAGGAAGGATCCTTAACCTCTCTGGGCCCCAGGCTTCTTTTTGGTCTTTGGGTTGCATTTAATGACACAGTATCTGTAAAGAGCTTGGAACGGCGTCTGGCACTTTGTAAGCACCCAATAAATGTTAGGTGTTATTATTCACTGCAGAGAAAATGAGGCGAAAATTAACAAGAACTTTGACGAGGACCTCTTGTACCTTTCACTATGACTCTGTTTCATATTAAACAGTATTTTATGTGAGTGCTTACTATGTCACCCTGTTTAATTGATTTAGAAGCACTTCTGAAAGCTTGCTCCTGCCCAGAGCATAGGTACGCTGTTTAAACGTGATTAACAAAGATGTTTGTGGTCATTTTATAAAATGTTGAGCATCAGGTCTTTAGTGACCAACATCATTACATCGTTTCCACGGGAGAATTAGATTAGATTTAGGTCATTTTGACTAATAAATGCATTTTACAAGCCCAGGCTCTCCCAAGCTGGGCGGAAAAATTAGTTCAGAAATGGAAGAACTCACTAGGGATTGGCCTCCAGAACCAGGCAGAGAAGTTTCATGTTCCCACCCTCGTGTACCAGATAACATCCTCGGCTCCCGGGAAAACAGCATGGTCCTATAGGACTCTTTCTAATGATTTAAAGCCTTACCTAAAAGGGTTCTGAACCTTATCACAAAGTGTTCAAGAGGGGTGGAGGGGGGCCCGGCAAAAGCTTGGTTACTGCAAGCCTCCTAAGTGCCAAGCATCATGCTTTAGGGCAATATCTCATTCAGCCTCACAGCCTCCTGTGAGAAAGGGGATATGATTAGATCCATTTTACAGAGGAGAAAACAAAGCCCAGAGGGGTGCGCTGACTTGTCCAAAGTCACACAGCACTGTAACATGGAGTGGAGGCCAGACTGATCTCACCCCAAGGCCTGTGTTCCTCCCATACCTCAGCCTCTGGGTCCTGGGGTCTTGTGTCTGGGAGCTTTTCCCCAGCCTGATGCTGAGCCAGCCTCTCCTTCAGTCCCCACCCTGTGCCCTACTGATTCCTACTGCCAGCCCTGGTGGAAAATTCCAGCACAGGTTATCTCTCGGGGAATACACAAATGACCACTACTTGCAGTTCTTAAGCTACTGAAGTCAACTTGCAATGTGGGCTTTGCCATGAATACAACAGCCCATCCGGGGAAGAACAAATCACAGTTTGTGTTCTTTTTTTTTTTTTTTTTTTTAAAGATTTTATTTATTTATTTGAAGAGAGAGACACAGCGAGAGAGGGAACACAAGCAGGGGGAGTGGCAGAGGGAGAAGCAGGCTTCCCGCCGAGCAGGGAGCCCGATGCGGGGCTCGATCCCAGGACCCTGGGATCACGACCTGAGCCGAAGGCAGATGCTTAACGACTGAGCCACCCAGGCGCCCCCACAGTTTGTGTTCTACTGTGACTTATTGCAAGGTTGTGATGGATGGCAGGTGAGCTATATGACTCCTGAAATGTTCCTCCAAGAGTGTTATTAGATGAACTTGGGTCATAGGTTCAGAGAGGCCAAGGGGGCCTGGCCATCTCGGGATTGGCTGCCTCTCTGGGATTTGCCTCCCTTTATGTGGAGAAGGACTATGTTGCCATCAGGATGTCAGGAAAGCCTCTGGGGACTCTGAAGAGTGAAGCTGTAAGCCAGTTCAAGGCCCTTCTCCACCACCTGTCACAAGGAAGGAGGTCAGCCCCTCTGTCCTGACTCCTTTACACCAGCATGCAGACCACCTCATAAAAGAGGTGGCCCACTGGGCTGGCCTCTTATGACAACATCAGGGTCCTCTCTTTCCCTGATTCCCTCTGGAGGGCGAGGACTTCAAGGACCTTGAGGAGAGCAGAGCTACAAGATGGAGGGATCCTGGGTCCCTGAGTGCTTGCATGGAGCAGCACTCACGCTTTCTGCTGACCTGCTTTGGACTGATGACATGAATGATAAAATTTTCGGGAATTCAGTGACTGGGATTTGGAGCTGCTTGTTACTGTAGTTATCCTACACTGACTGATACACCTTCCCTTCACAGACTCAGGCCTGAGCCTCTTCCTCAACTTCCTCCTGTCACTGAGCCTCAGGTTTTACCATCTGCTTCCTGGTTTCTGAGCTCACCTCATCCTGGGGTAATTCTCCTCATAGCCTGATGACCATGCTAGTGGTCAGTGCTCTTCTCTGATTCTTCTAGGACTCCTAGGAAGTAGCTGTTTTCCTCCAAGGATCAAGGTATGGAGGAAAAAGCAGACTAACATCTCTGGACGGAGAGTTGAGTCTTTGATGCCAATCTGAGCTCTAACACCCACCTGCTGCATGACTGTGGATAAGTCATTTCCCTGCTCCGGGTTTCAGTTGCTCCATCCATAAAATACAGAAGATAGATTTTTAACCTTTCACCCTGGCAGCTAAGTAGATTCGATTGTTAAAGAAGACTCACAGGACCCCAGATGACAATGCTCACAAATCCACAGTTTGTTATGGGAAAAGGACACACACAGAGACAGCATAGAAGCCAAGATATACCTCACAGGTGGGGCTGTGGCGAGGCCAGGTGCAGGCTCCTACTAGCCTCCCTTTCTAAGGCCATTTGCACAGACCACCCCCCACCTGGGGAGGAGTCTTTGTTTAAGTATTTTCTTAATTTGCTGGTCAGGTAGGCATTTCCCTGCGCATAGCCAGCCTCCACGGCAGAGCCCTTCAGGGGGCTCACCAGGACCAGGTGTGAATCATCGATCTCACTGTTCCCCACAAACAATGCTGACAAGCTGAACCTCCTCTGTCCCCCGGTTACAGAGCGACACGATCGCCCCGCATGTTTCATGCCCCGACCAGGGGTCCGTGCCACGCAGGGGCATTAGCAGAACAGCTCACAGCGGAGCCCACTCATTTGTCCCACAGGCCAGGCCTTTTTATGACAAAGCTTACCATAGTTTGACAGCAATTAAAATGCTCACACAGACGTCAAACATCGGTGATACCCAGTGAGGGGTGGCACAGATTTAAACAAACTGAATCATCCAATAACACCAGCACAAATTTTCTCACTTTATAACTCTTTTGCCTCCCTGATCTATGGCCACTTAATGGTATACCTTTGTTGAGTGATTAACTGTAATCCATCTATTATTATTATTATTTTTTTTTTTGAGAGAGAGAGAGGGAGCAGGGGCAGAGGGAGAGAGAGAATCCCAAGCAGACTCCACACTCATTGCAGAGCCCAACATAGGGCTCAATCCCACAACCCCGAGTTCATGACCTGAGCTGAAATCAAGAGTTGGAAGCTTAACCGACTGAGCCACCCTCGTGCCCCAATAATCAATCTATTATTAACCTAAATCTTCACGCCAACTGTCCTCCACATGCATAACATCCTGAAGGTGTTTTGATTCTCTCTCCCAACATATTTGATCATAAGCATCCCTGTGAATTCTCTTAGCTTCTACAACATTAGCTTTACCTCCGAGTCCCTATTATACCAGAGAGCAGTATCGTGTGCCGCCCTGGACATGCGGTTATGACGTAAATAAGACATAATTACAGTATAATTACTTTATCCCTCTCAACAAAATCTACCTTTTCCCATAAACCCTGTATTATGTCTTATAGGAGTATAAGTTAGAGACCACATCTCTATTATTTCAGGACGCCGAACCTCTTGAGGACACAACAAAACTCCTTTTCTCAGGTTGTGTGATTTGAGAGACACTGGTTCCCAGGGAGAGGGATCCCCAGAGGGCTCATTTATCCCTCAGGATGGGGGTAGGAAAAGTCCTTTGATCACTGTCCTGGGCTCTACTGTTCTTGAATGCTTTGACTTGAAGAGAGGAAAAGATTCTGGGTTGGGCAGGTGCCCAGTGAGTTAAATCAGTAGATTGGGCATGCCGCTATTCAGACCTCAGAAGAGCAATTATTCCCTTCTCTTTTTGTGCAAGAGGTCTTGAATCATAAACACATTGATTTCCTATCAGGCAGACAAGCTGGACTGTGGCATGAACAAGCCTCTCAGCAGAAAGGGGAGGCCTAGCTAAGCCCCCTGGTTTTGCTGAATCATCTTGGAAAATGCTAATGCTGGCCCAGAAAGCCCTCATTTGGCCCAGAGCCTGGAGCCCCCCTGCCTCCCCGTGGTGGGCTATGCCACAGTCCCCTGCTCCTTGAGCTGGTAACAGGACACCTGGTACTCTTGCCCTTGGCGCTCTTTTGGCTCAAACCCTGCCCTGAGCAGCGTTTTCGGAACCCCTGCTGTGTGCCCGACCTTCCACCTGCACCTTACCTCATTCAGTTCTCACATCTCGCCCCAGGGGAGGCAAGACGATTTATCCTCTCTGGAAGAGGAGTCTGGGACCCGGGGAAGAACAGTGACTTACCCAAGGTACTGACCTTGCAGGAGCTGCAGCCAGGACTCCAGCTCAGGTCCCTGACTCTACTGTAAGCTCCCCATTCTTCCTGCTTTCCCGGATTGGACAGTCTGTGAGGCTGGGCTCTGCCCCTGGCGTCCGCGCAACCTGAGTTGGAGAGAATGCTCATCCAAGGCCTGGGAGACCTCGGAGCTGGCAGATTGAGTTCCTGATGAAGTTACCATGCACTTCACATGCTTGATGGCTCTTTCTGATGCGCAGCCTCGGTTGACAAAGGCCTTTCCCGAATAGTAACATTCTGAGGCAGGATGCATGCCCATTTTATAGATGAACAGATTGAGGCTGACTTCACCATGAACCAAGGTCAGGTCCAGGGCTCTTCAGGGTGACTTCCCCAATGCCTGGCGTAGCACCTTCTACATTACAGGCCTCAGTTCTTGTTATCCAAAGAGTAAGTGAAGGAAGTACAGATTTCCCATTTCTTTTTCTTTCTTTTTTTTTTTTTTTAAAGATTTTATTTATTTATTCATGAGAGACAGAGAGAGAGAGAAGCAGAGGGAGAAGCAGGCTCCCAAGGAGCAGGGAGCCCGATGCGGGACTCGATCCCAGGACCCTGGGATCATGACCTGAGCCGAAGGCAGATGCTCCACCGTCTGAGCCACCCAGGCGCCCCAGATTTCCCATTTCTTTACTTAGTTTTGGGACTTCTAAAATGGTAACATCAAAGACTATGGTGCATTAGAGCTGTACAGATCATCCAAACCCCTTATCGTACAGATGAAGAAGCCAAAGCTTAAAGAGGCCCAGTGACTTGCCCACCATCACCCAGCCAATCAGAGGTAAAGAAGGTAGTAGATTCCTTGTTCGGTGCTCAGTGACCTGACTGCTCTCAATGGCTTCCCATACAGGGAACCCTAATGGGCCAGGAGAAACAGGCTTCGCAAACAGGCTTCGCAAACAGGCCCCTCTAGGTGGTGGGCAGGCTGAGAGGGGATGTCTTCCTTCTCCCAGCTGCCTATACTGGAAGGGGGCGGGTGGGGGCAGGGCAGGGGCTGGGAGCCAGCAAGCTTTTCTGTGGCTCACCGGGAGAGGGAAGTGGGGAAGGCCTCTGGGGGGCTTCACGAAGGACCTTGCAGGGTCTCAGGGCCAGAAGGAGCCTGGAGCCAGGAATCAGGCCACCCAGTTCCTGTCTGCAGACATCACAGGGGAAAAAACCCTAAGGCGTCGCCCTCATGGAGCTTGTGGTCTGCCTCACTCTCAATCCCCAGGGCCCATAAATGCGAAACTGCAGGAGTGCGGGCTCGCCTAAGGAGGGGTGGAGGCTGCTCCAGCTCCCAGCTGGTCTGTTTTCTGTCTTCTCTCCCATCTCCCCCAAGTCTGCTTTGCTTCCCTTTATCTCCTACTGTCTCCCCCTCCAGGGCCCTCCCTCCTTGCTCTGACCTCCAGGCTTCTAACTACCACCCCCCTGTCTCCTGCAGTGCTCTGTCTCCATCCCTCTCTCCATCCCTCTCCCTCTGTCTCCACCGCGTGGGGCCCTGGGCTGGGCCAGAGCATGGTCTGCAGTCTCCACAGGACGCCTCTTCTCCCTTTCTCTCTGACCTGGGCCTAATGGCCTGTCTCTGCCTGTGACGGCTCTCTCCCCCATCCCTGTGCCGGCTCTCCTCCTCTGGGGGGGTCCTCCCCGCGGCCAGCCAGCCGGCTGTGAAAACACCCGGGCCTCGTAACCCGAAGGGCAGGATTGATGAGAAAATAAATTCCTGATTAGTGTTTTAATTTTAAGGATCTTCAGAGGGGACTAAACAGCAAGGGAGGGTGGTGGAGAAAGTCCGCATTATTAAAACCATAAATCCTCTGCGGGAGCGGTGGAGGGGATGGGCCGAAAGGAAAGTGGATGGGAGCAGACAGGGCTTCCTGTGAGATGGGGGGTGAGGGGTTATGGGAGGTGGAGGCCAAGGGTGGAGGGTGTCCCCTCCCTCTTCTACCCAAAGAGGCATCCCTGGGATGGGGGGTGGGCTCCTGGGGGTGGGGTGGGGGTGGGGAGGGGGAACCTTGTTGGTTCAACCCTCTGTCCAACTGGCCTGCCCCACCTGTGCCCCAATAGCCTGGACCAGTGGGAGAGGGAAAGCGCAAGGACGGGGTTCGACTCCCCACCTGAAATCCCGGCTCTGCTCCCTGCCTCAGCTTCCCCACCTGTTGGGAGGGGAAGATCACAGCCCCCACCTCATCCACGTGGGTGACAATGAAATAATGAAATGAAATAATGCGCATACGGTGTGGCTCCTAGCCAACGAACGTTTAGTTTTTTGTTCTTAGTGAGGGCAGAGACCACATTCCCCTCTACAATCTCAACTTGACTCTCACCGCCTTTTACAGATGGACAAATCTGACGTCCAGAGGGCATAACCCCTTGTTCTAGGTCACAAGGACTTGAGCCCAGCTCTGAAGCCAAGTCCTCCTCAGGTGGCCCTGGGTCTGCGTTTACAAGGGGTCGCACTTTATACGGGAGGAGACTTGGTCCAGCCAGCAGCACTGCCGGGCAGGTGGGGAAAACACTGCCAGCGGGTGAGACTGTTTGCCTTCAAGGACCCAGTGGGCCATGTGGCATGCGGGAGGCAGGGGATGTGGTCTATCCTCTGCCCTGTCCCTGCCCAAGAGAGTAAGAAGCCTTCGGCCTTGGGCCAGAAGCCAGGGCTGCGTAAATGTGGCCAGTGGCCCCTGGAACATCTACCCGCCCCTGGGTATCCTTCCTCCTTTTAACCCTTCAGACTCTCCATCATCCTCTGGGCAACCTCTAACTCCCAGGGCAGTCACCAGTCTAAAGGACCATGGCCTTGCCCCACAACTCCGGGGGCAGCATTCCCATGATGTAGAATGTTGTGCGGGGAGGGCTGGGTGCCCCTACATGGTAGCGAGGAAGCTGCCCTCCATGGGATTTTCTCCCCATGGGTCTTCAGGCCCCGCTTTAGAGAGGGGAGGGTTGTTCCTCTGGAGAAGGGAGCCTGGAGCAGGGCCCTCAGTGGTAATTCAGAGGAAGGGGCTTGGTGGCCATCTGGGGTGGTCTCCAGGACTGAAGGCAGGAAGAGCAGAGCTGGTGAGCCCAGCCATGGGACGTGAGGAAGTCTATGGTCTGTCGTGCCAAGAAGAGGAGGGGAAAGAATCCAGCCAGCCAAGGAAGCCTCTGGGGCCTGGGGTGGCCTCTCCTCTCCCCTTTCACAGCAAGACCGTTCTCACTGGCCAGAAAAGGTCACTGTGTCCAGAGTCATGGACCTGGGCAGGGCTCTGGGACCCCCTGCAGTACATTCCTGGCTGATGGTGCCAATTAGGCCCCAAATCCCTTTACAGGCTGCCCAGGGCCCATGGCTCCACAAGTCTATTTTTAATAAGGAAGCTTGAGCGTGGGGGCGACTAGGGCTTGCTGCCAGCCCACCTCCACAAGTTCAAGGGCCCAGGGCTCCTCCTGCTCATTTAATTGTTTCCTCTCTTTAGTTTTTAATTGTTAGAAATTGTCTTTGGAGCCTGTTCTCTTTCTGGTCACCCCAGGGCGGGTCAGAGGAAGGAAGAATTTGGCTGCCCTGGGTAGAAGGGGGCTGGCTGGCCATCAGCCTGGTTTTCCTGCTTCCCTTGGGAATGTGTCCACATCCTGGCTCATCTGAGGTTCAGGACAGAGCAAAATATGGCCTTCATTTCCAACCCATGGTGGGCTGGCGTGGAGAGTGTTTGATTAACAGACTGCTTGGGTTCTAATTCTGGATTTGCCGCTTTCTGGATGGTGATCTTGGGAAAGTTACTTACCCTTTCAGTGCCTTGCTTTCTATATCTGTAAAGTAGGGACACAAATGCTCAGGGGCCTGTTGTGAATCCTTCCCCCAAACCTCAGCCTGGTGACCAGGCCCAGCGTGGTGCCTGCTGAGCACCTGCCAGGTGCCCCAGGCTGGGCCCTATCCACCCAGAGGCACACTTGGCCACTTCTTCTGGGGCGCCAGCTGCTGCCCGCTGGCTGGAATGCCCCACTGCTTGGTCTCGCTTAGACAGGGTCTGGTCACGCCTGGGAGTCTGCTCTCTGACATCCAAGCCACACCCTCCTGAGTCTGCCCTGCCCAGGCCCCAAGCGGCCCTTGGCCTTGTGAGTAATCACCTCCACCCCTTGCCACCAATACTACATAAGGCATCCTTGGACTGTTTGATGTGCAATCTTCCAATATCCCTCCAAGGGAACCCAAGGCTCAGTAAGCGTTAAGTGACTTGTTCAAGGTCACATAGCTCATGTAAGGTGCAGAGGGATTTGAATTTCCATCTACCTGCAAGTAGGCAGGATTCTGACAGGTGGAGATGGGGAGAGGAAGCATCTGGAGGGGTGGATGGTGAGGGACCAGTGTGACCCCAGTACAAGAAGAACAAGGAAGGAGAGGGGGGAGACAGGGAGGAGACTGGGGAGGGGGAGGGCGCCTTTCTTTCTGTATCACTGGCAGCTTGAAATGGTTGTGTATCCTTCGGGAAAAAGATAGGGTAAGTGATGGCGTGCTGGAGAAAAAGCCCAGATTGACGGGTTGAGCAGAGACTACTCCTACCCCGGCCGGGTTTTCTGGGCGGTGGCAGTGTTGAAAGAACCCCCAGCCAGTTCAGTAGGTGGTCCTGGCCCCACACACTACATGTGCAGTTGACAGGGGGCGACAGAGAGAAAGGAGCACTGGTTCCGGAGTCAGGACAGCCCGTGGCTTAAATCCCTAGCACGTCGCTTTCTGTGTGTGTGGTTTTAGGTAAACCACTTAACCTCTCTGGGCCTCCATTCCCTCCTCTGGAAAGTGGTTAACAATAGCACCCACCTTGCAGGGCTGGACGGAGCATCGGGTGAAAGGCAAGCCATTGGTACCGCTCTTCGCGTGTCCCGACACTCTTCAATGGCTGTGTTCAAGGTTGCCCCCGACCCTGCTCTAAACTCTGGTGTATCTGGACAGAGCCCCACCAGTGTCTGCTTTTCCGTTTCCTGGTCTTTGACAAGGGGGAGGGGGACCAACTGGTCCCCACGGTCCTTCGGCCAGGATTGGTGACTTTAGTCCGGGCCAGCCTTCCCCTGGAGCCACAGGACCATGGACAGGGAGCCACTTGGGGGCCAAAGGGTTTCCTGCAGTGGCCTGGAGTGAAGGGAGCCATTTGTCCCGGGCCCGAGGGGTCACAAACTGAAGCAACACCAAGATGCTCTGAGGAAAAGGAACGGGCCGAGGGGAGGTCATAGTCACCTCCAAGTCAGGAAGAAAGCTGAGGCAGGAAGGCTTGGCTGCTCTGCGTGGGACCTGGGGCCTGGGATGACCATGTGGTGGGCCTGGGCAGGGAATCGTGTCAGCCTGCCTGGAACCACAGGCCTGTTTAGGCATGTTTTACAAATAGCCAGACACCTCTGAGCTCAGGCCATGAAGTCAGGACACAACCCATGGTTCCCAACCTTTAAATCCAGGGAGCTGGAGAGGGGCCGTGAGGAGCAAGTTACCAAGCCACAAGCCAAGGGCTCTGCAGCCCTGCTGGGCTGACAGCTCTCATCTGCCTGACTCAGTTTCCCTGACTTATGTGAGCCACCGTTTGTGTGTCTATGAAGTGCGGATAAGGACAGTACCTACTCCGTAGAGGAATGTAACATGCATACAAGAGTGGCTGGCACCTGGCAAGGACCTTGCTAAACCTGAGCTAAGTGCACCCATCCCCTCCTCGCCACACTGCGGAGGGGAGGTTGCTGCCCCCTTACACAGACGAGAAAACAGCCTGGAGACGGGAGGGATTGCCCAAGGATGGAGAGCTTATAAGTGGAGCAGGAGAGGGACCTGGGGCTGGCTGACTCCCAGGACACCCACCCTCCTCCATCTTCACCCCTGTGACTGGTCCCCAGAGCTCTGAGCAGGGGTGGGAAGGCGGAGGGGTTTTTTCCCCCTAAATTCTTGCAGCGGCGCTGAGAGAGGCTGTCAGGGTCCTGGCTGCCCGGGAGCTGTCCTGGGGCTAGGACGTCTGCCCGGCCCCTTCTCCCATAATTTTAAATAACTTTTCCCACTTCCTGAGCCCTGTCCTAGGTCAGCAACCACACTAGGCAAGCCGCCCACGTGACCTCATTTAATCCCGACAACAGCCCTATGGGGTGCTGGCTTCCAGTTGAGGAAACAGAGATGAATGCCTTTGCCCCAAACCACACAGCTGGTCAGAGCAAGCAGGCCTGGGACCAGAGATTTCTGCACCTCTGCCTTCCCCGCAGCCGGAGCACTAGGACGTGATCATGATGTACCAGGGCTGTGCCTCAGTTTCTCCATCTGTAACATGGGAGTGACAAGCATAGCCCCTACATCTTTTCGAAGACTACTGTGAGGATTAACTCCATTAACGTACACAAAAAACATTTGGGACAGTGTCTGATTCAGAGTGAGTTCTCCCTAAGTAACAATTAGCTGTTTTTAGCCGTGTCTTAGAAGGCTGAGGCGGGTGGACCTACTTAGCGTTTATTCAACAAACATTCATGGAGCATTTATGGGATGTGGGCCCTGTACAAACAGTAGTTCATTTATTCCTCACGATTCCCCCTGAGGTAAGTAGGAACTGTTCTAGTCATCCCCTGTTTACAGATGAGCAAACTGAGGCACAGAGAGGTTAAGAAAGTTGCCCAAGGGCAAGCAGCGTTTGAATCTGGCTTCATCTTCTCGAGCAGTGGGAGATACCCCTGAGCCTCGAGAGCACTGCACCCAGGCAGGTGGTGACTTTGCTGTCCCTCTTCCGCTTGTGGCCGGCCAGGCCCCTGGTTCCAATCCTCATGGGTCTCACTGCTCAGTTGGCTCAAGGCTGGGCTGCCTGGTAGATTGGAAACGAGCCAGGAGACCTGCTTTTGGTCTCCGCTCTGCCATTTGCTAGCTCTGGAGCTTTGGGAAGCTCTCCCTGAGGAGCCTCAGTTTCCTCACAGAGGTGTAGGAAGTACCAACAGAGGGCCTGGGCCCTCCCTGCATTTGTGTGGTCTCTTCGAGTGAACTCAGAGTATCCAGAGCATCCTCTCTATCGACCCCTCTCGTGGGGCTGTGGCAGGGGAAGATCCATGTTCCACTTGGAAGCCTAGATCTTCCAAGTCCCAGCCCTTGGCCCCTTCAATGGCTACAGCTCTGGGCCTGGGCATCAGTCAGCTATTACCGGAATAATGCTACGAAACCAACCATCCCCAAACTCAGGGGCTTCCAGCAACGAGCAGGAACTCTCACATTCGTGGGCCTGCAGGTTGACCGCCGTTCTCCTGTCTCAGACTGCAGGTCGGGCGCAAGTCACTCCACATGAGTCCATTCTCGGAGCCCAGCTGAAGTCGCTGCAGCTGCCCCCGGGACCCACCTCTGACAGGCACCTCCGGAGTGCAAGAAGCAGTTCAACCCACAGAAGCACGCTTCACGCCTCTGCTCTGCCATGTCCGCTAATATTCCCGGTCAAGGCCAGTCATGTGGCCAACCAAGCCCGACTTCCACAGGCAGGGGGTATACCCAGTGCACAGTGGGAAAGGAGCATAATCAACATTTACTGAGTAATAACCCAACCTGTCATGGCTAGAAGACCCCCAACTTGAATGTACAAATAGGGAGAGGCCCCTTTTGGCCACTGCTGGCTTGGATCCTTTTGCCCTCTAGGGTTCAAGTGTGGAGTGAAGAGATAAGCCCGTGCTGGGCAAGGTGCGGCGGGGGCGGGGGTTGCTGGTCTAAGTATGGGGTGTTGTTTTCACTGCATGACGCTGGGTGAGCCCTTGACCTCTTGATGCCTCTGTTCTGCACTTGCACATTCTCCCTGGCCCCTTCCCAGGGCCCTGCCAGGCGGGGGCCCTTCCTCCCCATCCCTCCCCACCTGCGGCTGGCTTATGTGGAGCACAGACAGAGGAGGCCCCGCCACACCCAACCGGCTGGCATTTCGGCTCACAACACTTCTCCCTGAGAAGCAGATCTAATCTCTGCCCTGTGAAAAAACAGTCGTCTGGCACCCGGGCAGCCCCCGCCGTGGGGCAGTCAGCTGATTCCACCGTGGAGGAGGGGACAAAGATGGGGTAGAAATCTGGATCAGGACCCGTGGCGGGCACACGGATGCTGACTCATGAGAAACAATTATTCCTGGTCCTGGGCTGTGGAGTCTGGTAGGTGAGAGCTGTGGGGAGGCGGCCGGCGGCTAGGAGTGCTAGGCTGGGGCCCTGATTCTTGGAAAGGCCCCCCTCACAGGGACTGGCTCCAGGGGGCTCAGCCCAGCAGGGCCCTGGGGATGAACAGGCTTTTCAAAACAGAAGGTCACTCCGTTCCCAGACAGAGCCTCCCCTGTTAACCCTGAAGGTAGCTCTACGTACTGTCGTGAGCCCTCTGAGAACACCAAGCCGGCTGCCAAAAGCTGAGCTGGAGAAAGCCCAGGAGGCAGGGGCACAGGGCCGAACTGCGGGTGGAGTCCCCCGCAGAGGGGGCCAGAGCTGCTGTGTCCCCGAGGACAGACCTCTTGGCACAGACCCCCGTCCTTCTGACAAAGGGGGAGGAGATCGTGCTAACCATTGCCAGCCCGGGGTGTGAGAAAGAGAGGCTCCAGCCCCATTTAGCCCCTGCTGTCTGGTTGCTGGTTGGCTCCCACCCTCTGGGGATAAATGTCAGCATCTCCCTGAGCTCGGTCCCTGAGCGTCATCCTCTGCGCGCACCCTGGGCTACTCGGTCACCGCCATGACGTTGGGTACCAGCCGGCTGCCCTGGCTCCTGAGGGCCGAACTCGCAGATAGACTCATATGAAAAACAGGGGTGGCTCTCTCCACCCCCAGGCTTGAAAGGACAGGAGAGAAAGCAGCTGCCAGAACCCGCAAAGTGCTGTGTAGGGGAGGGGAGGGAGAGAGGCCCGCCTGAAGGACCTGTGGCGTCAGTAGCGGGAACAGCACCCGCCTGAGGGGGAGTCGGCGACCCCACTCACTCTCCTCCTTCCCTCTGCTCTCCTGCCCCACTGAGGGAACCCAGCCAGAAGCTAATGGGTGAGGACCAGGGAGCCCGTACAGTCAGTCTCCCAGGACACAGAGTAGGGGGAGAAAGAAGCGGGTGGGATGTGGGTCTGGAGGAGCAAATGGAAGATGCCCAGCTCAGGGATGCTGAGATGCCAGGATCTGCTAAATGGCTAACCTGCTGCCCCGTCTAGTGCTCCACCATTGGGCATCTGTCTCTCCCTGTGGGCATCAGTGTCTGGGACGTATCAGGGCTTTGGATTCAGATGGACCAGAATCGGAATCCCTATGCTACGCATCACCGGCTATGTGACCTTGAGCAAGTTACTTAACCTCCTTGCGCCTCAATTTCCTCACCCGTAAAGTGGGAGCAAGAGCACCCAACTCAAAGCATTATTGAGAAGCGAATGAAAAATTGTACAGGATATGACTGAAACATAGTATGTGCTCAATAAATTGGATTTTATCCAGATCTGTCTGCTCTTCACCTCATGGCTGGATTTGCGGGACCTCGGAGCTGCCTTCTGCTCCCAGTCTCAGCCCTGCTAATTCATCCTCCACGTGGCCCCAGGAATGCTCTCCCTAAGACCCTGCCAGGTTATGTCATGGCCTCCCCCTGCGCCCACAGGATGAAGTTCAAGTTTGTTCATGTAACAGCCAAAGCTAGTCAGTTTAATCCCCCACCCAGACCCTGCCTATCTCTCCCTTGGTCCCCTTGATCAAGCGACGTGGATCTACTCTGTTCCCACTGTCCCCAAACAGCCTTCAGGTCCCCAAGCCTTGCCAATACTGTCCTCTCCACCTGGATGATGTGTCTTCTTGTCTCGTTCCAGGGAGACTCAGATGCCGCATCTTCCCTGAAAACCCCCTCTCACTGCGCCCAAGTGTAACTGCCCACAGCACGCCCCTCGGGCTTCCGTATGGTGCCCACTCCACCTTGCCTACTAGTAAGAGCAGTTGTGACAAGTCTGTCCCTCAATGGTCTTTGAGCGTTTTTTTGTTTTGTTGTTTTTTTAAGATTTTATTTATTTATTTGTCAGAGAGAGAGAACAAGCAGGGGGAGCGGCAGGCAGAGGGAGAAGCAGACTCCCCGCTGAGCAAGGAGCCCCATGTGGGGCTCGATCCCAGGACCCTGGGATCAAGACCTGAGCCGAAGGCAGACACTTAACCGACTGAGCCACCCAAGTGTCCCTCTTTGAGCGTTTTGAGGACAAGGCCGTGGCATCCATGTCTGGCTGTCTGTAATTCCTAAGCCAGTGCCAGACGTGGGTGAGGGCCCCCTGTGTGCCAGGGTGACCCGACTGTGACCCTTAAGCCAGCCTCATTAGGCATGGGTGCCCTTATCTTTTTTTTACTAATAAGGAAACTGAGGCAAAGCAATCTGCCTTGGGCCCCTTTCCTAGGCAGTGGAGGAACAGGCTCTGGACCCTGGGGTGTCTGGGTTCTAGGCTTTGGGCTCTGAAATCTGTGTTTTTCCCACTCTCCAGGGGATTCAAGAAATATTTGGAAACTGGACCAGCGGACGAATGAATGAAAAGATGACAACAGCAACATGCCCTGGGGGTCAGAAGCGAGAAAGACTTGGGTTCAAGTCTAACACTTATGACCTTGGAGAAGTTACTTATTTCTCTGAGCAGAAAGTAGGCGCTCAGGGAATGTTTCTCTCCTGCCCTTCAAAACCTCCCCTCATGCCCCATCTTTGGACACGATCCATTCTCCTGCACCTGTTGGTGAATCCCCCTCTGGAACCCAGACTGGCAGCAGGGGCCTTTCCAGTGGGGGAGCAAAGACCCATGTGGTCCCCAGCCTGCAGGGAGGACAGGCAGCCGCTGCGACAGCCCTGGGAGCCAGGATGATGAGCGTCTCAAGAGTCTCTTCCAACACCCAGCACGGGAGAGGTGCCTCTTACAACAAACTACTCTCCGCCCGCCTGCCTGCTCACTGACAGCCTCATCGTGGTGCCACCCCCCTTTGACTCTTATTCATCAACCACATTTGCACCTCCCACCCCAAGAGCCTCAAAGAGTGGCTCCTGGTGGCTTGGCTGGACAGCCCGGCTCTCCCTGGAAAGACTGGGGCTTTGCAAAGAACCCCAAAAGGACCCACCACTACTGCTCCCTGAAGGCTGGCTTTGCTGAAAAACCTTGCCAGAAGGGGCTGAGCAGCGACTGGGGCTCTGCCTGGAACATCTGGGGCCGGGACCTGGTCGGAGTGTCCACTGGGTGGATAGCACATCAGTAATTGAGCAAGACTGCCCTTTACCCTCCCCTGCAAGGGGCACCATCGACCTGGGCCATAAATCAACGACTTTAATTCCCATCAGGGACAAGTCTGGCAAGAAGGTTGCTGGCTGTGCATGAATAGGATGAAGAGTCAAAGAGCCAAGACGGTTAAAAATGGTGTCTTGCCCCGAGGTCGGGAAGTGCCTGCTCGCGGGGCCCCGGTCACCTTGTGGAATATTTCTGTTAATGACGGAGACTGTGATATAAATGATTTTGATATGTGAGGTTCTGGTATTGATGTCATTCAAGCCTCAAACCACCACCAGCTATGAAGGGGTGGAAAATCCAGACCGAAGGTTGATTTGGTCCTTCGTGTATTTGTTCATTCATTTCTTCACCTGCTGGAATATTCTGCCTTGAAATCTTTGCATGGCCTGCTCCTTCTCCAGATTCAGGTCTCAGCCCAAAGGCCACCTCCTCACCCTTTCTGGTGGAGTCCCCCTCCTCCCCTCCGTCCGTGATGCTATCCAATACTCTCTCTCTTTCATTCCCAGTAACTGAGGCTCTCTTGTTTACCTGTCTGTTGGTTGGTATGCTGTCCACCATGCCTTCGGGACATAAACTCCTTAAGAGGAGGGGTGGGATCTTGCCTTCTGTTTCACCGTTCTGTCCTCCAGTGCCTGGCACCATGCCTGGTCCATAGTGGCCCCTCATCCACCCTCCATTTGCCAAGAGCCCCCCAGTTGTCAGATCTATGCCGGGGCTCAACCATGGCCTGAGGGCTGCCCTCAGAAAAGTCTGGCAAATGGGGTAGGGGCATGTGTATTAACCATGTGTTTCTGATGCTCTGACATCTAGGGGCCTCGGTGACCCTGGAAAGACTGCCCCTCCCCGGGCTAGCCAATTTCTTGAGAGAACGAACAACTTGCCTATGAGTGCTCCTTCTAGGCATGAACCAACCAGAGACCTACGACAACCACCTCTTTTATCCCTCTATGGGTTCTCATGCTCTGGGCCACCGTCCACATGTCCTGATCACCCCAAGGCCAGGTACCGGACAACTAGGGACAGGCCTTAGGCCTCAGAGCCTACTGAAATTTTTTATTCCAAACTAGTCTTCTGCTTACCTGCCCACCCATTCCTTCCTGCAGAAACCACAATAGAGGCTCTGGTCTACGTTTTCTTCCTGCTGTGTCTCCTGACCCACCCTGGTGCTTCCCTGTTTGGCTCCCCATGAGGCGGGTGCCCCCTCCTCTTAGGATCTGTGAGCAGCGAACTACGTCCTGATCTGCTGGCCTCACCGTACCTGGATAATGATAAAACCTGCATTTTGCAACAGGCCATGAGGGTGAAGGCAGGCCCACGGTGATGTGGGGGCAGGGCACGAAGCTAGGACCTGGTCTCTAGTGTCTGCAGCTGAGTGGGGGAGGTAAAGGGCCTTCTAAGTGAAGGGCACAGCCCAGGCAAAGGCTTGGCAGGCTACGGAAGGGATGAAGCTTTCCGGTCATTCAAATGGCTCCATATGGCTGGAGCAGAATTGGGAGGAGGCGGGAGACTGGAGGAGGATGGGGTCATCCTGGAGGACTCTGAATGAGGCTGGGTTCCGTTTTAGAGCAGGCAATACATGGGGGTGGGGGGGAATGGGCAGTATGGGGGGGCGGGGGGTGCTGGGGTTGGAGCCCACCAGATGTGTGGTCCCTTGATGTTTTTCCTCCAAGCAGAGCCCATGTGGCTGCTGGCCTGCCTGCAGGGGGACATGTGTCCCCAGCCCCCCCCCGGCCTTCTCTTAGCTCCAGTCCCAGCCCACACCAGCCCTCAGCATGCCCACCCTGCTCTTTGCTGAGTCACAGAAACAGCTGCTGTTTCTGCTGGGGGCCCTAGGCTGAGTCACACCTGCCCATATTCGCCCATCTCCCACTCTCCCCACCTCCGGCACACGCACCTGTGCCCCCGCGGGTGGGGCCCCATGCGCTGGTGGAGTCATCATCACTGCACATGACACCCAGGAGCTCAAACCCCTCGGGATTCTAACTCCAGTACCAGTTTCCAGAAAGAGACTGAGGTGGGGCTGGAGCGGGGAGCAGGGCCACGTGGAGGGGTGACAGGTGTGGACGTGGCCCCATCTGGGTCCCCAGAGGCCTGAGAGGCTTATCCATCTTCCTCTTCTACTACCTCCTTATGGGCCTGGCCTGAGATCTAGGAATGAAGATAGGGCCCCCTCCGCACTGGCCTGGACGGAGCACAGGTGCATGGAAGGAGGCCCCGCACCAAGGGAGAAAGCCCCATGGCAGAGTGCCTTCAAGCCAAGGTCAGGATGGGTAAGGAAATGGACCAAACCCTCGACTTTCTGCAGCCTTGCCCTGGAAGAAAACAACACAGGCTCTTGGCGAGATAGCTTGTGGCTACGGACATCCACTGGGCATTTGCCCAATTTATTCTTTCACTCATTCAGCCGATGTTTTTCCAGGGCCTACTGTGAGTCAGTCATGTGCTAGGCGCCAGACACGCCGCGTGCACACAACGCCCCAAATCTCTGTCATCTGGGAGTCTAAATGCTGTCAGGGGAGACAAGCCAATAAGCGAACAAGGAAGTAAATCTAACGTCTGTCAGTGATGCATATTAGGGAGCAAAATGAACAGGTTTGAAAGAAGATGCAGGAAGCATTGAGCAAACAAAAGGGAAGGCGTGGGAGGGTGCCCTTAAATGTGACAGGGCATCGAAGGGAACAGATGATCCCACCTTGAGGAAATTCTTGGATTCATGTGGCCCTCAGCCACTGGCTCCTGCCGGGTCAAGGGCGACTCTCCAGGCAAGGGGACATCTGTGAACCATTAGCAGCCAATCCCCACAGTAAATGAGGAATGGTGCACAGGCCCAAGAAAGGGAACTGGGTGGGACACCACCAACACCCATGACAGCCCGACCTAAGTCTCGGTGAGCCAAGCCCACCCTGGCCTGGCTGAGGGCAGCTGCCATGGGATCATCACTCAGATGGTTTGGGTAAGTGGGGGGCCCTGTGCACCAAGATTGGCAATAACTCGTGTTCCGTAGGCCCCGGCTGCACGGGCCAGGCACCATGCTGAGGGCTTTGCTTGAACTATCCAGTAATCCATGAGAAAGATGCTGGATTGCCCTCCTTTCCCAGGTGGAAACACTGAGGCTTCCTTGTTCAAGATCAAGCAGCTAATACGAGGGATGGAATTAGACCCATGTCTGTCTGACATCAGAGCCAGAGTCTTAATCTCTTCTCCGTCTTGCCACTCAGTATGGTTGTTGGGGATGAAAGCTGTTGGTGGCATTTGGCTTGGCAGGATGCCAGGGGGCCAGCTCTCCTGGCCCCCAGAAACCATCATCTGATCCCACCTACCCCACCCCATCCCACCCCAGTCCTGATATTTTAAAAGAAGCAAGCAAGAAAAGGAAGGAGAAAAAGAATTCCACCATGAACGCTCCAGGCCAAGGACACACACACCTGAGCAATGCTGCACTGGGGTGTCACCCATTGGTAACCCCCCAACCGAGAGAACCACTCAGGTCTGAACAGCTTCGGGACACCAGGCACGGTTCTCGCCTGGCCTAATAGTCCTCAATCCCATTGACCCTACAGCCTCTGATGGGGGCCTCTTGAAACAGACTAGTTTGGGCCAGAGGAGGGGAGGCGTCAGAACCGAGCGCGTGGGACCTTCCAGCTTGTCTCGAGAAGCCAACAGGCCTGCCCCTGGCAAGGCTGGGGAGTTGTCCTGGTCTGAGCTCTGCTGGGCCCAGGCCCACAACAGGCAGAGGAGGCTGCTCTGAGCTCAAAAGATCCCTGGACTGGGGGTGTCTGGAGCCCTGGATTCTGGGCCCTGCTCTGCTGTAGGCTCCCTCCACAGCTCGGGACTAGCCACGTAACCCCTGGGGCTGTGGTGTCCTTGTCTGTGGCCTTCCCTTCATGTGGTCACGAGGACCAGTTGAGATCAGATGGGGGACGACTCTTGCACACCTCAGGGGCTGCTCAAATGTCCTTTCCTCAGAGAGGCCTTCTCTGACCGCCCATATTCTATACATATTCTGTATGTATTTTGTTTGTCTCTCTGTTGTCTTTTTATCTCTCTCCGTTGTCTTTTTATCTCTCTCCACTCACAGAACATCAGCAACTTGTAGAAGCAGCTCCATCGCCTGCCATCCACCCCGGCCTCCTGGCGCACCTCCAACCATACGAAATGTGTAGTATTTCCACTCAACTCACCGCTCCCTTATGCCTCCGTGCCTTTGCCGCTGCTGTTCCCTTACTACAGAGTAACCTTTCTGTCCTTCAAAACCTTCACCAGGCTTATGAGGTGCCCCCTCCTCGGGGTTCCATGTCACCCCTCAGAGCTCCTGTAGCACTGTGGACTCCCCAGTAATTGCACCCTCCAGGCAGTGTGATAAACTGGAAGTTTGCCTGTGATCATCTGGAGACTTGTTCATCGCTTCCTTGCTGAGCTGATGCCTGGGCTGGCACCGGAAGGGGAGCGGTCCGCGAGTGACACAGAATTGCTCATATAAGAAAACATGGGCCCCAGCCTGGGCCCTCTTGGTGGTAATGGGTGGCCAAGGGGACTCCAGGCTCTTGATTCCAGCTGTTAGGGATGGATCTGGACCATAGCATGAGTGGGCTCTTTCTTGATGCGGATCGCATCCCAAACAAAGCTCTTTCTCTTAGCTGTGGCGCTGTGTGGATCAGCTACCCTATAAGATTCTCCCTGGAAAGGGTCTGGGGTCTTGTTAACCACCTGGGAGTCCGTGGGTGGTGGATGAAGAGTGAGATGGTGAGAGATGGCTGGATCCTGGTGAGGAGAACAAGGTCTAAGAAGACAGGGAATAAATGGGCAAAGTCTAGGAAAGCCCAGGCTCAGTAGAGAGAGCAATGGCCTAGCTAGGGGAGCCTGTTGCCAATTTCCCTCTAGTCACCAACTGGCCATGGGACCTTGGAAAAGCCACTTCATCTCTCTGGGATTCAGAGTTTACTTTTAAAGCTTCAAATAAAGTGTTTGTAAAATAGTCTCTGTCTCACAAAAAAAATTGGATACCTGGAATGCTGGGTTGGGAAGGACTCTGAGATACACACTGAGCTTAATGGGACATTCCCATGAGTGATTAGTAATGTCTCTCTTGGACATTGTCAAGAAGATGCATGCTGTTTCTGGTCCAGAGTATCTTTCATACTCCAACATTTCACGATTCTATGACTCCAAAGAGCGAAAGATTAAGAGTATGCATGTGTCGAGGGAGGACGGGTAGAAAAGATAAGAAAAGTAGGCTAAGAAACTTGGGTCAGACCCACGGAGATCTCCAAAGTAGATGGAGAGGGGTCACAGTTTCAGTGCCCACAGAAAGCACACTCTAGGATAGTGGTTTGTTTTTTCAGACTGAGTTGCTAACTGTCAGTGGGTTGTGGAAAAAATTTATTTGGCTACAACCAATATTTGAAGAATATACAGAGTGGAACAGAATAAAAAAGACAGAAATTGAATGGAATATTTTAGATTTCAATGTGGTGGGATTCAAGACACACTACCCCAAAATATGGCACCTTGGCGTATTGAGTGTTTTAAGCAGCAGGAGTTTGAGAGAATGGCAGGTGCGGAAGGGTAAGTCTGAGCCCCTTCCCTCCTCATTCTTTTCTCCTGAAACAGATCATAAAACCCTCATGACCCTCACGTGAGTGATACCCTCTCTACACCTGAAGGAAAGGAGCCTCCTTATGTCTGAAGACCAGGGAATCACCCAGAAGAGCGCTAACAAGCAGGCCTTGGTAGATGACTGCCCTTTACAATGCTTACCTCACACTATCATGTGCCTCCACAGCTGTCTACTCTTCATCAAACCTTGGGTAAACATACACAGGTCCATTCCTCTGGGTCTTCATTTCCTTGTGGATGCTCCTGTGTCACTTAAAATTTATATTAAATAACTTTGTATGTTCTTCTCCTGTTAATCTATCTTTGTCAATTTAATTTACAGACCCACGCAGGGACCCTAAGAGGGTCAAGGAAAACTTTTTCCTCCCCTACAAATGTAGATGGTAAGGTTAAATGCTTTTCTGTGAGCTTTTGTTTCAGTTATGTGTATGTGAGAAAAGTCACAATTGACTTTTAACTGTAGCTCATGGTCCAAACATTCGAGAGACTATGAAGGGATTGGATGACCAAATACGTTTTGCGCAGGACAGTCCTGGTTCAAATCCCTCATTCTGGTGTAATTATATAACAACTCCCTTCACTCATGTGATGATTTAAAAATATGTCCATGCTTTTTTCGGTACTTTTTCCTTCAAAATGTGGGATCTAATTCTCTTCTCTTTGAGTGTGGGCAGGACTTAGTGACTGGCTTCTAATGAATAAAATATGGCAGAAGGGGCAATATGTCACTTTTAAGACTATGTCATAAAAGATACTGTGGCCTCCTCGCTCTTCCTTGGATCACTCACACTGATGAAAGCCTGCTGCCATGTCATAAGGAAAGTCGAGAAGTCCTACGGAGGCCTATGGGGTAAGAAACAGAGACCTCCTGCCAATGGCTTTGTCAGCCATCTTGGAAATGCATCTTTGAGCCCCGGCAAGCCCTCAGATGACAGCAGCCTGGTCAACATCTTGGATAAAATTTCAGAGGACACCCTAATCCAGAACCTCCCAGCTAAGCCACTCCCAAATGCCTCACATACAGAAACTTTGAGATACTTATTATTTATTGTTTTAAGTTTTAGGGTACTTTGTTACACATCACTTGATAACTAATACACTCTCAAAGTTATCTCCTTTGGCTGAAAATTATACGGTTACTCTGCATAGGAAAGACTTCCAAGATCCTGTGGGGTGTCCAAGAATCAGGGAGAACAGAAGCATCGCATGGAGGTTAAAGAGTGGCCAAGTTGCCTTGGTTTGCCAAAAAACAGGGAAGCTGGAAGAGTGGATTCTGATCACAACAAAAAAGGGTTAGACCGCTTGACTAGCCAGAGTGCAGAGCATCTGGAAAAGAACGTGGCATGGTCCAAGGGCTAGACTGGCTTCATCAAAGTCAGGTTTCCCCTAATTAAACATTGCCTCCCTTTCATGGATGACTGGATGGTAAATCAGAGGATACAGAGCAGGTTCATGGTGGTTTGAAGAGCCCTCACCCTGTGAGTCTGTGCAGAGGGGGACAGATCGGGAGGGGGGACAGGGAGTGCGCATGTTGCCTCAGCTCTAACCTGTCTAGTAATTTTGCCAGAGACTTGGATGAAGACACAAAAGATGCGTTCATCCAAACCTTGAAAGCACAAGTTATTCTGATAGAGCTGATTTATGATCCAAAGCTCTTCCCAGGCGGGATGCTGGGCCAAAATCAACAAGAAATTTAACAGTAATCAATGTAAAATCAGGCACTTCCAGATAAAAAAAAAATCAATGGTCCCAGGAATGAGCCCAGAATGGGTGGATGGGGCCGACTTGGCAGAATTCCACTGGAAATGATCTGGTCATTCTTATTTGACCCCTTAAGTCAGTGTAAGCACAAACAACATGATGTGGCTGCTAAAAGAGTGGACCCTTCCTAGCTTAATGGGGAGCCTGGGAGTGGGGCGGGTTCCCTTCTGTGGTGCTGTGGGTTCAAATCTGGACCCCACACTTTGGAGGCACGGTGTCCAAAGGGGCAGCCCAGGAGGGGGCAGTAGCACCTAATGTCCTAGTGTGAGGAATGATGGCAGGAGCCTCAGGGGAAGCAGTGTGGGACAGGAGAGTAAGCTGAGCAGGGACACCTTGGAGCCTCTGGGGATGGACCTGGAGGGGAGAGAGGAGCCAAGGCTAATGGGTAGAAGGGACAGGGTGGTGGGTCTGGGGTTGCTCGGAGGAGGGGTGTTTTGACAGGTGGGTTCCTCTGTGGGTGGCTGGGCTGCAGCTGCAGCTAGGGCTTCCATTACTGGGGTGGGCGAGTAGAAACCAGGTGGCCCACAGTCTGGTCTACGCGGGAGACTGGACCACAGGAGTCCAGACTCACTCCCCTCCTCTGTCCAGACTCAGCTTTAGTTGCCATGGGGGCCTTCCCCATGGTGGGAGATGCTCCTTGGTCAGGCCTGGGGGAGAGTGAGCCGAAGAGAGAGGGGCAGAGAGACAGGCAGAATCTGCCCGGGCCCCCCCTGCAGGGCTGCATGGACCCTCACGCTCACCGAGCAGACAACATCACTTCCTGCAGGTGCCCATCACACAGGCCAGTCAGCGAGAGGGAGGGAGAAGCCGGGGGACTGGGCAGCCCCAACATCATCTCCTGCAGGGTTCCCGCGGGGCTGCAGGGAACACACTCTTCAGATACGTGCGCACACTCACGTGCTCATAAGCACAATCCCGCTCGCATGTGTTCAAACGTTTGCCTTCACGAAAATGCTCACACACCCGCGTTCATACACAATCACATGTGTTCTCAGCTAATACTCATGTCTGCACACTGGCTCACCCTCCCCTGTGTGTGCACAGGAGCGACCCCTGCAAAGGAGTGAGGGAAGCAGGACAAAGCTGACGGAGGAGTTGAGCCCCAGTGCATCAGAACTGCCCCCCGCTCCGGCCATCCCTGGGGAGCTCTGGAGCTGGGAGGGCCCTTCAGAGAAGTCCAGAATTGAAGTGAAGGGGCTGGGCCTTCCTGTCCCTGCATGGACCAGTCACTGAGTACAGGGAGCGGGTACTGCTTGGAGGAGGCGGCTCTCTCCCCAGAGATGGAGGAGGGGGGCCCCCGGAAATGGATTGGCTGGTAGCCAGGACAATTGGTGGGCCTAGATCTGGGCAGCATCACAGGGTCCTCGACACACCAGGGGACACACGCTTGCACACACAACCCTGGCTGGGTGTCTCCTCTCCAGCCCCGGGCACATCTGCTCCCAGGACTAGCCCTCCCAGGAGCGGAGGAGGCAGAGGGCCCTTGCTGGGAAGGCTGCCTTCCTCGCCAGTGATGGGAGGGGGTGGTCCACTGCTCGGGGCGGGAACGAAGGAGAGATCGGGGTGGCCCAGGATGAGTGCAAGGTGCCTTCTTCATTTCCATCAGCTCTCTGAAGAAATCTCCACGAACTGCTCTCTCTCCACTCCATTTTTTTATACCTCTGATCTGGCTGTGGAGCCCGGGGAGTCATGGAAGCAGTCTTCAAAATTTTCTTTTGTAAAATCTTCCCACGGCGACTGGTCTCATTCCGGCTGCTGTCGAGAACCTACAGTCTCGGTGTCTCCCCGGCCAAGGCTCAGTCCAAATCTCTATTTTAACACCCTGTTGCACCAGCACGGTTTGGAGAACACCCCTTGCATTTGACCACCTAGGTGCAAATGCTAGGTCTGCCCTCACTGTGGGGCCTCGGTCAGACTGCTCGGCCTCTCTGTGCATCTACCTGTAAAATGGAGGGACGTGCTTACAGGGTCTGCTCCGCTAAGATGAACAGAACCACCTGGTGCGGGCAGTGCTCCGTGAGCTTTGTGCTGCGGTGCTCCTCCAGCCCCTCCTGACCCACACAGCTCAGAGCTCACCCCCTCCCCAGATGGCCCCCCCCCCCCCCCCCCCCCCCCCCCCCCCGGCCCAGGCTCTGCGCTGCACTGCTCCTGGAATAGATCTTGGCCAACACTGGCCTTAATTGTGTGTGTTTGATAAATGGCTCTGCTAGATCTCTTCGGGACGGCAGCTGTAGACCTGAGTTGAGATGGAAACGGCTACGAGGAAGGTTGGAAGCTTGGATTCCAGCCTGGGTGAAGGATGCAAGGTCCCTGTCCCCTTGGATCCAGTGCACTGGGGACGGGGCTGCCCACTCATCACCCCTCTGCAGCTGCTCTGGGGATTGCAGTAGGCGTGGCAAGCTGAGAGAGCCTAAAAGGATCCTTGGACACCTGCCTCCCCCACTCTCATTTTCCCAGATGAGGATGTCGAGGCCCGGAAGAGTTGAGTGACTTTCTGTTAGGGGGAAGAGCAGAGACGATCTTATCATGCAGATGACCTCATCTTCCTTGGAGGAGGTGGAGGGGGTGGGGGGATAGAGAAGGCCCTTGTAACAGATGACCTCATTGGCACTGACCAGAAATTTCCTGACTGATTGGTAAAGACTACATTTCTGAGGGAGGTTGAAACTGCAGTCAGGTTAGGTCTTAAGCCTGGGCTTGGCAACTTGGCCTAACATAAGTGACTCCATGTTGTGCTTGTGGTTTTCTTTTTCACACTAGTCAGGGTTCTTGGGTCTGCCTTGTACGGCTGGGCAGTTTGTGCACTGCACAAAAGTACTTAGCCGGAGTAAGTGGGGCTGAAATGCAGCCTGTACTCATCACCCCCAGGCTGTGTCCCCAGGAGGTTCCACTTTCTAATTCATCTAGCCAGCAGGGGCATCTTTTCCTAATTTGTGCCAAGGGGCTGTGTGGTACAGCCCAGTATGCCCTGGCTGTAAATGGAAACGTACAGGGCAGAATTCCAAATTACTCTCATCTGGAGGCCACAGCGCCTGAATTCCACCATTTAAGCTTCCTCTTGGGTCCCATGGTCATTTCTGATGGTCCAAAAATCCTATTTAAAGTGAAACATCCTCCGGAACAATAACACCCTAAAAATACTGATGCCGTATCATCATCATCGTCATTATCATCGTCACCACTGTTTCAAATCTTGAGTGGATCAGCCTTCATGCCGCGGGGTGGGCAGGACAGGCCCTCAGGATGGGGCGGGGGAAGCAGCCCGGGGTGGGGAGTAGGGCGCCGTGGTGTGAGGCCGGCCACAGCCAAGACCCAGTTTTCTGTCTGCCTTCACCATTTTGTCCAAGCCCGAATCCAGCAGAAGGAACCAGCCCACCGGGTCCCTAGTCACAGCCGTGCAGCAAAGGCTCTGATTTACCGGGGAGCCCCACTCCAAGGAGCAGTATTAACGCCAGTGATAAAGCTGATCTCCCAGAAGCCGCTCCATTTTAAGGGGAGTGAGGGACACATTCCAAGGAAATGAATCTCAAAGGGTGGGATTTCAGACAAGGGAGAGGCAATATGGAGGAGATCATGGGGCCCTTGGTCCTTGGAATCACCCTCCAGAGGCGGCTGCCAGTGTCATGCATACAAAAGGTCTGCCTTGCATGTGGGGTTCAAGTGACATTTCAGAGGTGGGGCATCTTGGGCCAGAGCCCCCAGAAGCGGTCTGATGCAAGTGATCGATCAAGAAAGTGCTCCCCCGAGGAAGCCTCAAGGCTGTTGGGATAACAGGAAGGGAAGCTGAGGAAGGCGCACAAGGATGTGACCTCAGGCCATGTCTTGGGGGAGGGGTCAGCTTCAGCAGGCAGCACAGAGACTTTAGGGTGTAAGTTATGCCCTGACGTAAGTAAGGATGCTGGAGCTTTCATATGCTTAACCCATTAGTCACTGGTGAAGGGCAGCCCGGGGCGGGGCTGGACCATGTAAATTCCCTGGCCCTTCTGCTCCCTGCCCTTGCAGCAAAGGGGCAGAGTTGGAGGGCAGGACGGTCATCCAGCAAAGGGAGGCAGGCACTGGTCATTGGCAGGGAAAGCACCCTGAAGCCCAGCCCCCACTTCCAGTTCCCTTCACCCCCATAAACGGTAAAAGGTAACAGGATCCATTTGTCCCACTCCCTCCTTGTGGACCGCCTAAAATCAATGGGCAGATGGACAGGTGGGTTCGCCCTGAGGACCTCGATGCTGGGTGATTCTACCTTAGACATCTAGGACCTAGGGCTACCTCGGCTCTCCCCCGTTGCTGCTTTTTTCTCTTTTTTTGAATGATCGTTGTTCGCAAATGGGCTGCATTACTAATGTAATTTTGCCCTCCCCCCAAAATCTCACACACATCAGAAAAGGGAGTATCGCAGATACATGTGCTCTGATGTTCAGTCCCGTTGGGCCCACGGCAGCAAGGGTTGCATTTTGACACAGTTTTCCAGGCCAGCCTGGAATAGAGCAGGATAAATGGAGCTGTTGAAGCTTGTTATAGAACAAAAATTCAGCCGAGTAAATTGTAAAGATCTAATTGGCTTTATTAATCGATTCATGAATCAGGCAGCAGCCCATCCAGCAGGTAGAGGGGACCGCCAAAGGGCTACAGAAGAGGAAAGGTTTTCAAAGGTAGAGAAGGCGCAGAGAGAAGGAAATTGTTCTCAAAGAATCCGTTGTTTGAGGCCAGGTTGCCCTCCTAGAGGGAACGGAAGGGCTCTAAAATAAACTTCCTTGTGCCGATCAGGAAATTCCCGTGTGGAACTGATTAAAGGTGACATTTCTGGGGGTTGAAACTGTAGTTAGTTTAGGTATTAAGTCTCAGTTTACTGACTTGGGATCTTAACCTAAGTGACGCCATTTTGGTTCTGTGGTTTTCTTTTTTAACAAGGTGAAGGATTGCTCTCCATCTGCCCTGGGGCTACATTGCCCCCAAACTCCCCACATAGGTATATCAGGTTGAATGTGTCCCTTCACCCCAAAATTGATGTCAACCCAGAACCTCAGAATATGACTTTTTTTGGGGTAATAGGGTCTTCACAGATGTAGTTAGTTACAATGAAGTCATGCTGGTTTAGTGTGGGCTCTACATCCAATATCGCTGGTGTCCTCATAAGAAATGAAGAAGAGACACATACAGGGAGAAGGACGTGAGGATGCAGGCAGCTGGAGTGATGTGTCTACAAGCCAAGGAATGTCCAGGATCACCAACACACACCAGAAGCTAAGAGAGAGCCATGGGATCGATTCTGTCTCAGACTCCAGAAGGAAGCCACCCTGACAGCACCTGCATTTTGGACTTCGGACCTCCAGAACTATGGAAGAATAAGTTCCTGTTATTTAAGGGCATCCAGTCTGTGTTATGTGTCGAGGCAGCCCTTGGAAACGTATACAAGAGGAATACCGAAGGACTGGGAGGGGCGTCAGCACTCGGTCTCATGGTAGACCCACACTTCTTTCTCTTGGTGGTGCTGCAGACCCCCCCAGGCTCCAGGAGGCCTGAGGAAAAGCTCAACTGAGCCCTCTCTGCGGTACCCCTTTGCCTGAGGCTGGAGAGAACTTAATGCTCTTTAGATTCCCCGGACCCTGAGACACAGGGACCCATATAATGGCTCTGCTTGGACATTTGGATCAGTCAGTATATGGAAGTATCTAGTAACATATGTATCTATATATAACATATATATCTATATAACATATGTATATTATATAGATACAGATATAGGGAGACAGATTTATTTTAAGGAATTGGCTCATTTGATTAGGAGGATGACAAGTCCAAAATCTGCAGGATGGACAGACAGATGGGAGACCCAGGGAAGAGCTGATATTGTGATTCAAGTCCGAATATCATCTGCTAGAATTCCCTCTTGCTCAGGGGGAGATCAGCCCTTTGTTCTGTTCAAACCTTCAACTGATTGAATGAGGCTCATCCATGTTATGGGGAGCAATCTGCTTCTATCAAAGTCCACTGATTGAAATGTTAATCTCATCCAAAAACACCCTCACAGAAACATCCAGAATATCATTTTACTGAATATCTGGACACTTTGGCCCAGCCAAGTGGGCACATAAAATTACCCATCACAATGGGCAAGTATTATAATCTCCCTTCTAGAGAAAAGAAAACTAAGACCCAGAGAGGGTGAGTGATTTACCCAAGGTCACATAGCAAATTTTTTTTTTTTTAAGATTTTATTTATTTATTTGAGAGAGAGACTGAGATAGAGCATGAGAGGGGGGAGGGTCAGAGGGAGAAGCAGACTCCCCGCTGAGCAGGGAGCCCGATGCGGGACTCGATCCCGGGACCCCGGGATCATGACCTGAGCTGAAGGCAGTCGCTTAACCAACTGAGCCACCCAGGCGCCCCGGTCACATAGCAAATTAACTGTGATGAGGAGTTACAAACAGGAACTGGTTCCATCTTGCAGAGCCGGAGCGGAGGTACAGAGAGGTTAACTGACTTGTCCAGGGTCACATAGCTAACCAGAGTCTTGCCCAGAGTGGAACTCGCTGCAGACCTGACGTTGAGGGCAAGAAATCACAGTGAGTGACTACTGTGTTTGAGGCATACATATCATCTTAGCGAATCCTTCCCGCAACATACATGTAATAGTCAACAACGATTCAGCTTGTGTCCACACACTGGAGGTAGAAATCCTGCCTGAAGAAAAATCTCCCCCTACAGGATTCTTTGTCTGCTTTCCAAAGTACACAAGAGCTTAAAATATAGGCGCTCAAATGCCTGACATGCTAATGACCCTGACTAGCCCATAGGCAGTGCATAAACGAATGGGCATGCTGTGTTCTAATAAAACTTTATTTACACAAGATGAGAGAGGGATTGCTGATGCGGATGGGCAAGTAGATCCTGATAGGAGCAAATCCTTGAGAAGGTGACCACGTGTCTCTTCAGCCCACACCGTCTCCCTTTGCTCTCTCCTTCTGGCGCCAAGCTCTCTATATTCTGAGCATCCCCACCAGACGTGAGGAGCCACAGTGCCCTCCTCTGTGGGCGTGATCGAGGTGATGTCATGCCACTCGTACACAGCCCTCCTGGAAGAGTTGCTGCTGAGTGGGCCATGCCCACAGGAGTAGGACGGGAGGGCCTGGGGTCACAAGGATGTCTTAAAATCCAAACAAATGGGGTGGTGCAAACATATGGGCACTGGGCCGTCCTCAGGACCTACCCGACTGTCTCCTCGCCACCCACGTTTGGCCTCTTTCCTCCCTAACAAGTGAGAGGCAATGGAGTACAGGCAGAATGCAGGAAGGAGGAAGAAAGCCCCTCTCCCCGCTCTGGCGGCTCCCGCAGTGAACCTTCCACACATGACAGATGCTTACGGCTTTAGACAATGAAATGGATCATCGCCTTCTCTCTTAAGCTGGGGTCATTACCCCTCAATTCTGCAGAGGCGCATCTGAGGCTTAATTTTTTGTTGTTTGCATATGAGATCATTTCAATTAAAGAGAACTGGAAACACTTCCCTCCATTTCTTTAGCAAACAGAGCCTTATTGCCTCCCACCCAAAAAAGCAAAGAAGCCAATATTACAATTTAAAACAAAACAAAACAACTCTTAAGCAGAGATAGGCGGGCTGCGGGTGAAAGGACATTTGTACATATAGGGATTTTATCAGGAAAAACACATCTGTGACCTTCTGCTCTAAGTCACTGAGCAGTGGAGCTAATTGAAATAGCCGAACACAGGGGGATCACGCTTCTTTGCTCTTTGGTGTTACTCAGGTCTTCTGCCAGTCTGATTTGATACCAGGGAGACTATTCCATATGGTGTAAGGGAAGTGACTCAGGGACAGGCACAACCCCCCCAATCACTGGGTCACAAGAATCAGGTGGGGTGATTGCTAAAATATGGATTGTTAAGCTCTGCCCTTGAGAATAGACTCTCCAAGGAAGGGTGCCAGAGAATCAGTATCTTTAACATTTGCTCCAGGCAGGTGTGGGGAGTTCGGTATATGATGTAAATGATGCACAGGCAGAGCAGGGAGGTTGCCTGGGTTCTGAGAGGTCAAGAGGAACCAAAGTTGTAAGATGGCAGAGCCCATAAATAAGCAAATACCTTGAGGTAGGAAAAAGAGCTGAAGGTGAAAACACCAGTTTGTGAAAGGAGAAACAGGCCCATAAAAAGAAGCAGAGACTAAGAGCAGCTGACTCAGTTGGGTGGAGAAAAGCCTCAGAAGGAAGGTATGTGATACCAGGCACATGTGAGATCAAGGAAAAGCAAATGTGCAAGCAAGAAGGTGGGGCAATGTTAATAGTAGGCAAAGTAGAATTGGAGATTAAAAGCACACACGAGTACAAAGAGATACATCATATGATGCAGGGCATATTTTACAAAGAAGATATTATAGTCATAAACATGTACGTAGCCAACAACACAGCAACTAAATACAAGGGCAAAAAGTATTAGAGATGAAATGAGAATTGCCCCTAAAATAGACAATTCAAGTGGAATTGTCTTGAATCCAGTAGATCAAAAAACTGTCTTGTTTTGGTAGCCACTCACCATATGTGACTTTTGAGCACTTCAAATGTAGCAAGTTAAGATATGCTGTAAGAATGAGATATAAACGCCAGATTCCAGAAACTGTTAAAAAAAGAAAAGAATGTGAAATATCTCATCAACAATTTTCATATGGATTGTTTGCTGAAATGATCATATTTTGGATGTATCAGGTTAAATAAAATGTCATCAAATCAATTTCACATATTTGTTTTTATTTTTTTGATATGGCCAAAAGAAAATGTAAAATGACGTAGGTGGCTGCATTGTATTTCTTCCGAATAGCGCTGACATAGAGGAATCAAATAATATCAAGTGGTTCTGTGAGGCCCCATCAGCTTCTAGTTCCCATCTTCGGATTCTAAAACCTTCCTCTTATTCCATGTGCATCCTTACAACCATCACCCCTTACTGGGGCTTGGCAAGTAGGAAGTTTGTTGTGTTCCAAGAAGCTGTGGATCCCGCCCTACTTTGTGACTCCCTACTGCAGGAATCTGGGTCTTAGATTTGTTATTTATAAGATAAAAAATAAATCCTACCAGCAGGTCATTGTGAGGATTAAATGGGATAGCATACTCTCCTGTTTTCTGAAAAGATAACATTAAACATCAAACAGAGTGAAGGGGGCCCACAAATTTGCTTCCTGTCCCCATACCCCGTGCACACGGAGCTATCCGTGAAAACTCTGAGGCAGAGCCCAGTGGAGGGTGGTGTGTGAGAATTGAAGATTTCCCACCCTGAGGATTTCACACTGTGGCTTTCAGGAGGACTCGAGTCAAGAGGCCTCACTCCGCCTTGAATTAAGATGGCTTCTCCTCTCTAGAGGCCTTAGAAACAAGACATCGAACTTTTAGGGGAAATTGCAGATGATTATCATTGAGGATTCCTAGCAAGTTCAAGCCAGAAGTCCCCAAGTGGTCAATGGTACAGTTGAGATTACCGAGTTGTCCCAGTTTATCTGGAACATTCCTGGTTTTAGCCCCGAAAGTCCCACATCTTGGGAAACCTCTCAGTCCCGAGCCAGCCAAGATGGGTGGTACCCCAGGTTCTCACTTCCAGGTTTTACAGACCTTCCCTTGTTAGAAGAATCACCATGGGATGTTTGTTAAGATCCAGATCTCTGGGCCCACCTCCTCATTCAGAATCACCAGGCAGCAGCCCCAAATTGGGACCCCCAACATCCCAGGTGGCTCTGTTATCCAGTCAGTTTCGGGAACACAAATGGGAACAACTGTTTTGTTATGTGGATGGGGAAACTGAGGTCCAGAAAGGGGCACTTAGGTGAAATCGATACCTTTCAAGGGCCCCCTTCCTCATAATGACTCCAAATAACAGTATAAAATGGGCTATAAAGTAGGTATAGAAAAGTTAACATGCTGATGTCCCCTCTTGGGGTCTATTTCATCTATTTTTTAATGTAAAAAGCATGTTGTAGGTATCCTCCTCCTTTGCTGGTGCTCAGGGCCCAAACGTGCTCTGTCTCCTGGGTGGTTCATCCTCCGGCAGTGTCATACCCAGGTGGAGGGCCTGAACCCCAGTACCTTGCCATGACAGGTGGTCCCCGAAGCCACAGCTGTTTAGAGAGCTCTGGGTTCCTCTCCCTAACCTGGGAAGCGGGGTTTCTGCTCAGGTATGGGAAGCCCCTCAGACACACTCCTTCCAGGTCCTTCTTGTCACGGGTAGTACTCAAGGGCAGTGCTATGTCAAGAGCTCTTCCTGTGTGGGAGTGGGGGCTGGTGGTGAGAAAAGTGGGGGAACCCCGCCTCCACGAAGTCTCTGTCACCGCGGAACACCCAGGGTATACTTTGGGACCCTTTAGTTATCAATTCAGTGAAAAGAGAGCCATCTTTTGCAATATGCAGTCCATTTCTTGCTTAGCCGTGCTCAGGCAAACCTGAGACTCCCATCACTTGGACACATGGTGGCCAGACTTTGCCTTTCTTGGAAAGGAAACCCCATGTAGCTCTGGAGCCGGGCAATGTGGGTCCCAACTCCAGCGTTGCCACCTCCTCGCAAGTCACCTAGCCCCTCTGGCTCTCAGAATCCCCCTGAGCGAAACAAGGTGGCAGCACCAGCCCTGCGGCAACGTCGTGAGGATTAAGGGACAGTATGTAAGTGTTTGAGGCGCGTAGGAAGAATCCATAAATAATAGTAGCTACGTAATCATAATAATATACAGAAAGTGTCTGCTGTGTATTGAGGCTCAGCTGCTGTCTTTGAGACAGATTCCCCTCCCCGGTGACCCTGAGTCCCCAAGGGAAGATTCTACACGAATCAAAAGAAAAGTATGCTACCCAGAGAGGAGCAAACAGACCAGCAAAGCCATCCAGGCAGTTGGTGTTTTCTGGCCATGAGACTGGCCCCAGTTTATTCTGGCAGCTGCCTCCACCATCAGTATAGAGGGAGAAATGGTAGTAAAACAAATGGATCAACCAAGAAGGGGAGGCTGTTTGGTTCCAGCTTCCAACGGAGAACCCAGCTGTCCCTGTGGTTGAGATGTGATGAGTCCCTGGAGGCTGGTCTGGCTTTCGCATGCTCGCCCTCAACCTAGATGTTTCCAAAATAGCTGGGCTGGGAGGAGTGCAGGTGGTGGTGCTAAATTCAGGCATAGCCAGCCATCTCTTTGCTCGTGATTCTGCAATCTGGACTGGGCACGGGGGCTCTGCAAAAGGTCATCTGGAGTCCTTCTTGTGTGCCTGCATTCCTCTGGCAGTTTGGGACAAAGATCCAAGATGGGCTCTTGGACGTGTCTGGTGCCTCGAGGGGCTCCGGTTGAGATGACTGAGTTGGCAGGGGGAGGGACGTCTCTCTCCACGTGGCCTCTCGTTCTCAAGGAGCCCAATCCCGGCTTCCTCGAGGGGAGTCTTGGGGCAGCAGGAGGCTGGGAAGCTGCACACCCCTTGAGGGTTCAGGGACTCCCACAAGGTCATTCCCACCATATTCCATCAGCCAAAGTAGTCACAGGTCAACCCAGATTCAAGGAGTGGCGAAATAGACTTCATCTCTTAAAAAAATCCACACTGCAAAGGGTGTGGGTACAAGGGGAAGCGGGTCATCAGAGGCCATTGTTAAAACAATCTACCACAGCAACACAGGACATTCTCTAGGATTTGACATTTGAGGCCCTGGTCCTCTGGTTCCAATCCTCTTTCAGCCTCCTGGTGAGCCTCTGTGCTCCAGCTTCCTTCTCTGAGTGCTTCGGACCCTTTCCCTCCTCCGGGCCTTTACCATTGGTTTCCTTTGGCTGGGCTCAATGTGAACAAGAACACAAGACCTGGAGTCAGCCTGGAATCAGGCTCCCCCCTGGCTCCACCCCTCACTCCCAGCTGTGTGACCTTAGGCAAGTCTCTTGGCATCTCTGAGCTTCATTTCTGCCACCATTGTGGAGCACTTCTCTGCCTGCTGACCACCTACGTGTTTTTCTATGGCACATCCTTTGAAAGTTTCCCCTGGATCCTTCCAACCCTCACCCAAGGAGAACTGGTCACTCCCTTCCTTTAGCTCCCAAGGCTCCCTGCCACACCCCAGTTCTGTCCCAGCCCACGGTGACATGTACATGCATGTGTCTCCTGGAGAGGCAGTTCTTGCGTCTAGGAGTCACATCTCAACATCCTTTTATCTTCAGGGCCCAAAATGTGGTGGGTGCTCTGCATGTGCATTTGGAGAATGAACGAGTGGATGTCTGGGTTCCCAGAACTTAGGGACATCCTCGTTTGCCTAGGACCCATTTCTTTCACACCCCATCACCGCAGAAGAGGAGTAGAAGAAAAATAGGCATCAGGCTTTTGTGCCAGGGATGTGGCCTTTGGACACGTGATCCAGGGGCATGCCGCAACCCCGCCTGCCATCCCTAACTTGGGAAGAACGGGAGGCACACTCTTCCAGCAGGGTCATGATGCATTACAAATTAAGGCATCGAGCAGGAAGGCTAGCTCAGTACCCATGAGATAGACACGCATTCCTCCTTTGCACAGAGCAGACATCCTAGCTGCTGTCAACCTGGTTGGACCACAGCCTGGGGATGAAGGAGGATGGCTTCAGATGGGCAGGCCCCGCCCTCCTGGCTCAGCAGGAAATCCTCCTTGCAGCTGAGACTTCCATGGGTGGGACAGAACTGGGTTCAAATTCTAGCTTCGTCACTCAGTGGTTCAAACCTGGGCTAACCTCTCCTCTCTGAACCCTCCATTTTTTCATCCATAAAATGGGGACAATGCTAACTCTCTGGAAGGGCCACTGTGAGGATTAAATAGGGTAACATAGGGGGCATATAATGGGCACAGAATACCTGGTTTTTCCACCGCTCCAAACACCTTCTCAGATTCTCTGATCTGCGACCGTTGCTCTGGCCCAGATAAATTATTCCATAAAATAAGTAACTGAACTTGATAAGGGCCTTCCTAGGCCCTTAAGGAAGTTTACTGGATTTGGGGAAATTACAAAGTGTGGGTGCTGGGAGGCGACAAGAGTCACTCACTGAGCACTAGAGCTCACAGATGAGTACGTAATGTGAGCCAGGGACCGTCCTAAGCATTTTACATACATTCCTTCAGTCTTGCTAACCATGCTGTGAGGTTGATGCTATTCTTTTTCTACTTCTATAGAGGAAGAAACTGAGACCCAGGGAGGGTTGAGCACCATCCACAGTTATACCGCCGGTAAGTGGCAGCGCTGGGACTCAGACTCAAGTGGTCTTGCTCCCTTGAGGCTATCCTACCTCGGAGTGGCTCATTCTGGTTTACCTACCTGATGGCATTTACAGTGCTAACTGTCCTGTGGCAAATGACAATGACAAGAGTACCCAATGCTTGCAGAGCCCTTCACCATGTGAATGCACCTTGCCCGGGGCGTCTCTTTGAATTGTTACAATGCCCGTCGGAGGCCAGGACTGTTATTTCCATCTTACAGATGAAGAAACGGAGATACAGTGAACCAGGATCTCTTCCAAGGTGACACAGGATGGGTGGTGGAGTTGAGATCCGAATTTTGGCAGAGCCCACCTTCAATCATTGTGCAGTTATTACAAGAGGAGGATGGTGCTGGTGCATGAGTATCCGAAACTGCCCAAGGTTTGTCCTGGCATGTTATTCAACTGGCATGACTCCGTTCCAAGACGCTGTGCAGGGCAGCTGAATTGACCTCACGGTTCCCCACCCAGCCAGCAACTCCGCAAGGGCAGGTCTCCTTCCTGAGCCCCATCCCCAACCCCCACAGCTGCTCCTGCTGGATCCCTCAGCATCATGCCCTCCTTCCCTTCACCAGAGGGTCTTCCGGGGGCAGGACTTAGCCACCTGGGTCCACGGGCCTCCAGAGGGTCATTTGGAGAGAATTCAGGGGGTCAGAGAACTTGGAAGGGAAAAATCACATCTCTTCGTTCACTGATCTCAACTGAAATTGAGCATTTCTTTTAGTTGTAGGTCACTTATAGAAAACACAGATAAATTCCTCTCACACTATAGAATTGCAGATGCCTTGAAATACCACTTATGCCTATCACCACTTCGACATTATGGTGCTTATTAGACCTGCCGTGGGATCTTATTATTGAATGCTTTAATAAAGAAGCACGTGTATTGCTACATTACAAAATTGTGTTTTTAATATTTTGATACTATTTTTAATGTAATTAGTACACTTTCTAATCCTATATATTCTTATTGGATGTATTGAAAAACAATATTCCCAGGAGTCCATAGTCTGCATCAGACTTCCAAAGAGTCCCTGGCTCATGAAATATTTAGAGTAATTCTTTGAGGTAGGACTCTGTTATCGTCTCTCATAATTCCCATTTTACAGAAGATATAACTCAGGCACAGAGAGAACAAGAACACTGCCCAAGGACACACTAGTTAATAAGTGAAGAGCAAGGATATGAATTCAAGGCAACCTAGACCAACCACAGCCTGCCCTCTTGGCCAACACACTTGGTCAGAACCCCCTCGTGGCTGCAGAGGCTTCCAGTTCATTCTTCACTGGAAGGCAATCGCTGCTTTATCTCTTGGCAAACTCCGAAGGACCCTGAGCATCTTGAGGGATGGGACTGGTTATCCCTAGTGCCTGATCCAACGCTGAGCCCAGAAAAGATTCTAAATAAAAGTTTTTTGAATGAATGTGTTTCTGAACCATAATGCGTCATACATTGTTGAGCAAAGACCCCCTTTTCCTGCCAGAATCTTTACTGCATTAATGAAAAGGCCCCAAACCAAATAATATGCCCACATTTTATAATGGCATTAGTAGAGAGTCGTGCATTTTTATAGCACTTTTGACATTGCCAAGAATTTTTACATCCCTTTGATTTGAACCTCGCGTGTAAATTAGTCTGGACAGGAATGAGGTACCTTAGTTTCACAGAGAAGTCAATGGAGGCTCCAGGCGATTGGTTCCAGGCAGTCAAGCACGGGGGTGAAGGGCAGAGGCAGGGAGCCCAGCGGTGGCCTGGGTTCAAGCCCAGCTCAGCCACTCCCTGGCTGACCTCGCAGTCAGCCCAGTGACCTCACCCATAGAATGGGGACAGGCATAGCTACCATTTGAAATTGCTGCCAGGATTACAGGAGGGGATGCATGCTGTGTAGAACAAGTTTCTGGAATGCTGTAAGGACCCAGTCCACAGTATCGGTCCCCCAAGATCAGCGGAAGGATGTTACGGTGTTTGTGTCATCACAGGGCAAATGCAGTGGAGATCGCATACTGCAGCAGAGCTCAATCACGTTCTCATTCCAACTCACGTCCCCACGTCCGGAATAAACCCTGTCCTTCTGGGGACCCTCAGTTTCCTGATCTGCAAAATGGGTGGCGGGGAGGGGTGGGGAGACAGGCTCAGGATGCACAGGCTCAGTTTCCTTCATATAAAAGTCTGTGCAGAATCAACTTGAAAAACAAAACTGGGGGGCTGCCCAGTGTAGCGACAGGGTGGGATCCCTCACCCCGAGGAGCTCTTGGGGCTCTGCTTGAAGTCAGCTGGAACAGCTGGTTTAGCTGGAGCTCAGCATGAGAGAGAAAGAGCCGGATTAGACCTGCAGAACCGTCTTGTTTAGCAGGAGGTAAAATGGAAGGTGTGCGTGCATGGTAGGAGGCAGATCTCAGTGCCTTTAGACCAGGAACCTCCTGAAGGTAGCCCGGTTTCATCTTCTGTTCAAATTTCTCCAGCCCAACGCTTTGAGTGTCTACGTTTTTTTTAAAAGATTTTATTTATTTATTTGACAGAGAGAGAGAGAGTGAGAGCAGGAACACAAGCAGGGGGAGCGGAAGAGGGAGAAGCAGGCTCCCCCAGGAGCAGGGAGCCCGATGCGGAGCTCGATCCCAGGACCCTGGGATCATGACCTGAGCCGAAGGCAGACGCTTAACAACTGAGCCACCCAGGCGCCCTTTGAGTGTCTAAGTCTTTAAGGAGAGTCGGGATCTCCCCCACACGTCCTCTACCCCCCACCCCAACCCTGAGTTCTTCCCTTCTTTCCTCTGACTGTAACTCGTGTGATGATGAGCCCTGAAGATTCCTGAGAGCGTAACATTCGTGCAAAAAGCTGATTACACAGGGCCTCTGCCAGGGGATGCTCTTGGGAACAGCCAGTGAGCCGAGCAGGTGGAAGCCCCCTCCTACAGACGGCTCCAGGAGCCCCCCATATAAATGGCCTCTAGTACTTCATGTTGTTAAACCGTGGCAGGGGAGACTGGAACCATGTGGGAGAAGGTGGCGGGGTCAGTCCAGGCCGTAACGATGCTCGGGAAAACCTATTGAACAGATCTTCTTCTCCAAATGACTTTTCTCATGTAAAATTGTCTTCTATTATTGCTGGAAAAAGGGTTTTTAAAAGAGGTTTACATGCGATTTAATGAATATGAAGTAATAATGTTCCTTGTATTAAATTAAAATTCTAAGACTGCCACATGAAACAAGTGCATTATGAGTATCCAACATTATGTATTATTATTATTGGACTGCTTGATTGCCCTACATACTTGGGAGTAAAAGAAACAGTTCCAAGCCTTGCATTTGAATTGGCAAGCATCACCCTCAGAATAAGAGTCTGGACAGACCGGAAGCATGTCCACCTAGCTAAGGAAGGTCCTAGGTTATTAAGATATATCCTCATGATAAAGCAGAAGGATAATGAGACAGATAGACAACAGCCTTGAGCTCCTGGAAGCAGCAGAAAGAGAAGAGTATGTATGAATTTGGATTCTAGTGGCTTTATCCATATGCTATGTGACTTCAGGCAAGTCACTTTACCTTTCTGAGCCTCTATTTCTCCACACTATTATTTAGTCTGGATATAGGACCACTCTGAGGATAAACTGAGGTTACAGATGTGACAGCACTTTGGAAACTCTAGTGGGCTACTGAGTTCTGGGGACTGAGGATCATGGAAAGGTCTCTATGATGATTTCTTCCCTATTCCCACCGCTGCCCTAACTTTTGAAGCCTGGCTGCTGTCTATAATATTTAATAATAGTCACCTACAGTTATGAAGCACTTAGTAAGGACCTGGAATTACTTCACTCTGTTCCACTGTAACTTTAGGTGCTAAGTAGTATTATTAACTCCATTTTATAGAGTAGTAAATAGAGGCTCAAAATGGCTCATAAGCCACCCAAGGCCACAGGACCAGCAAGAGGCAGGGATTTAAACCCAAGTCAGAAGATTCTAAAACCTCTCAGTTCGCCTGCTATATTTGCGTCTAAAATATGCCTGACAAGCTGCTTCTAAACTGTGTTTGAACACCTCCAGGGACGAAGGACTCATTACCACCCTCGTCCCTCTCCTCACAATGAGTGCTCTCCCCTGACACATAAAGCATTATTATGGTGATATTATTATCTGTAAAATAGAGTGATTGAAGTAGATGCTCTCTTAAGGTCTATTCCAGAAACATCACTTGAAGAGCACGAGCATTTACCGACAAAGCCAGCCAGGCTGCGGAAGAAAGGATTAAACACCTCCATATGAAAATGGAACACAGCGAGTAAGAGGTGTGTGTCAATGGGGGCAATTAATCCTCTTTTGCCGATCACTGTAAAAAAATATTTGCCGGAGAGGAGGCATTTATCCCCTACAGACACATGGTGCGATCTTGAAATATCTCCACACAAGGAAAGATGATGGAGGAAATACAAATCTATTAAATGTGCAGGGCAAAAGAAAAAGGGGCTTCCATAAAAGGATTTCTAAACCATATCAAAGGCTTCTGGGGTCAGGGAGGGCTGTCAGAACACTACCAATTAGAGCTAAATGGGAAACTGGCTTAAATCTCAAAATTAAAGATGAAGAGCAGCAATTAACCTGTCTGCTAACAGAAAACATAGCCCTTAATGCTCAGTGTAATTTAATATTTCAAAATTATGACCACAAGCATCTAAGGCTCCTGTTCGACAATATAAAATGGACAATAAAAATCGCAGTGGGGCTTTGGCTCGCCTGGGCAAAATGGAGGTGAAGTCCACAGGCAGAGAGTGGCTTTAAAGTCACAATGGCTGAATTGGCCCCGGACACAGTTAGAAACACCCCCCCCACCCCCTAGGACACAAGTCCGCAAGCTCAGCCCCGTTTTCCAAAGACCCATTCTTTGGCCAGCAGGAAGCTTTTGATTTGTGTTTCGTGGGCTTTCACAGGGTGGATTATGCTGATGCGAGTGGGAAGGAGCAACCCCGCCCCAACCAGCCCCCGGCCTTGCTTAGAGGGTCTGCAGACTATTCCAGCAGATTTCTCTAAAACAGTGCTTCTCCATCTTGTGGAGCTTTGAAAATGCCTCACCCCTGGGCCCTCCTACAGACCGCAAGTCCAGGGCATTGGTATCTTTGAAAGGTCCCAGGTAATTTTCACTGGCACCCGGGGTTGGGAACCGCTACTCTGAAAGACTGTGGGCCCACTGAGGAAGAGTAAGTGGAAGGATGTCTGGAACACAGTCAAGGCTTGATTATGCTAGAAGCACCAGGATGATGTTGCCATGCTGGGAGATGTGCAGATGAGGAAAGGGGCCCATGGAAGATTTTCCTCCTGGCAGGCAGGAATGGGGAGCTGACTAGAACAACCACATAGAATTCAGCCCCTGACGAAGTCTCGGGGCCTAAAACCAGGAGTATAAAACCCATGGCTGAGAATCTAGGTTTTCATGGACTCTCCGGATGTGTGAGGCCCCTGTGGGTGGCCGGCCTTCCCTAACAAGAGTGAAGCTGAAACCCTCCATCTGGAGCTTTCCCAGTCCTCCCCCTGGCTTCCCCATCATTCTCCACGAATCCTCTCCGTTGCCTGGGCAGCAGCGTGGGGCATCGGGAAGGTTCCCAACTCTGCAGAAGGACGGATGAACCACCACTTAATGAGTGATCTTGGGCCAGGAGTTCCTCTCTCTGAGCTTGCTCAGTTTCTTCATCTGTAAGACACAGATAATGACAGGACTCACAGGGTTAGTGTAAGGAGTGCCTGAGATCATCTTTGCGGGCCCCCAGTGTGGTGTCTGGGACACTCGGCCACATATGTGGCTTCATGGATGTACCTTCATAGACCCTTTCTCAACATCTCCTGTGTACGTGCTGTCCTGCGCATCACCCCGCGCATCACCCTGCGCTTCCCTGCCTCCATGCTTTTGCCCAACCACGTCCGACCCCCCTGGAGTGCCTTTCCTCTTGGTCCATCACTTCCTGTCCATTCCTACGTTATTCGCCCTGATCCTGGGTTAGGTGCTAGACCCTACCACTTTTTTCTCTGTGCTTCTTCTCCATTCTAGAATTTAGGTTTGAACTCTCCAAGGACTGCTCTCTCCTCTGACCATTCACCCCATCTGTGTCCCGCGCCCCTACTTTGCAGTGACCACCGTCTGCCTGAATCCCACCATGACTCCCACCTACACTGAGCGTATGTGTGACATTGTGTCTCCTGGAGGCCAGTGTGGAGTCTCAGAAAAAGCAGGTGCTTTGGCACTGATCCTCCCAGCAAGCCAATGAGGTAAGTTCTATTAGTAGCTCCACTCTATAGATGAGAAACCGAGGCAGAGGTTAAGTCACTTGCCTCAAATCAAATAGCTGGTTCAGAGCTGGGGCTGGAGCCCGGCAGGCTGGCTCCAGAGTCCTGGCTCTTCACCGTTTTGGGATACATCCTTGCAGAGTGAGATGAGAATAAATAGGAGGGAGAGAGGAAGGACCAAGGAGACTGGGTAATAGAGACACCATGAGCCCTAGCTGGAGCAGGGAGGCTGTCATCAGCATTAGGGGGCCTCAGGGAGGCCATGCGAGCACCGAGTGTCCTTTCCTATCACTGTGTGGACCATCAGGGACAGGCTCAGAGGTCCCTGATTAAGCATCCAGTGACACTCTGGTGCCTGGACACTGCCCAGCCCTCCTCCAACCTACCTGAATGGGTGGGTAACTCTGAGCCCAAAAGTCTAGGACACTTGTGAACTTTCTCCCAACCAGAAGGCAGGACCCTGGGCATCTAGAGCGATGGTGGTGGCATGAAGAAGGGGGAGACCACACCCCGGCTGAGGTCGGACTGAAAGAAGAGAGAACCAGCTGGAAACCTCCCATCTAGCAGGGCTGGCATGAAACATGAGCAACAACATACCATGGGGCCCGCAATTCCGTGGGCCGGGGCTCTGCTACAGCAAAGCAGCACTCCTCCCCTCGTTTCTCACGGCCGGGCTCCAGCGGCCTCATCTGACACGCCTGGTGCCGTTCCTCCAGCCCACAGCCCTTCCCACGCCTCTTTATCATGACAGTGTCCACTGCTTTATGCTTATGCTTATGCTTATGCTTATGCGCGGTCCTTCAGACTGTGCTCTGCTTGAAGACGGGGTCCGCTCTTTCTCGTCTCTGCCTTTGCTCTGCCATCCCCCAGCATGCACCCAGCGAGACCTCAATGTGCCAGGGTTGGCTGCATGGATGGTGCCCCCTGCTAGGCACCTGAGCCAACTGGTGCACATCACCTTGACCTGTGGGGTACATGAATTCTGAGACCCAGCACAGCTTCCATGAAGTCTCTTTCCCCGTGCCCTCCCCCTACCACCTCCTTGAACAATAGGCTCCTCTGTGCTTCTGGCCATCCTGCCTCCATCGCAGTCATTAGCTGGGGCGGGGAGGAGGAGTGGTCTTAGGTGAGTCACTTAACTCCTCCATGCCTCAGCTCCCCCATCTATAGGAGGGGACAAGGGTGCCTGCCTTCCAGAAGCATTGGAGGATACAACGAGCTGCCATTTAGAAGGAGCCTAGCCCCGGGCCTGGCAACAGTGGCTGAAAGTGGTCCTCTGCAGAATCAGGTTTCACAGACAAAACCAGAACGGGAACAATCTGAAAACTCGGAGTGATTTTAGGCCCAGAGAACGAAACGTTCAGAACAGAGCATGAGCAAGGTCTGCTCCCTGGAGTGGGGAAGGAAAGCACTAGTCATTTTTTGTCCCCCCAAGTAAAACATATAGAGTTTGGATTGGCCAGTGCTTGCCTTCCTTAACGCTTAATGGAGGGTCTGCTTCTGCTACTAATAACCTTAAAAAAAAAAAAAAGAGAAAAAAAAAAGAAAACTCCTCAAGGTATTTTTCCAATTCCCAGGACAGCCCTTCGGGGTTCGTTTTTATATTCACAAATCCATCCTGTTCTCCTGGCAATGCAGAGAGATGGGCGAACAGGCTTCTTTTCCTTGTTCTATAGATGACTAAATGGAGGCTCAGAGAGGTCAGGACACTCGTCCCTGGTCACCCAGCTGGTGAGTGCTGGGCTGGGGCTTGCACCCTCTCACCACCAACTGGTATTCCTCATTGCATCCTGGGGTTTCTGGGGTTCTGGGGCGGGGTGGGGAGGGAGTGGTGGGGGTGGGGAAGATTGAGCACATTTCCGGCTTTTTCCACTCTTGTGTCTCTCACCAGCTACAGAGATTGCAGGCACCGAGCGGAACCCTCGAAGGACTGTCTAGAAAGCAAGAAGCATGGCACGGGAGGAGATTGAGGAAATTCACACACGGGTTAATTTTTTGCTCCTGTTACATGTTAGAGGTACTTGTCCCTCTTACGTATATCAGTTGGGCTTCCACGTTGACTTCTTTTGAAGAAAGGGATAAACGGCTTAAAAATAATGGGAAACCAGTGCACCAAGCCAAGTCCAATCTGTGGCTTCTTGTGCCTACCAGGTTGGCTTGTGATCAGGTGGTTTTCGATGCGTGCCACGGTGACACAAGGAAACTCACAAATCTGGAAGAGTCCGTGCAGCCGCAGAGGTGCCAGTGTTGGGGGGCGGGCAGTGCCTCTTCGCTGAATCAGAGTTTAAAATCTACTGCTATTATGAGGAAATGAGCAAGAGAGGCCTTATGTGGGCAAGACCCACGTGGCAACCTCCCAGGGCAAAACTCCAGGGAAGGTCCTGTAAGATTTGGGCCCAGTCTGAGGGCCGTGCAGGCAGGTCCGCTCCTGATCCCATGATCCCGATCCTGATCTCTGACCTCTGGGCCGGGCTGAGAGGTTTTTCCCTCATCCGAGCAAAACACGTCAGACTTGGGCACCTCAGGTCACCCTCGGGCAGGCGATCTGGCAGGGCAACTTAAGACAGGCAGAAGTTTAAGGAAGTCTCTGAAGTCGCTCAGACATCTGCAGAAGCTAAAACAGCAATTTCCTCTTGGTGGCGGGACATGGTGTTCCCGGAGGAACACGTGGCCCCCAGATGCTCCTGGGCAGTCGCCGTCTTCCCTGACCCTCTTCCTGCCACTTGGCCCCGTTCAGAGCCAGAGTGAACCTGCTTGAGAGTCGACAGTTCCCACAGCAGGAAGGGCCAGGGCAGGGGTCACTGTGACCAATAAGACATGGTCCATATCCCTGAAGAGCAGGGGACGTGCCAGGAATCTCTGTCCTGCTAGCCAGTGGGTTCTGGAAACAACGACTACAATAGACACTACAGTGTAATGAGAACTTACTCTACATGCATTGCCTCAGTGAATTATTACCACCTACCACTCAGTGTAAGTTAAGTCCTGTTTCTAGTTCCATTTAACAGATGAGGAGACTGAGGTTCAGAGAGGTTGAGTCAGACAGTAAGTGGCAGAGCAGGTCTGATGCCCGAGCCTTTACTCTTGACCAGGCTCCATTGTCCAGACCCAGTGTGTCTGGAGTGGTGGGACCCCACCCCCACCAAGGGCTCCTGCCTTAGTTTCTCCACAGCATTCATACTCAGTGGGGACAATGCCCCCCCCCCCACTTTGGGAGCAACAATTGATTCTGGGGGGAGGTGTGCAAAAAATCTTACTTTTTAATGTATAAAGCACCCATACAATATATAAGCAGATATATAGCATATATGTAGTATTAAAAGTTTAAGGGGGAGGGAATCCAGTTAGAAAAAAAGTGCCTGGAACATAGTAGGTGCTCAGCAAACAATCTTTCCCCCCTTCACTGCCCACCAGAGCCAAATGGGAATCGGTCCCATTGGGAGCTTTGCATATCAGCCCCAATCTTGGCCAGTTCTGCCCAATCCCACCCAGTCCACCCTCACTCCTTTAGCCCTTGTTGCTGAGACCCCAGCAGGCTCCATGCTGGAGTCTGGTTCACCGCCCAACATCCCTGGTTCCTCCTTAGAGGCTCCCCAGAGTTGCCTGTTGGGACTTGTTATAGGTTAAGCAGGTACAGGCTTAGCTCAGCTCAAATGAAACTTGAACACTTCAGGTCCTTGTTGTCAATTCTCCCAACACAGGGAAAAAGGTAATTGTCAATTAATGAGCCCATCAACTGAGGCGGGAGGAAAATCAATAACACGGACCAATACAGAGCGTTCTAATGCCAGTCAGGATTCCGGGAGTGGGAGCCTTTCAAACAGGTACACGGAGTAATTGGCTTCTCCCTTGTGACCCGTTCCGTGGACTCTCTACAACTCTCCAATTAACATGTACCATTGACAGGCACACAATTATTTGGGTTCACTGTGTCCCAGCCAGTGTTTGTTCAATCAGAACTTGCAAATACACAGAAAGTGCACAGAATAGCAAATGCAGGATGGCTCTGGGGGAAACCAAACAGCGAGTGGGTCTTAAAGGAATCCTGGACTTGGGATATCTCTTCCAGAGAGCTGCCCCGAGTCCCGGCTTAGATGCTGGCCAACAGCCCCGTTCTAGCTAGCCCTGACTAGACCTGTCCCCATCCCCACTGAGAAACTCAGAGGGGGCTGCCCCTGGTTTGACAGGTGCCATCCCCATGATCCACCGGAGAGAAAATGACTATCATCCTTTGCAAAGAAGGAGCCTTCTGTCTGGATGGCCATTTCTCATCTCTTCCACCTGGTTCATTGTGATCAATCTAAGTCAGCCTCCAGAACCTCAAGGATTCTTCCTGGATCTCTAGGTCAAAGGCCCTTTCCCTGGACACCATAGCATCCTGGGCTTGCTTCTTCCTTAGCACTCACACCATTGGGTTACCCCATTGATTTATCTTAGTTCCCTCACAAAAGAGTAAACCCTTTGAGGTCAGAGACTAAACATCTCTAAACATCAGCACTAGCACAGAACGTACTTAGTAAATTGTTGTTGGATGAATGTATAGGTAGGTAGGGCAAAAAAGAGTAGGGGAGTGGATGGGTGGATTTGTGATGCATGATAGAACAGGTGGGGAAATGGAGAAACTGGTGGAGAATGAAGATAGATAAGAGGGTAGAGGATAAGTGGGGAGATACATGGAGTTTAGCGGGTCAGTGGGTAATGGATGGGAGGATGGCTAAAAAGACAGATGGGAGGTTGGATGGATGGTGTTGGGCAGTGTTTGGAGGGCATGGAAGGATGGATAGATGTATAGATGGTTAGGTGGGTGGACAGATGGATGGATGGAGACTTGGCAAGGGAATGAATGGATGGACAAGTTAATGCATACACAGATGAGTGGATGGATGGGTGGTGAAGAGGAAGGGAACAGAAGGAGGGTTGGATACAAGAATGGATGCTCTATGCCAAGGGTAGCAGATGGAAATATTGCAGGGAACCGTCCTCTGAACTCACCCCCAAGGTGTCAGAGACGTTTGCCTGCCGCACTCTCCATACATCCAGGTGTTATGGTTCCCAATGGGAAATCCTATCGGATTCCCCTCTTCCAAATACCTAGGCCTGCTCCTGCTATGGCTCTTGACAGTTCACCAGCCAAGCTGTTTTCTGAGGGTTCTCGTGGAACTGACCAACTGGTAACTCAGTCCCCGTCCTCTTTTCGCAGAGCCATGACCACAACCCAGGTGAACTCTCCTCCCAGGTGCTGACACCCTTGGGCCTGCGCTGAATCTGCTGGGATTTCAAGTCTGCACTTGGGCTTCCAATGCTCCACCTGAGGCAGCAGGACTCAGCTTTGCCTCTATGACTCCTTTTATGTCATGTAATTACCCTCAGCCTTCCAGGAAACCGAGAGAATTGACTGAGCATTTACTATGTACCAGGCCCTTGGCACTTATTATCATATTTAGTCAGCATTACAAACCTAGAAGGTAGAGTGTAATTATCTCTGTTTTATACATGAAGTCAAGGGCTCAGCATCACAGAGAGCAAGTGGAGTTAAGATTGGAACCCAGTCTCCTCTTCCAAATGCCAAGGCTCTTTTTATAACCTCAACATTCTTGGGGTCCTCAGAAGAGGACAGGGGGCAGGCAAACTGCTGGTTGGGGACAAAACTGGGATTATGCCAGGATTCTGGACCCCCAAAAATGCCTTCTAGGGATAAAATTACATCTCTTATTGATTTTATGTGAGAACAACTTGGCTAGAAGAAGATCTGTTTATCGGTTCAAAGAGTTGGACCATTGCCCGCCACCCCCCAACTTTACTCCATATGATTGTGAAGAACATAAACGTACACTCCTTTGGCTACCAAGGATACCACTACCTGATGTGATATCTCCCCAGTGAGAATGGTCCTGGTACTAGTTAAGTAAGTGAAACAAGCCTTCTCTGCCCCACCTTGGGTTGGCAGCTAGTCCTGAAATCAGCTTGTGATCCACTCTCAGGGCTCCTTGGGTCTTAAGTGGGACTCTTGAGAACCAGAAGCCTTCACGAATCATGGATGAATCCTGAATTGTGGGATTCCAGGTGTCACCCAGGAGCCTCTCATATTGTCCCATGTAGGCAGTCTGACACAACTCCTTGCAGGCAAATTCTCTTCCCTGAGCCAGACTACATGTTTTTTGAGGTGATTGCTAAATATCTAAAATTTTGGAGTGCTACATGGTGTTCAAAGTACCATGTCATTTGACCCTCAAAATAGCCCCCGTTCAAGAAAAAAGAAATTACAGACCAATCTCGCTTACAAAATTGGACAGAAAATTCTAAATAAAATATTAGCTAATGGAATTCAGCAATTCATATTTTAAAGTACATCATGATCAAGTAAAGTTTAACCTAGGAATGTAGGGTTAGCTCAATATCAGAACATTTATTATATAATACAGCACACTAACAGACGACAGGAGAAAAATCAGAGTATCTTCTCAAAAGATGCAGAAAACACAATATAATTCAACACATATTCATGATTAAAACAGAAACGTGTGGTGAAGTAGGGAGAAAGGGAACATTCCTACTCTGATAATGTGTGTCTATAAAAAAATTTAGGCAAATATTTTACTCAATGATGAAGCTTTAGGCATAGTTCCTTTAAGTCAGGAACAAGACAGGGATGCCCTCTTTCACTGACTCTGTTCAGCATTGACCTGAAAACCCTAATCAACACAATCAGGAAAGAAGAAATAAGCAAATTGTGTAAGAATTGGAAAGAAACAAAACTGTCTTCATTTCTGTTTCTATATAGAAATTCCCAAAAAATCTACAATCTTCTAGAACAAGTAAGAGAGTTCACTATAATTGCCTAATACAAGTTCAATATCTAGATAGCAGCTATGTCCCCATTCATTCTTAGTAATCAATTCAAAACTCTTAATAGTGTGGGGGACTCGGAGGTTGGAGAATAGAGCCCCAAATACAAAAAAGAGAAGATGCTTCCGCTGAAGACCAGGTCTAGTGTGGATGCAATTGCCATTACTCTTTCTCCCTGGTACCCTTCCTGGGAAATGTCTGTTCAGCTGTTGTGGAATGCTGAACTTCCATTTGGGTTTTGGCCAGGAATATCCATTCCTAGTGGAGGGCTCTAACCTTGCAGAAGGTGTGAGGGCATCTGAAGTCAGTCAATCAGACAAAGACATGACATGTCTCTCTCTCTCTCTTTTGGAAGTATATTTCACATAGTGTTATATTAGTTTCAGGTGTACAATATGATTCAACAGTTCTATACATTTCTCAGTGCTCATCAAGATAAATGTACTCTTAATCCCCTTTATCTATTTCACCCATGTCCTCATCCACCTCCCCTCTGGCAACCACCAGTTTGTTCTCTGTATTTGAGTCTACTGTTTTGTTTGTTTCTTTTTTTCTTTGTATCCTTGTTTTGTTTCTTAAATTCCATATATGAGTGAAATCATATGGTAGTTGTCTTTCTCTGACTGACTTCTTTCACTTAGCATTATACCCTCTAGGTCCATCCATGTTGTTGCAAATAGCAGGAATGCATTCTTTTTTCATGGCTGAGTAATATTCCATTAGATAGTTAGATGGATAGATAGATGATAGATATAGATAGATAGATAGATAGATAGATAGATAGATAGATACCACATGCTTTTTTTTTTTTTATCATGGCATATCTTTTTAACATAACTGCCAACTGGCAACTTAGAAACCCTCCTTCAGTTTTTGCTTACATGTGGAGCCTGCCTTCTGGGACACAACTTGCTTCTGGCCCTTTCTAGCCCTCTCCTCATGGAACCAAAGGATTTTAGCATTCTAAGGGAAGTTAGAAGCCATGTCCTTTGTCACCGGAGAAGCTAAAGCACAAAATAGTGAAGGGATGGACCCAAGTCCCTACAACTAGGAGCAGCCGAGCCTGGATTATACACCCACCTATCCACATTCATGGGTGTGTGTATGTGACTCATTCAGTGCACACCCATGTGCACCCTTTGGGTGCCAGACGCTACACTAAGCCCTGGGGTTGTGGTTGTGATTAAGACAGACCCTATTCCTGCTCTCTTAACCCTCACAGTTTTGTAGAGAAGATGGCCATGAATGAATAATTTGCATTAGTAAAATACACTCAAATAAAGAAATTACGTGAACAAAAATAAAAACTGAGAGAACAGTAAAGGAGACATCCAGGGTGCCGGGAGTGGGGGGCGGTCATAGATTGCTCTAAGGAGGGGCTGACATGGAAGCTGTGTCCGGAAGAAGGCGCCACTCAAATAAACAAACAAAAACTGTACAGGATAAAAAAGACTCACTTCAAAACAATAAGACAATCTGAAAGGTACTTAGGAATAAACCGAGCAAAAGACGTGCCTGACTTTTATGGAGAAACTTCAAAAGCATCACAGAAGGACATAAAAGAAGAATTGGGGAAACAGAAGGCATGATGGGAAACGTGGAGGAGGGGGCAGAGGCTGGTGAGAGGGACTCCCCGATGCCCACGCCGGGTGGGCTCTGCATGGACTGAGCAAAAATTCAATGGAAAAACAAAGAACAATTTGGATTCTGGGCTCTGGGCACTTGAGTCCGATTTTCTTTCTGGTAATGGGCTGGGCTTTCATGCCCACTTGTTACAAGCAGAGCTAATGCACATGCGATTTTGTAACCAGCTTTTTCCCACTTAACAATCTAGCATGGATATTTCCCACATCATTAAGTGGTGTTTGATAAAAAAACAAAAAACAAAAAAACCACACACACAAAAACAAAACAAAACAAAAAGAGAGTGGTTCTCCAAGGCAGATGAAATTGGTTGTTTCCCGGGTTTTAGAGAGAGGAGGATGGTGAGGGCTGGGCGTGGGGTAGGGTGGAGGAAGCTATGTGCATACAACACCTACTAAGCGTACCATTCATCCCCCCACCATGATGGGATGCAGAACTTTCCCCTTTACTTTGCAGATGAGGGAATGGGGCAGGGGGTGCAAGTGCCAGGTGCTCAGGGTCTCCAGGGTCTTGGCTCTGTGCTACTCCCAAACCGTGCCTGCCTCCCCCTTTGTCTCCCGCGGAGTGCTGCACCGTGCTGTGTGGAAGGACACTCATCCAACTGTTCAACACGTGGATGCTGCGTGCCCTCACTGCCTGGCGCTGTGCTGGAACTTGGGCTGCAGCAGAAAACAAAACCAAGATCTTGCCTTAGTTTCCTAGCACTGCCACAACACATTCTCACAACCCCGGGAGATGCGTTCTCTCCCAGGTCGGGAGGGCGGCAATACTAAATCAAGGTGTTGGGAGGGCCTTGCTACCACTGAAGGCTCTAGAGGAGACTCTTTCCTTGCCTCTTGCAGCTTCTGGTGGATCCCAGCAATCCTTGATTTGTGTCAGCGTCATTGGCTGTCTGTCCCCATCTTCCCGTGGCCTTCTCCTCTGTGTCTCTGTGTCTCAAATCTCTCTCTCTTCTCGTACAGGGCACGAGCCATTGGCTTTAGGGCCCACCCTAAATCCAGGATGATCTCATCTCTAGATCCTTAATTTGATTTTATCTGCAAAGACTAATTCCAGGTAAGGTCAAATCACAGCGACAGCAGCTCAGGACTTGGACACATCTTTGGGGGGGGTACCCAATTCAACCCCCTACGCTGACCCACATTCTAGTGAAAGAAAATGAAGAACAGATAGATAGACTGCACATTAGATGGTAGCAAGAGTGATGCCAGAGGCAGAGAAAGGGAGGGAAGGAAGATGGAATATGTGGAGGTGGGCACAGCAGTTCTAAGTGGGATGCTTCAGGAAGGTGTCACTGTGAAGGTAACATTTGAGCAAAGATGTGAAGGCGGTGACAGAAAAAGCCATGTAGGTATCTGCGCAGTGTTCCAGGGAGAGAGGATAGCAAGTTCAAGAAGCTCAAAGAGGGAGCATGCCTGGAAAGAAACAAGCATGGGGAAGCGAAGGAGGAAGGGACTCCAAGCAGTGGTGGGGCCCAGATCAGCGAGGCTCTTGCAGAGCATGGTTCCTCCGAGCAAGACGAGAGCCACCAGAGGGTTTCGAGCAGAGGTTGATAGAAGAGAGGATCGTCGGCTGCCATGTGCAGACCAGCGAGGAGGTAACTGCAAGATCCAGACAGGAGATGCGGGCTTGGACCAGGATGGTGGCAGCAGAGATGGAGCACTGGTGGGATTCTGGGTGCATTTTGAAGGCAAGGTCAGGAAGATTTCTGCTGGGTGTGGAATGTGAGAAAAAGGGAGAAGTCTTGGATAACAGCTGGGTGTTATGGTTGGAGCAATGGAAGGGCGGACTTGCCTCCCTAACCATGTTGGCGAAGGCGGTGTGTGGAGCAGAATCATGGGAAAGCTTAGGAATTACATTTTGGACACATGGAGCATGAGATGTCAGTTAAGAAGAAATACTGATTGGGCAGTTGGGTGTTTGATTCTGGGGTTTGGGGCAAGGGCTGAGCTGGAGATAAAAAGGTGGGAGTTGTCAGCGTGGAGACACTATTTAAAATCGAAAGAATGGATGAGGTCATGATGGGAGGCAATGCAGAGAAGAGCTCTGAAGAATGACTTTACCAAGGACACCCCAATATTATGAGGTCGAAGAGGGAAACCACAAAGGAGACTGACAGGTGTTGTGACCTGTGAGGTGGGAAGAAAACCAGCAGAAATGTGGCGCCTTGGAAACCAAATGGTGATTTCAAAAGGAGGCAGAGGGGCGCCTGGGTGGCTCCATCAGTTAAGCGTTCCAACTGTTGATGTCAGCTCAGGTCTTGATCTCAGGGTCGCGAGTTCAAGCCCTGAGCTGGGCTCCACGCTGGGTGTGGAGCCTAGTTTAAATAAACAAATAAATAAATAAATTAATTAATTAATAGGAGGCAGTGACCAATTATGCACAATGCTGCAGCTGGGTCGGGTCAGATGAGTGCAGAGTGACCCTCGGTGTCCTGGAGGTCTGTGGTGTCTTGGGTGAGGGCGGTTTCAGTGGAGTGGTGGGATGGCATGGAATGAAAGGAAGTGGGTGGAGGGAAACTGGAGTCCCCCACAGAGACAACTTTTACAGGTGTTTTGTGGTAAGGGGAAATGAGTGAAGGATTTTGAGCTCCACGAGGGCAGGGGGCCTTCTGTTTTGGTCACCCCTGTGCTATGTGTCTCTCCCCCAGCATGGAACCTGGCACTTAATACACGTTTGTTGATGACCGAATGAATGAATGAGGATGTGACCAGCGAACGGAAGAAGTCCCTGGCGGTCCAAGAGCGGTTTCCTTTTGGCCACCATCATCTTCTCTTGGAAGACAGAGCGGACCCTGGGCAGCTAAGACCTGTGGCACCATCCGTATGGCAGGAAGTTAATTAACTCAGGGTGTTTCTCCCTTCTGTTCTCAGCGATGCAGAGCAAACCTTTGTTCCTGACCATCTCAAGTAGCTCCTGCTTCTCCTGAGCTCCCCCCACCCACCCCTGGACTAGAAGCCTGGTGCTGGGGAGGCCACCCTGTTTCTGCGCTCGTGAGCAGCCTGGCTTCTCCCGAAGCCTCCCCACCCTCTCAGACCCCACAGGCGGTCCCTGTGCTGGGTGTGCCCAGGAACAAAGACAAGGTGGTGCCCCACCCTGCCCGACCCCCTCCTGCTGATCGGGGGTCGGCACAGCCAGGTGCTGTGCTGGGCTCACTCCTGGGCTCCCGGCCTTCCCCAGCCCCCCACCACCCTACCACTGCCCTCGCCTCGGCTCTTCTTCCAAGGCACCCGGGTCCCTCCATGGCCTCCCTTCTTTCATCCCTTGTGCAGGAGTTCCCATCCTGCCCAGAAGGGGGCCTTTGACCAAACACACACCTGGGCTAAACCCCAGGAATGGTCCGGGGCAGCGCCCAGCATCTGTAGTTTTAACAGTTCCCCCGGCTGCCTTTGAACCACAGCCAAGGTTAAGAACCACCTCATCATCCATAAACCCAGACTAATAGTACCTGTCCCATGAGGAATAAGAAACAAGGCAGTGACTCTGTGCCCAGCCTTTGATGCCTCTGTCCCCTCCAGAGCGGTCCTCGGAGGTAGGAATCCCGAGTCCCATCCTACAGATGGCGAAGCACATTCAAAGAGCGAACTTGCCTTTGGGCACTCGGTGGGTGAGTGGCCGAGCATGGATTTGAACCTAGGTACATGTGACTCCCAGGTAGCTTTTTATCTGTCCCTGACACCTGCTGTGCCTTTATCCACAGGGGCTGTTTTATTTCTCTTCTATCAATAATGATAGTCCCAGGGCAAAATGGTTTTTTGTTTTGTTTTGTTTTGTTTTAACCGGGCTACAGACATGGTGGTGTAGAGTTCAGATAGATGGACAGTCCATCCCATCTGAAAGGCTTGGGAAGGTTTGGGAAGGGGGGGCACTTGGACTGGGAGTTTGGATCCACCGAAGGCCTTGCAGGCAGAAAGGGATGTGGTCAGTGAAGGAAGGGTCAGAGCAGGGGAGGGAAGATGACCTGTCAGGAGGCTACTTCCCTGGCTAGCTACTGTCATAACCCGTGCAGGGAAAGAGAGAAGAGGCAGGAGTCAGGCTGCTGACAGGCCAGAGAAAGGCATCCAGGGCAGGCCCCTGTGCCCAGCTGCTGACGGCTGGAAAGCCAAGCCGTTTTCATAAGGCCGCTAGAAGCGCTCTTGGGCGATCTCATCTCTGAAAGACTGAATTTCATTATAGTTCAAGTCTTTCTTGGGCTTCATCAAAGGCTATGAGTGTCTTGAAAAAGAGAAGCATCTCTTTTCCTCAGGTGAGGGGAAAACACGGTAGAGCTTTCTCTTCTAATATGAATGAGACAAGGAGATGCAGATGAACTTGGCAGAGCCTGCCAGAGAAGGCTAATAGACTTGACAGAAGAGAATTATGGAAAGAGACAGCTCCAGAGGGTGGTGGGGCAGAGAAGAAAGAGGCTCCAGGACTGCTAGCCCCAGGTGAGCTCCTGGGGAGCCGGGATCAGTGTCCACAGCAGAAGGACCCCAGGGCCTGGATGGGCTCAGCTTCTCCTCTGGCTGGAAGCTTCTCTGCCTGGACACCAGGGACATAAGACCCCCAGGCCCCCAGCATCCTTCCTAGTTCATTTCTAGTGATCCCATTAATTGTGGAGGCTCAGGGGCTGGAATGGAATTCTCGGCGTTTCCTGCATGGAAGCTCTCAGTGGGGGAGGACTGGAAGTGACCAAAAAACACTTAGCCAGAAAAAAACCATTAAAACCCACGCAGGTTTGACGCTCCCACCAGAGGCTGGGAAGGGGCTGGGGGCTATTATGTGTACATGCATGTTTTAAAATATCACAGGCAGTTCGATGTCCCAGGGAACCCGTGGCTCAGAAGGAGGTGCTTTGCTTTTATAAAATCAGATTGTTTTCCTTCTGCCTTTAATAAAAACCAGCGCTAGTCTCTGACTCACAGGCTCGAAACAGCCTTTGCTGGTGACAGAGGCTGAGATTAAGGCAGGGGCACCGGCTGGAACTGTTCTCAAATAGGAAATCGAAGACCCAGAGACAAAGGAGTGGGGAGGGGAGGGGGGGAGGGAGAGGCAGAGCGGAAATAAATGCAGAGTTAATGCTCAGTGAGGGTGTCAGCGGTTGGCTCCCTGGGCGCCTCTTTTAGGCTGCTCAGACCCAGGAGTGAGGGAGGCAGGGGTTCCGGGCTCCCCGCCGGCGGCCCATTTGTCCCCTGCCAGCCAGCCCTCTGCACCACCAGCCTGCTCATCCCATCTCCTGTCAAAGGCTCCTGAGTCTTAAGCAGATGCCCCGTCACGCAGAGCACAGAGCGGGAGGCTGTCACCTCCCCAGGGAGGGCGTGATCACGTAGAGTTGATAAGGTGGCTTTGAGGCTGCGTCCGGATCAGCTGGGGCCGGGGAGGAAGGGCTGAGATGGGGCGAGAGAGCCCCCGCAGAGGCCAGAGGTGGCTTCTAAGAGAAGGTGTTCCCTGTTCTGTCTTGTCTGTCCGTCTGTCTTTCGCTCCCTCTCGGCTCTGGCTTTGCCTTGCTTTGTCTTCCTCTGTCTTCCTTTGAGTCTGGCTCCTTTCATCTCATTGTCTTGCTCATTCGTTGTCTCCTTCCCTCTTTCCTTTGTCTGAATCTCTTTTATTCTCTTAAGAAAGATGGCCGAACTTGTTAAACCAGAGATCAAACACCCCAAAGGGCTGACTGTGTAAGAAGGGAACATGGCTTTAACATCTGGTGTTCTCATGCGCTCTCTCTTCTCTCTCTCTCTCTCTCTCTCTCTCTGCGACACAGTGGGTTCCCCGCAGAGAGGAAGGGCAGGGAGGGGGTGGGGTGTGGGTGAGAAAATCAATGAAACCCTGTCACTCCTGGGCTTGGTAACAGTGGCTAGAGCAGCGGGAAGGGCGAGAATATTCCCGAAGGGCCAGACAGGCTCCAGCCAGGGCTGGACCACCAGGGAAGCCACCACCCCCGCAGGAAGAAGCAGGTCTGATGCTCAGTGAAGTCAAGGGCTCTGAAGAGGCTGGCTGACAACCAGCCGGGGCCCTCTGCCTTTGCAGGAGGCAGGAAGAAACATTTATGGGGGTGAAGAACAGGGACAGAAGGAAGACCCCCAAACAAGGGGCACTAGGGACGGCATTTCATCCTCTACCAGCCCTCTGAGGGGTACGATTCTCGGCTGAAAGACGCATGAGGCTCAGACAGGCCACGGAACGTGTCCTACACACCCGGCTGGGAGGGGCAGGGGCAGGGGCAGGGGCAGAGCTGACTTGTTGCTGTATTTATTCCCAGGTGTATTTATGGTCGTGGATGGAAACTTGGTCCTTGGTAGGTTCAGGGTGAAGGCGATCAGGGGACAACGATGCAGCTAGTCTGAGCCTAAAGGTGGGGAAGGTGGAGGGAGGGAGGTGGGAGGGAGCGAGGGACGAAGAGGAGGCAGAATGGTGCAGGAGAGTGGTGTCCTGTTGGAGACCAGCCCTCCAGAGGTCACCTTGTAGGGACAGGTCAGGAGTGGGGCTCCTTGTGCCCGTGTCCATTCTGAGAAAAAGAAACATTCTGTTGCCCTGAAGAATGATGAGAGGGAGGAGGAAAAGACAGAGAGAGGGATGAGAGAGAGAGAAGACCGGTCTTTTCCACACTCTAGCCTCCCTCCCTCCCCTCCCTGGAATGCCGGCCTGGCCTCTGGAATGCTCTCTGGAATGGCAGCCAGCCAGGGCAGGAGAGGACACTCACTGAGCCTGCCCCTCGCCCACCTAGGTCTGCTCACAGATGTGAGCTCTTCTCACCCTCCCAACCACCGTCCCCCATCCTCATTTGGTAGAGAAGGAGACAGAGGCCCAGAGACGTTAAGCAATTTGCTCCTGATCACACAGCTAGTAAGCGGCAGGGCCAAGGGCCCTCCCTCCCTCTATCTTCCACGGCCCCAGGCTCTCTCTCTGTGTCCATCTGTCTCTCTCTCCTCTCTCTCTCTCCCCAAGCACGGAGCGGAAGGCGGGGTGGTCAGGGTGAGGGGACACGTCACCCAATCCACTCAGCTCCAGTTGGCTGGGGGCTATGCCTGCCATCAGGAGAGGAGGAGACAAATGACAGAGGGGGCCCACACTGCCGCCTCCTTCCCAGCACCCCTGGCCGCCTGGTAAAGTGTCATTTGTAAGAGCAGCAAGCCTGTCCCAGCCCCTCCTCTGCCGGCGGGAGGAGCAGTCTGCCTCTCTGGAGTCTTCCCCAGGGAGGGGCGCTGCAGGGTGCAGGGGGCGGCTGCGTGTGGGCCGGGACCCAGAGAGAGGCTGCCACGGACCCCGACTTAGAGCGGGACACCTGTCCACCCTGGGCTAGGCCCGCTTGGGCCCGCGACCTGTTGGCTGCAGAGGGCAGGTGAGGGGCTCAGTGCCGGCAGGTGCAGAGAGAGAGTGCGGGGGGCCGTCCCTGCCCCCGAGGAGCCGAGCGGAGGGAGGGCCTGGAGCCAGGCTCCTGCCCCCAACGTCGGAGCGGACACAGGACTCTGAGATATTCGTGTCGCAGAACCACAGCCCCTCAGGTGGAACACGGGCTGACAGGGCCGCACACGCACGTCCAACGCAAGCAGCCCGCACCCAATTCTGACACGCTTGTTAGAGCAAAGCTCGGCTCCGTGCTCCCCGCATTCAACGCTGTTTGTTTCATGCAGGACTGATATGGGGCTCTCACCTACATTAAAAAGTTTTCGAGCCATTTTTTTTTTTTTTTCAAATCCGGAGATTCACATACAAATCAGAAGGTCTGGCTTTCCCGGGTGCCTAGTTCCTCTTGGCTTCATGGGCCGGCACGGAGCAGGGCGTCCCCTCCAGGCACGGCCAGGGTCTCCCAGCAAACCCCAAACTCCGCCCTGCCTACTTCTTCTCTCATTCCCACTGCCCTCCGGCCACACAAGCCCGGGGCTTGGGACCTGTTTCTGGCACACGCCTGCGGCCCCCATAATAGGCTCCTTCTGGTCCTTGACAAAAACTCTGCCATTTCTGGACTCGGGAAGGATGAATGCAAGCTGCTGTAAGTCAGGAAGTCTGATCCTGGGTCCCTCTGTTGCGGCCGGTCTGCAGATGACAGATGACGTGCTTCTCCAAGGACACGCAGACTGGCCATGGAGAGCTCGTCATGGTGGCAAATGGGGGTCCCCATCACCTGCTCCTGCACTTCCAGGGAAGCCTCTCAGCCTGTCTGTCATGCTCAGAGAGTCGGGCCAGGCAACCCCGGGGCTTCAGAGCCAGGCCAGCCCTCCCTGGTGGTTGCCATGGGAACCGGAGCTGGGGCTAGGCAGGGTCTTTGCTCTTCAGAGCTTGTGTCTCCTTTCTCAGTTCTTGTTCAAGGAGTGTTTGCAGAGCACCCGTAATGTGCCAGGCCCTGTGTGAGAGATGAAAGGAGAGTGAGCTTCAGTCCCCTGCCTTAAAAAACCCATGGTGCAGGGAGGAGACAAAAACGGACCACATGTGACCATACATCCTGGCTGGCTTTATAGTTCAAGGTCAGGGAGAGAGAGAGGCCCAGGCTAATGCTACGGGTGGAGGAAAGGCCTGCAACTGGAATGAAATCAGGAAGGTTCATGGGGAATGTGGCTTTTAAGGGAGAGGGGGTCAGAGAAGGTGTTCTGGCCAGGGGGGTGGTGGTGGGGGAGGTGAGCAGGAGCAAAAGTGTGGTGAGCAAGTACAGGGTGGGGAGTGGGGCCCATCCAGCTACAGCAGCAGGCTCAAAGGAGCTGATCTGCAGGACATTATTTCTTCCATGGTCAAATAAATCTGGGGAAGACTGGGCTAATTTCCAAGAAAGCATAGAGAATACAGAATTTTCCAAGTTTATTTGTTCACAGGCCCTCCCCCCACCCCTTCCCTCCTTATCTGCAGCTGGGGGAGCACCCGTTGGGCTGGGGAGGAGGGGCGGCAGAGGAGGTGATGGGCGAGAGCCTGGAAAGGAGGCACCACCAGGTCGTGCAGAGCCTCAGGCGCCAGGCCCAAGTTTTACTCCGCAGGCAACAGGAACATGAAAGGTTTCGAGGCAGAAGGTCACATTATCTGGTTTTGCTAACATTTTAGAAAGATCAGGGGCTGCTTGAAGAGGGTGGAGTGGAAGATGAGAGGAGGGGTGGGAGGGGAGAGGATGGGGAAGAAGACCTTAGCCCTGGACCTGCAAGAGGAGGTGAGAACGACAAGGCAGAGGGCTGTGGACATGGAGAGGAGCCGGAGGGGAGAGGCCTTTGCTGGTGTCTCCGTGGGGCGGCAGGGCCTGCTGGCTTTTCTCAGGGCGGAGAGCAGCCCGGTGTTCCCTTCCCAGAAATGGGGTGCATCCCAAGGGCCTGCAGGGGCTGCCCACCCATGTAGGAGAGCCGTCCCCCACCCCCGAGGGCACAGAGGGCCTCTGTTCTCTGCAGGAGAGTCAGGCCAACAAGAAGGACTCCCTAACCCTGTGTACTTGATCCCCTGTGTCTCCAGCTCTTCAGCCAAAATGGGGATAAAGACAGACCAGGAGCTCCACAAGCATCAAGAAGCTGTGCAGAGCCTTGTAGGTGGTACTCAGGGAGAGTTATTTCCATGATACATGGGCTAGCAGCTTCTTATGAACGAAGGTTCTGGAGCTGAGCTGGAATCAAACCCTGGCTCTGCTCTATGCTAACTCTGCGTTCGTTGGCCAAGTCACCTGACCTCTCTAAGCCCAGCCTCCCTGTCTGAAAACGGGGCTAAGAATCGTCTCCCATTCTGGAGTGGGAAGGAGTGAGTGAGAGATCGCACTGCATAAGGTGTTAGATAGCACCTGACACAGTAAGTGCTCAATAAATACTAGCTATTATTAATTTTAATATTAATGAGGTTTTTATACTCTTTGTCATGCAAGTCCAATTTGATTTATGTTACAGAACTTTTAAATGCAGTTTTATGGGGCGCCTGGGTGGCTCAGATGGTTGGGCGTCTGCCTTCGGCTCAGGTCATGATCCCAGGGTCCCGGGATCGAATCCCGCATCGGGCTCCCTGCTCTGCGGGGAGCCTGCTTCTCCCTCTGCCTCTCTCTCTCTCTCTCTCTCTGTCTGTCTGTCATGAATAAATAAATAAAATCTTTTAAAAAAAATAAATGCAGTTTTATTACTTTCGGTACGTATCGTGACCCCTACTTGGCTCCTGCCATATTAGCAGGAAGAGTCTTCGGGGGCCGTCTTAGTTCGTTCGGGCTGCTGGAACAGTACGCCATAGGCTGAGGGGCTTATAAATAACAGAAATGTATTTCTCACAGTTCTGGAGGCTGGGAGGTCCAGGCTCAAGGCGCCAGCAGATTCGGTGTCTGGTGAGGGTCTGCCTCTGGTTCACAGACAATGCCTTCTAGCTTCAAGCACACACAGGGGATTGGGCAAGGGGTCTCTCCCGCCTCTTTTATAATAGGGGCACTAGTCTCATTTACAAGGGCTCCCCCTAATGACCTAACCACTTCCCAAAGACCCCACGTCCTAATAGGATCACCATGTATCTTAAGATTCAATATTTGGTGGGGGACACAAATATTCCAGTCCATAGCTGGGGCCCATGTTAATCACTGGAGAATAAAGGTTTGTAATTCTTGGCTTGTTTCTGTATCTCAAAATTTACTTCTCAAGTGCTTAAAAGAGTTTGTTCTGCCACAGAGTTCCTATGAGCCTCTAGATTGTGGATCCTGATGCTTAACTCGCTGACCATGTCTCTTTACTGAGTAGCAAGGCCGAGGCCCAGGTTTGGCTTGGAGTCATCAGCAGCCAGGAACGAAAGGTAAGTAGAGGGGCTGAGGACAGGTGTGACCACTGAGAGCATCATGCAGAGAAATGGGCAGGCCCAGCCAGGGGAAGCCCAAGATCCTCGTCCTGGCAGCAGAAGGCTCATGGCTGCAGTCCCCGGCGATGAAAGTACCAGGGACCTGTAGCTGCCCACCTGCTGAGCCTCCAGCCACCTGCTCCTCATGACCTGGGCTCTGCTACAGCAGGTTTCTCCACTGGTTGTCCACCAGGTCCGTTCTTGCCTTCCTCCTGGGTAGTGGGATTGTGGTGGGCACCTCGCTGCCCAGCTAGACTACACTCCCTGGCCTTCTTTGCAGTTAGGCCAAGCTTTTTTTTTTTTTTTTTTTTTTAAAGATTTTATGTATTTATTTGACAGAGAGAGAGACAGTGAGAGAGGGAATACAAGCAGGGGGAGTGGGAGAGGGAGAAGCAGGCTTCCTGCCGAGCAGGGAGCCCGATGTGGGGCTCGATCCCAGGATCCTGGGATCATGACCTGAGACGAAGGCAGACGCTCAGCGACTGAGCCACCCAGGCGTCCCCGCGGCCAAGTTCTTGCCTTGTACCTTCTTTTGTCGGCAAAAGTGGTGTGTGCCCGGGCTGCGACAGAGCCTCTAAGACAACGGGCACACTTCCTCCTTGATTTCTTTCACCTCCCTTCTGCTGCAGCCAGGACGTGGCTGAGACCCAGCTTTACCCCATAGATGTTTACAGCACCCTAGGGAATGCTGCAGAACTGAGATGGAAAGAACCCGAGTCACCAGATGACTGAATGACGGCATCTGCATGTCCAAAGCTGGTACAAAAAAGAGAAGGTCACATCTTTGTGCTTTCTGCTACTGGATTTGGGCGGGGCGGGGGTGGGGTGGGGATGACAGGGTCTTTGTCACAGCAGCTTAGCTTCCCCTAACAAATACAAGGAATTTCCAATAAACACGACAGAGGAGAGTAAGAACGTGTAAGGCAAGTCACTTTGGAATCTGGGGCCACTGGTTTCCCTTTCTGTCAAACAGAAGTAACACCAGTTTGCATCCGGTATTTTTTGTTGAACTTGCACTGTATGTCCAGCACCAAGAGAAGGGCTAGGGATACAAACAAATAGAAAAAAACAAAGATATTCAAATTCCTTGACCCACCACGGCAGGACCTCAGTGACATTTCCCAGCTGACCTTGTCCCCTCTCGCCACACACCCGCGTCCCAGCTGTCCTGGGATGACATGCTCTTCCCCCAACAGGCTGTGAGCATTAATGTCTCTGTTCCTTTGCTCAGGCTGTCCCCTCTGCCAAAAGTTCCTTTCCCTTCTTCCTCACCCATGGAATGGTCCTTAGCCTTCCAGACTTCATCTGTGGTAGCGTTAGCCCTTCCTCATCGGGTCGTGTGACCAGGAAGGTGCACTTCCCTCTGGTTTCTACTTGGGTGCTTCAGTGGGTCCTGGGAAACTGGGGATGTCCTGTGCTGAGTGCAAGGCCGGCAATGAACAAGTGCTCAAAAATGTTCATTCGTTTGACAAATATTGATGAGGCCCCACACTCAGGACAAGAGACATAGTAGTGAATAGGATACACGTCTTTGCCCGCAGACGGTTTATATTATAGTGGGGAAAACAGACATTCATCACACACACACAGCAAATATATAACAACACACAGTGGCAGATGAAGTAAGGGAATGAAGAAGGCAGGTCTGGACACTTTGGGTGGACGGCTGCTTTTAGGTGGGATGTCAGGGCAGGTCTCTGGGGGAAGAACGCCCTCTGAGCTGAGACTTCAAGTGAGTGGGCGTTAGGAAGGTGAAGGAAGGTACCGAAGTGGGGATGGTGTTGCAGGCAGAAGGCACAGTATGTACACTTGCTCAGAGACAGGAAAGAGTTTGGTATGTGGCTTTGGGGTAATGAGTGGGGGGTGATCACAAGAGTTGGGGTAGGGTGGTGGTGAGGATTTGGGGCTTTCATCTCCTGGGCATCAGTCCATGGAAGGGCTTTAGTTGGAAGAGTGACCTGTTGTGGTCTCCATCCACAGGAGGGGAGGGTACTGCAGTAGTCCAAGCCCAACGTGGTGGAGCCTTGGTCTCAGGAGGTGACTGTAGGGAAGGAGAGAGGTAGGCAGGGATGTCTGAGAGGTGGGAGGTGAGGGAGATGGAGGAGGGGAAGGAAGGGTAGGAGAGAAGGACAAGGAAGGGAAGAGGCCTGTGTCTTCAAGTTGGGCATCTGGAAGCGCATACAGATGCTGTATAAGGAAGGCTGAATGACTCAGAAGGGAACGGCACCATTTGCCGCTTTAAACAAGTCCTGTCAATAGTGGGATGAGGGAGAACAGAATTTGTTAAAGACTCACACTTCTAAAGAATGGAAACAACCTACCATCCATCAGTGGGGGACTGGTTAAATAAATTCGGGTTCTCTCTTTCAACAGACCACTATGCAGCCATATAAAAGAACAAAGAAACTCAATATGGATGAATAACGAACTGTCTCTGAGATACATCATGAGAAAGCAAGGTGCAGACAGTGGACATGGTATGCGACCATTTGTATTACAATGGACGAAACAGAGGAGTATGAATATATAGTATAATTTTTTTTTCTTGAATATAAATAAACTATCTCTTGGAAGCACAGAAGAGACAGAGAACACTGGTTGCCTCCAGGAAGGAGGACGGGAGGGAGACTCTTCTCTCTCTATCCTTTTATGCCTTTTGGATCTTCAATCATGAGTATGAATTGACTATTAAACAATTAATAATTATCATCAAATAGAGAATATATTCTGGCTCAAAGATTAACCAGCTGTAACATGACATGTTAGATCTGAAGAGCTGCTGTCGGGGAGGCTTCCGTCGGCTCTGATGTGATCCCCTCACCCTTTCCCTCCCTCTACCCTGACCCCTGGGGCTGGGGAGGCAGCAGGGAGCTGGGGGACCTCTGGCTTTTTGCCTTCCTGTCCTATCAACCCAGACATAAAGCAGCACTATGATACCGGTTGGAGGTTTCTACAGTTTTGATTGCTGCTATTAAAATTGATTTTTTTTTTCTTGAAATCACCTAATATACAGAAAATATATGGTCGGTTCCACGGCAGCAAATAGCCTAAATCAACCCACTCCGAGGTCAGAATCCCATGCTGAAAAGTTTCCACTGAAAACAGCTCATGTGTCACCTGGTGGGGAACAGTCTCCCTTGTGCCCTCAGAGGAGCAGGGCCTGGTGACCCCTGGCAGGACCCAGCCACTCCTGGGGAGGGACAGCCAGCAGGAGGCCCTGAATTCTGTGCCTGGGTGGCCCCTAAGGGACCAGTCATGGTGAGACACAAGACAGGAGAGAGAAACGTAAGCTATGATTTGCAGGACTCGGTGTTAAATGCTTCAAAGTTAATAGGCATTTCAAGATGGCAACAGCAGAGCACAACCAAGCATAGGGCCCTTCTGAGCACAGGGCCTGTGTGACACACAGGTTCTGCAACCACCCTTCAGGGGTGGGCAGCCCAGATCAGGCTCAATGAGATTAAAAGAGACAGCTACGGTCACAGGGCAACTTAGCGGAGGGACCCAGCTAAAGCCCATGCTTCTTGCACAAGCCTGACTCGGACGAGAGTGAGAGCCAACACGGAGTGCTCACCCTGAGCAGGGCCCTGTTCTAAGCCTTATCCACCCCCACCCCCACCCCCATTTGTTGAATGCGCACAACCACCTGCTATGTATTATTATCCCCTTTTTACAGATAAGGACATAAGCACAGAGAAGTTCAGTAACTTTCCCAAGGACAAACAGCTAGTGAGTGGCAGCACTAGGATTCAAGCCCAGGCAGCCACCCCAAAGCCCACTCTCATCTCCACACTCTTCTGGAGAGGCGGGGAGGGCTTCTATAGAAGGTCCACCTTGAGAGGTAGGCTCGGGGGGCTGAAATGAACCCAGCTAACTGCAGGGGGCTGGTCAGACTCTGGAACAGAAGGGGAGAGGCCAGAAAGGGCTCTCCTCTGACCCATTTCTAGATCTGTCCAGAACAAAGCAGAAAGTTCCACATCATTCTGCAGGCCTGTAGCGCAGGTCCTCTACACTCCGACTGTTTATGGGAACATGGGCATCCCCATCTTCATTGATGGCCTCGGGCTGATGGGAGAGCTGCTCAGAGAAAGAAGGAAAACAATGATGGGGAATGCCAAGCGAAATGTGAATGTTTATGCCCTGCCCCAAGTTTTCCCCAGTGAGGATGGGCAGTGACTAACACTGGGGGGGGGGGCGATGTAAAATCCATCCCCCGCAGAACCTCTCCCAGCTGGCATCCCCACAGAATGGACACAGAGCATGCCCAGCCCACAGCTGTGTATGCGTCCTTGCCAGGACAACAGGACTCTGAAGAGGGGTGAGGAGGAGGGGTTGGTACCTGGCAGGTCTCGGCAGGAAATGGGCATTTTGTGTCTGTGGCTCACAGAGAGCGAGTGCTTTAGTGGGAGGTATGGTGAACCCCAGAGATGCGAGAATTCGACTTTTTGCCCAGCTCCTTCTCATCCTGGTTCTGTGGGAGCCCTGTGCCAAATGCTTCACGACCTGGCTCACTGCATCCTCACACAAACCTCGAGCCATAAGTACGCTGTTATTCCCATTTTATTGGTGGGGAAGCCGAGACTCCAAAACAGTCGTTTGTCTAGGAACACCCAGACAACAGGTCTAACTCCAGGGCTGGGAATCCAGACGGGTCTAACTCCAACGCCCACGTGGGGAACCACCGTGCTGTTCTGTTACACTGGGTCCCCTGACAAGTTCCCACTTCTGAGTCTGAACATGAGGACTGAGTTTCTACACCACGCGTAATTGTGTTAGTGCAAAAATAAGACACTGTAGGTAGGAGCTCCTAGCACAGTGGCAGTACAGAATAAGTGTGCAAGAAATGAGCTGCGCTAAAGAGCCCCCTTGGCTTCGGGCCTGCCAGCCCTCCCGTACTGGGTGTAGAACCAGCTGTAGTGGGTTGTATAATTCTGTTTTATCTCAGACACCCGGAGTTTGGACCTTCAAGACTCCGCACACTAATGGATGTAAATGAGGTGGGAACCAAGCTGTCCTCAGATAAACAGGAAACCAACTAACTCAGCTCTAGCTGTCTCTTCTCCTCCTTCCAGGCCTCAAGGGGATGGGCTCTCTCTGAAGATGATCCTGTGCTCACGTCGGTCACCACCGGTTCTCCCAAACAGATGACAGCACCTGCTTCTGGGACCCTTCTTCCCTCTCCGTGCTCCTGAAGGAGCCAGGTCCTTAGGGGAAGGCTTTGATCAAACCAGCTCAGAAGAGAAAGTGAGATTTCCTCTTGCGCAGGACTCAGGATGGAGATCGGCTCTAAGTCATGGTCCTACTGGACACAGCCACGTGACAGTAGAAACGATGACAACCACAGGACCAGGTGGAGCTCTGTGTGGTGTGACGGGGGCTAAGGGGCAGGGTGCTAACCACACACGAAGGCCCACAAAGGACATACACAGCTGAAAAAGGCCAACGGAAGGGAACCTCCAGGGCCGCCCAAGGATGATAAGCAGCGACAGACCCTCAGTGTCTGGGAAGCAATAGGAACTGGGGTGAAGGACAACACCTGCCCTCTGTCTACTCACAGCCCCCACTACACAGGAGCTGCAGGCCCGGATCCTCTGGAATTTCAAAAGAAGCTACAAATCTGGACTTCTTAATTTCCAGTTCAATGTGTGTAATACCATTGAGCTTAACAAAAGTTTGGGGTTTTCCAGCTCACGCTCCTCCTGCTTATAGAACCCTAAGGTAAGTGGTTCTCAATCTTACCTTTGGAAACATGGCAATGCAAATCAAAAGGCAAGCCATGGTGTGAGAAGATATTTGCAACTCTTATAACTGCAAAGGATTGATGTCTAGAATATAAAAATCAAAACAACCCCAAAACCCTATATGAATCAATCAATAACAAAACACACAACTCTACAGAAAAGTGGGTAATAGACTTGAACTGTACTTTACAGGGAGGAAACCCATGGCCGACAGATGTATACGAAGTTCTCAGTCTTACTAAACACCGAAGCCATGCAAATTAAGTAACATGACCAAGCCCCTCGCCCCAAACACACCCCAGATTGACAACATGGAAAATGACGGTATCGGCACTGGTGGGGTGTGTGTGTGGGGGAACTGGAACTCTCCTCCACAGCTGATGGACGTGTAAATTGGTAGAAACACTCTGGAGACAGTTCGGCACTGTCTGAATACGCACATAGCTATGACCCAACGATCCTCTTGCCAGTTATTTTCCCTAGAGAAATGCTTGCATGTGTATAAGAGAATGTCCACAGAACATTGTCCATAAATGTCAGATCCTGGAAATACCCCCAAACATTCGGGACCTGGTGGGCCATGGCTGAGTGAGAGAAAGCAGGACAGGAGAGCAGAGAAAAGGAGCAAACCTCAGGTCCACACGTCGACAGGGATGGAGCCCAAAAGCAATGTCATGTGGCACTCGAAAACCAAGTCTGACTGTTTATAGTATAAATCCATTAACAGTTCAAAAACGGGCATAACTAAACAACATGTGATTTAGGAATAAGTACATAGGCAGGAAAACTATAAAGAGAGCGAGGGGATGATAATTCTTTAAAAACTCAGGAAAGTAGTCATTTTGGTGGGAAGGAGGGAGATACAATCTGGGAGGGGTCTGCCGGGGGTATCTGAGATGGTGACAGTGTCCTATTTCTCAATCTGGATGATGGGTGCACGACCCCTGATTCCTTATTCTTTACATTATACACATACACCTTACATACTCTTCTTTGTGTATATTACATAAGAAAAGGGATATGAAAATAAATCAATCTTCTTTTTGCCATTACAAAAAAATCTAATGAAATCTATGGATCCTGCTTCCAGAACAATTAAAAAACATCCGAACATTCCATCCCATTGCCAAGGCTCATGGGCCCCTTAGAGACCCTCTATGGGAAGAACTTACACCTGCTGCTACAGTTGATTCTCACGCTCATCATCCCCAGAGGTGGGCGGCATCTTTATTCCACCAGCGCAGTGATGTGCCTTGGGGAGCTGTGGAGAAAGGAAAGTTCCAGTGCTGTCAGAACCAAGCCAGCACCCCCAAAGAGAACTCTCCACGTCTGCCCGACCCTTCCTTCCCTTTCTGGAGCATATCCGGCTCCCAAGATCCCAGCACCCCCATTGCCTGCTCCAGGGCGGCTGTGGCCAGCCCCCCAGCTGCTGGGTCCTCTGCAACTTCCCGATCTCAGCCCTTTGGAGAAGAAGGAAGTGAGGAAGCACCAGAAGGTCGCTAATTGCTTGTGTTACAAATAGCGATCTTGCTTTTTAAACCTTAGGAGGATAATGATCTGTTTTTGGTGTATTAAAGCTTAATTGTTTAAGTAGGGGAATAAGAATCAACTTCAAAACAGGGAAGCCTAGAAGCAGAACGAACATTTTCGAGAAGCGACGGTGCAAGGTAGAACGAGAAGACTTGCCATGTGGCTTGGGGAAGCCACTTCTTCCCTCTGGGACTCAGTTGCCCATTGGTTCAATGGAGGAGTTGGGCTTCTAGAAGATGCCCGCCAAATCCAGCCCTGACATCCCAGGGTTTTGAGCACCGGCTGCATCCATTCCCTTCTGGAATTGTAGGAGACGAAAACAGTCGTCCTCGTAACAGCCCTGTGCTTGGCACATGGTAGACGCCCAACTGATAAGGTTGTTGCCCTGTACTCTTCTTGCTCCCTGCTCCTCGCAGGACCCATCACACACAGGATCCCTTAGCTGGCCCCCGATATTGCTTTTCTCATCTATAATATGGTGAGTACCATGGATAGCCAATGTCAAAAGTAGAGTATATGAAAGCCCTTGCCCAGTGCCGGGCACGCACTAGGTTCCCTCTAGGTGGTTCCTGTCTTTCCTTGTCCTTCGCTGGTCACCTGAAATAGTGCCAATGTGCTGGCTGAGTCCCCCTACCCCCAGCACACACACAGAGCACCTGCTGTGTCCCCGGGACTGACCTCCACCCCACTGGATGGATGGTCCAGGCCGTCGGGCAGGCAGACCCTGATGCGGGCCACTCTCTCCGGAGGGTCGGGAACTCTGAGCACTAACGGAATGCTAAGCCTCTCCACCCCCAGAGCCCCTGAAAGCCCCTGTGTGTTAGACACAGTCCCAGGGTGGCTGGGACTCCAACGCCTAAATAATTAACCCCACACCTCCCTCTCTCGCTAGAAATGTTAAGTCAAAATGGAGGGCACTTCCGGCTGGAGAGCGGCTCTTTGAGTGTTGGCTGTTGAGGAAGGTACGGGGAGAGGGCAGAAAGAAGATTGGAGGAAGGAGGAGGGAGAGGAGAAAGGGGGAGGGAGGTAAAGAGATGGAGGGAAGAAAAGAAGGGGGTACAGAGGGATGGGGCACAGAGAGGGAAAAAGATAATTTGAGGTCCTGGTGGTGAGAGCTGTGGATAAATTTGATTTTGTATCATAGCTTGCCTTGGCCTCACCATCCAATTTGGTCAGGATCAAGGTGGCTGGGGTCAAGGGTGTGGATCCATGTTGACCTTTGCATAGGCTGATGGTTGGCTGGGGCCTCCCGCTGCTTCTCTCACACTCGAGAGGAGACATATACTCAGTCTCCGGGGCACAGACTGCCTGAGACCAGGGGCTCGGGATGGGAATGAAGGGGCGGCGACTGCGTCCTGAGACTGAAGGTCACAGCTCCCACCAGGCAGCCCTCCCCACTCGGGCCTGGGGGTGGTAGCTGGGACCACTGTTACCTGGGGCACAGCGCCGTCCTAGAGATTTCCCTGCTTCCCACCTGGATCTCCGTAAACTGTCCTTTTATTCAACTCTCCTCAAGTGATCCCATTTGAGTGAGCAGTCTGTTGCCTGCTGGGACTCACCTGAAATACATATTTTGTAATCTTCAAGCCAGCCCTGCCTCCAGGTTATCCCATTTCCAGATAAGGAAACTGGAGCCTAGAAGCTCAGAGAGGGGAAGTGACTTCTCTGAGGTTGCACAGCAGATGATAGAGGAGTTGGGATTAGAACCTGCATCTGCCAGACTTCTAAACCTGGCTTCTTTACATTACTTGGGTTTCCTAACAAGAGAGAGCAGGCCAGGCCGGGGGTCAGGATGCTCAAAAATTAACGCTATCACCCCCCATCTGAGTTCTCCCGAAGCTGGAACCTCAGCGGCAGCCAGGAAACCTGCCTTCCTCACCCCCAAAAAGCCCTTCTCAGTCTCTTCCATAGAAATATCTCTATCAAACCTTCCCTCCATCCTCTGTCCCCACTGCCAGTTCCCTCTGCCAGATACTTCCTCATTTCCAGCACCCTGGCTGGCCTCCTGCCTTCATCAGCCTCACCACAGTGGAAAGGATCTTTCTAGAATGCCCACCTCACTTTGACACTTCTCCCTCCTAGGATCTGTCTGTGCCCCCTCATTGCCTATGGGACAAAGTCCAGACTCCATGGCCCCAAAACCCTTCCCATCCTGGCCTCTGCTGCCCTCCCCCAGCTGGCCTCCTCCCTACCTCTGCGTGGCAGCCCCTGGAGTGTTCGCAGTGAGGCACGCACCACGCTCTTCCCTACCTCTGGGCCTTTGCATAGACTTTTTCCTCTACCTGGAGCGCACTTCTGAGTCCTCGGTTCCAGGTAAACTCCCATTTTTCAAGATCAGGCTGAAGCATGATTAAGGAGAGGGTCTCCTTCGTTCTCCCTCTAGCACAACTTCCTTGCCCCCAGCACGCACAGAGACCATCTCTCCCATTGTCGCCCCCCGAATCTTTGTTCCTGCCTCTGATACAGCATTTTTGGCTGTTGCCTCAAATCCCTCAGGGAATGAACCATGGAACTCACTCTAGTGCCTTTTTCCCTCGCCGTGTCAGGAACTTCGGACGGTTGGGGTGTAGCTTCACTCTCTGTGTCCCCCAGTCAGGGCCTGGCCCTAGCAGTGCTCAGTACTTCTTGCTGACTGAGCCATGAGGATGAATGATCCTGAGCCTGAATGAGGAGCAGTCGCTGTGTGGCCTGGGGCGAGTCCCTGAACCTCTCTGTGCTCATTTCCTCTTCCTGAAGTCTGAGTAGAAAGATCTGCCACTTGCTCATAAACATTGAACTATTCTGTTCCCCCCTCCCTCAGAGCCCGAGCCTCTCCCAAGTGCTAGCGTGCTTTATATCTTATGTTTATCCAGAGCCTTCTTTTAAATTCTCCTCTTTGAGTTTCCCCAAGTCCTCTTGCAGTTGATTTATGTATGCTCAGAGGAGAGCTGGCTGGATCACAGAGGTGCTGCCGGCTGGGACTGGGAGCCCCCACCGCCTGCCCATGTGAGTTGTCTCATCCATAAAGGATTCTGGCTCTTAAGCCAGAGTGTGGGCCACGGGAACGCACGCCTTCTGGGGCCCTCAGCCGCATCCTGGACAAGGACTCTGAACCTTCTGAAACCTGGGCAGGGCAGGAAAGGTAGGGGGGATCCTGGACAGTGCTTCACCTCTTCTAGAATCATCAACCAGGGTTTGGGGCCACGTCATTCTCTGCTGGAGATTCACTTTTCCCTGTTGGCTCCCTCCCTCGCCCACCCCCAGCCTCCTGATAAATGGGCCACCCCTCCTGGAGGTTGAAGTCATCTGGAAGCAAGGCTGTGTGAAATATCAGGCTGGTGGAGGACACCCCTTGGGAAGACCCGGCCTCCCCTGCTGCCTCATTACGGCGAGCTTTCCCACACACTGCCTTCGATTCATAGATCCCAGGAAGCCATCCGCTCACAGTAACGTGACTTATGATTTATGGTTATGATTATGATTCATTTTTTTCCCTCTTTTTGTGCTTCTTATTTTTTTCTCAAAACATCTGATTTAACAGGGAAAATGCTATCCAGAGGAGCTATGGGCTGTAAAAATGCAATAGCAGGAAAAAAATGCTGCTAATGGTCTCTGCTAATAACCGAGCCTCCGAGATCAGCTCTCCAGGTTGTCGCGGAGGCTTCTCAGGAACCGGACTGTGATGTTCCCACCAGGGCCTGATAGAGCCCCAGGCTCAGCCTCAGCCCAGAGAGGTGGCTCCGGACGTCTGGGCCTCTCTTTAAGGCCCAGTCCCGGCCTCCTGGTAGAGTCTGTAAATCTCAAAGGCAGTGTCCCCATTCTCATGTTTTCCATCACCTCCAGGCCCTACCTGGGCCCCACTGTCAGTGAGGGAAGGTGGGCAGGTACCCCAGACTCCGGGGCCAACTGCCCCTTGCCAGGCTCTTGGCTGAAGGAGGCAGCCAGCAGCGATGGCTGGGTCTCCAAACCTAGCTCTTTCCTCCAATTACAAGATTAGCAACTGTGGCATACAAGTGACCTACTTTAACTCCTATGAGCAGCGTGGGGTGCTGGGAGCCCTGCGGGGTAGCACCCCAGATACCTGGGTTGAGGGGACTTGCTGTGTGACCCTCGGCAAGTCCCTTCCCCCTCTGGATATGCTTCTCTGTAAAATGAGGCAATTGGATGAGATCTCAGGGGCTTCTGGGTAAGCAGGGCAAGCAGTATTATGCCTGCTTTTAATTCATTGGAACATAAGTTCCAAGAGGGCAGGATTCTCTCACCTGCCACTGGAGTGTTCAACACCTAAGGTACACCTGTCACGTAAAAAATATTTGTGGTATGAATTTTGCAGAGCAGCAAACAGATGCCGGGAAGGTTCGGGGAGAGAGGGTCAAGAAGAAACACAGAGCAGCTCAGGGCTCTTAGATCAGGTGAGTACTTTTCCAGGACTCTTCTGCTCCTGTCGACCCCCTGCCCCCAACAGTAAGCTCCTTCTTCTTGCTTGAAGGAAAGTCACATTCCTGGGGCCGATGCTGCCAACCCCAGGTCAGCCAGAGGGGCAGAGGGTCCCCAAGATTCCTGCCTCGCATGTCCTATCAGGAGAAACCGGCCTGGCCCATGGGCCTGGGGCTTAGACCCACAGAGCTGCTGCCTCCCCCTGACACGCTCAGCCCTGACTTGGGGGTGGGTTGTTTGAGCCCACATCTGGATAGGTCTCTTAAAGCGACGGCTGCCTCAGCAAGCAGAAAAGCAAATGGGCAGTTTCCGAAAATGAAATCTGCCTTTGATGAGTTTGAAGGTCAGGATGGGTAAACAGGCTGAGGAGATCTCTGGCCAAAGGAGGCTGTGAGGCCAGGGGCCTTGACCGGATGGTCATTAAGCATCCTGCTGCCCATCCACGCGAGCCCTATGCGAGGGGTTAAAGGAGAGAACAGAGGATCCAACGGGGCTCCCCGGACCCGGCCTGTCTTCTCCTCACCCCCCAGGTTCCCTGCTTCCCTTGGCAGAGGAGGCTCTGGAAATTAGATCCTCGCCTGCCTCTCCTGCAGAAGAAATCAAACTCAACGTCTCCACCCAAACCTGGTCCTCCGGGGGCCAACATGGACCTTTGGGTGTCCTCATACGCTCCTCCCCCACCCTCATTCCTGCCTCCAATCTGCTGCAGAGCCCTGGATTCTGTCTCTTCCCCACCTTCAATCTGCCCTTCATCTCCATCACACGGCCATCCCCCTCTCCCACCCCCGTCACCCTCTCCTGGCTCCGTCACCCTCTCCTGGCTCCATCCCCCTCTCCTGTCCCCATCCCCCTCTCCTGGAGAACTTCCTGTCAAGGCCTCCTCAATGGCCTCCCTGCCTCCAGTCTGGCTGTCAGCAGACAGACCATTTTGAGGGGGATGAGGATGTGGGGGGGAGTCTGCTGAGGCTGGGAGGCTGGTAGCTAGAGCAGAGCAAAAGGCTTGCTCTTCACAGCCATGGTGAGAACGGCAGAAGGAAACGGAGGATGAGGGCGAACCCTCAGAGGCCCACCCTGACAGGCCCCCGACCCCGTGGTGGGTCTGCCTCAGACAAGTTGCTCCCAAGTGACTCAGGCCAAGCAACTCCCTCCCAGAGTCTGTGCAGCTCCCTCGCTGAGCATGGATTTGCTCCCGGCATGTGGGAAGGGACACACGGTTGGAGTTTACGAAGCATTTGCGAGGCCCTGGTTCTGTGAGGACAGGGAAGCTCAGAGACCTACCGAGGTCAGACAGTAGGTGGTAGAGGCCGGGGTCAGAATCCGGCTTCTCTAGTTCTCATTCTCTATGTCGTTTTTTTTTTTTTTTTTTAAGATTTTATTTATTTATTTGAGAGAGAGAGAGAAAGAGAGAGAGAGACAGCACATGAGACGGGGGAGGGTCAGAGGGAGAAGCAGACTCCCCCCGCCCGAGCAGGGATCCCGATGCGGGACTCGATCCTGGGACTCCAGGATCATGATCTGAGCCGAAGGCAGTCACTTAACCAACTGAGCCACCCAGGTGCCCTCTATGTCGTTTTTAAAGCAGCTACTAAACATGTGCCTCAGTTTCTTTGACTTCAAACCTGGGGGATGAGGAGGAGGATTCCACTGTCTCAAGGCAATTATGGAGATCAAATGTGATGATGTATGTGCAAGTCAAGGTCAAGAGCATGAAAGCAAGCTGGTCCATGAGGGAGCTGGGATCCTCACTCCAGGGTGACGGTCTCCAAATGCTTCACCCGACACTGTCTCCTCCTGCTAACACATCACTGCACCACTGTCCCCATCTTTCATGCAAACCACACTACAGGAGAGTGAAGGCAGAGTCCCAGGAACTGAGCTTCCTGCCTCCTGAGCCCTAAGGGTCTGGGAGTGCGGGCTCTGGTTAGTGAGAGAAAGGGCACACATTAGCACCCAAATCACCTGGTCCAGCCCAGTTCGAGACCGTGGATACCTTCCCCTGTCCTTAGAGAGCTCCAGGGACCATCTGGGGCCCGGGAGCTGGTGGGCAATTTTTACAGGCCACAGAATGAGAAAGGGTGCTGTCTCATCCCTGCATTCCAAGAAACAATCTGGTCTTTTTAACCATCACTTTTTCGTGACTGTCTCAAATTCAACTGGTGGATGCACCATAATTTAATGTGCCGCAACAAGAGGGAAAAATGCTTAGGGTCGGACAGTGAGGGAACAGAGCAGACAGAAAAATGGTGTATTCATTCTGCCTCCATCCATTTCATGGTTTGCCCACCCGTGGAAGGGAATTGGTCCACATAACAGCTGCTTTATGGGCAGTTCCTTTCCACGGTGTTAATATTACTGACGCACTGTGTTTTCACTTCTGTTTTTCGATTGTGTTTTGGACCTTCCTGAAGCCTTAACACGCTTCCAGCCTCCTTTGCAAACTCTGAAAGTGATTTTTCGGAAAGAAGAGGTGACAGGGGCGCAGAGTTGGGTTTCAGTAGAGAGCTTCAGGCAAATGGGTGAATAAATACATAAAGTGGCAAGAACGCCCCCACCTCCAGCATGCAGCCAGTGAGCCAGGAGTGAGGGCAAGATTCTCGAAGGGGAGAGCCGGAGAGAGGGAATACAATCATATTCGAGCAGAGGTACCTTCAGGACTCTGGAAGGGGAGGGTGTTGCCCCTCACCCAGGGACTCCGGAGCTCTGTCCAGCATCTGCAAGGCTGAGACCCGGAGCCCCTGCTGTGGGTGAAGAGCCTGAAACCGTCGGACATTAACAGCCAGTCACAACGCAAGAAAATGCTCAAGTCTGTTCACGCATTCATTCCACAAACACTTCATCAGTGCTCACTCGGTGCCAGATGCTGGGGCTCTCAGGCTGATCCCCACCCCCGTTCTGGTAGCCTGAGAGCCTAAGTCCTCTGTTTCTGCCGCCAGAGCCCCTTGCAAAACCTCAGAACCTCCCTACAGGCAGGACCCCTTTCCAAAGCCTCTCCCAGTCACTCTGCCATTTAATTCCCACCGTGGCCACGGCAGGTGGACAGGGAGAGGGCATTTCCTCCCATTTACAAATTAGGACACTGAGGCCCAGAGAGGCCGACCAACTCGTTGCCCGGGGTCACACACCCAGGGCACAGCACAGTCTGGGCTAAAACCTGGGACTTCTGAAACCCACATGGGCTCTTTCCAGAATACCAGTCACATCATTAGTCTGATTATACACATTCTTTTTTTTAAAAGACCTTCAAAGTAGTCCTGTTCCCCCGGACCCACTCCTGAGCTTGCCCTGCCCTCCACCCCCCACCTCTGCAAGATTCTGCATGCCTCTTGGCCCTCAACACTTCGCTAGCTCTCACGCCGCCAGCGAGGAGCCTGCCACAGAGCGGAAGCGTAGCCATGGAAGGGGTTAAAATTCCCAGAGTCTCTTATAAATATTTCATGAAAAATATCTGCCGAGATAACCCCAGACTGTCAATGTCGACATTATTGCACATGCACATTTTAATTGGTCCAAGAGAGCTGGCCCATAATTGGTGCCTGGAAATCAGCACAAACCTGACTTGGTTGTAAAAAGGAAGAGTGGGTTCTCCAGAGAATTTGGCATTTTAACTCCTATGTGGCCGAGGGCTTGGTGGGGGGGGGGGTGAGTCAGATAGGGATCAGGACACATCCCCCCGAGATGTGCCAAATACCCAGCTTGTTACTCACCTTCCCTCAGGCGAGGGGAAGGTGGCATGCAGGGCTGAGTACCTGGGAGGCAGGTGAGTGGGGGTTAGGGGCACAGCCTTGGAGCAGGGTGGGGGTGGGTGGTGTCTTAACCCTTTCCGTGCCATGACTGTTTGCTAAAGACCATTGTGTCTTTTCAGAACAATGTTTTTTAATTGCCTAAAATACACCTGATTACAAAACAAGCCAATTATATATATGACAAAAAGAAAAAAAACAGTTGCCAAAAATTTTTTAAATTGAGTCATTGCAACGGTGGTGTGTACTTCTAATGCATTAAATTAAAACCCCTAACAGCCGGTCTGATAACTACTGTGATGTCACACCAGTGATGTGCACAAATGGAATTTCTAGATCTCTGCCACAGTGGAAGCATGGCACGGACATATCTGTGATCTAGATTGAAGACAAAGTCACAGGTGCCACTCATATAACTGTGGGGTGCGGCTGACGTTCACCCTTGAAGGACATGCTACATTTCAATGAGCGGTGAGGGGACGGTCAGGGGTATTCCTTTCCCACCCAAGTTCACAGACCCTCAGTCGAGGATCCTGGCCGCAGAGCCTGACAGCTCTGATATTTACTCGCTGGGGGAGCTTTATCCTCTCCTGGCCTTGGTTTCTTCATCAGGCTGGTGGACCTGGCTTTAAAACCCGCTCTGCTGCTTGTGGGTGCCCTTGGAAAGTGTCCCGACATCACGAAGCCTCAGTTGACTGGCTGGGGAATGGAGTACCTTCCTCAAAGTCTTGGATGGGATACCACACGCAAAGTGCCTAACAGAGCGCCCCCAGAGGAGCTCAATATGCGGTAACTTATAGAAACCCCCAGAATGAACCTGATGCTTCGGCATCCAGCCCAGGCTACCCAGTGTGACAGGCCGATGGGAAGCCCACGTCTCCCCCACCAGACTCCGAATAGCCCAGGACACTCGATCTTCTGTCCTGTGCGCATCTCCTCTCTGTCCCACGTTTGCTGTCTCCTGTGCGCCAACTGTCCTGGCCTCCGTTGTTTCCTGCCATTGCCCAGACTAGGCGGGCCCTGGAACTCTGGAACACGTCATGTCCAGAGCGGGGAGGCTCCAGGACCCTGTCAAGTCAGTGCCTGCCAAGCAGCTGCAATGGGGAAGCCGGAATAGGTCTGTTTGGCAACTGGCATGTCTGCCTTGGGTGGAAGTGCCCCCTTTAGGACGATAAGTAAGTTTCTGGCTCGCACACAGCGTGTGCCATGCCTCCCCCCGCCCCACTCCCCATCTCTGCTGAGGGGCTTCATGTGCAGGCATCAGGCCTCACCCCAACTCTGTGCCAGTGATGGGGGGGCCAGGACAGTCGTCCAAAGAGTCAGCCCCATCAGGTCAGGCTGGGGTGGTGGCTGGCCCTCTCTGGGCCTCATCCAGACACAGAAGGCAGAGGGGCATCTGCTAGTTTGGAGTGTCAGGCAAGGTTGCCATGGCTACCTCCCCGGGTCTGCTTCCCACCCTGTCCCAGCCCACCCTGCTCTTGACTGGCAGCTGCAGAGCAGCCTCAGTCCCGCCCTACCCTCCTTTGCGCAAACATGCAAAGCCATCCGCAGGACCCTGGAAGGCAGCACCCTCCTCCCGACCCTGGGGGAGCCCTCCATGTCCCAGGGTACCCCTCTTCCTCAGCATTTGCTATAGGCCCCAGCTGGGGGGAGCCATCATCTTATTTGGGAGACTGTAGGACCCCATTAATGCCAAAGTGAGCAGAGAGTTCCTCGGGGGAGCAAAGGGGCTGGGCTGGACTTGGGGAGATAGGAATATCCTTGGGAGTGACCGCATCCTGCGGGCCCAGGCTGGGTAATTGGAGGGGGAGGGGATGGGTGGCCAGGGGGAAGAAGGGTTGGTGGCTCTTCTAACTGACAGAGTGCACCTGTCCCTGCCCCCACCCCCTGCCCCGGCCTCTGCACCTTTGCAGGCTCCTGTTCCTCAGTCCCCCCACCCCGCCGCCAGGTCCTCTGGAAGGAGGGAAAACAGGAACCAATCAGCCCCGGATGCCCATGACCTGCCAGGCACTGTGCCTTCCTTCATGGACACAACTTCATACCATCTCTGAGACAGGGGGAGTGCTGCTTGAGCCCCATTTTACAAACAGGAAGCTGAGGCGCAGAGAGGTTGAGTGATTTACTTCAGGTCACAGAGCTAGGAAGGAGAGGCGTCAGAATTCAAACCCAGCCTGCCTGACCCTTGAGGCCTCTGTGGCCCTTGGAATTCCCACCCAAACTTGACGCTGAGAAGCCTCCCTGTCAGTTGTTAGGATGTATCTTTGTGCTAGGTGCTATGCTGGGCTCCTCGGACCTTCCACCTCCTGGGATCCCCACGGATGCTCCACTTTCTGGAAGTGGAGAGTGAGGCTCAGCAGGGATTATGTCACAGCCCAACCTCACACAGCTAGAAGGAGTGGGAATTTAATCTGATTTGTCTGTCTCCAAAAAAAAAAATGACTTCAGTCCAAAGCAATTCAGCAAATACTAATTGAGCACCTACTTTGTGCCCCGCCTTGACCTAGTAGTAAACAAAACCCAAATCTACCCCACCACCAGAGCTTTCCTTCTCTGTGGGGGAACAGACAAAAACAATGGACAAAAGATGAGTCACTGAGAATCCTAGAAGGTGACAAGTGGTAGGGAAAACGCTGAGCAGAGTGAGGGAGGGTGGGCAAGCCAGGAGTGGGGTAGGAGCAGGATAGGTACTAACCAGGGCAGGCAGGGCAGGCCTCCGTGAGAAGGGGACATTCTAGCAAAGACTTGAAGAGCTGAGGAAGTGAACCAGTCGACTCGCAGTACCTGGCGCATAAGAGATGCTTACGAAACATTTGCTGAGACAATGAACTCATTCGAGGACTCCCCAGGCAGGTGGGGATTGCACGCCGTTCATAAGTAATAATGGTTACCACGTGTTAGCCCAAACACGGTCACAGTTGCTTACTCGCTCACGGTGTGGTGTGGACGAGACATTCTGCTCCACACTGGAAGGCAGGTATGGGGAGGACAGCCTGGAGCCTGGTCTGCCAGGAGCAGCGGGGCTGAGCTCCTCCCCGACGACGGCTCCATTCTGCTCTCTCTGGGACTTCGGACTTTTCTGGAAGGGAGAAAATTGCCAACCACAGAAATTTGTGCTGGGCAAAGACTGCGGGCAAACCAGACAGTCTAGGAGGAGGTGGGGGTTGCGGCTTGGTGCTTGGGAGCTAATCAAGGGGCCGGGCCTTTGGTTCTAAAAGGAAAACCCAGGGACCCATGTTCCTCACAAGCCTGCTGGGGCATTCAGCACAGCCCAGCTCACTGTTTGCTCAGAGACCAGCAGACATGGTAGTTTTGAGGTTGAGGCCGTGAGATTTGGGGGTAGGCTGGGGGTGGGGGCACGATCTGCAGACTGCTTGGGAGGGAAATCCTGATGGTGCTTGCAAAAGTAAACTTGCTTTCCTATAATTAGATACATATTTATTTTAAAAGGTTATAATTTCCTACTGGTTGGCTGCTTGATAAATACAGACTTTATTATTGTTTTTCTTAACTGCAGCTCAGGAAAAACAAATCCAGGTTTGGACATGAGTAGGGATGTCCTGATGATCCTGGGCAGCAGTCTTCCTCTAAACCCCACCAGAACCAAGAGCAGAAGGGATGGAGCTGGAGTGAGTGGGCAGCACAAGATGTGGGGGGCAGGCAGAGGGTGAGAGAGAGAGCGTTCCAAGTACTGGTTATAACTGGTTCTAAGTGGGACATAATTACCACCTTGCTGTTCCCTCCTCCCTGCTTTCCCTCACGTACCACCCTCTGCCCAGAATGCCTTGCCTTCTCCAGAGCTGCACATCCAAATCCTATCAATGCATGGCTGAAAGGCCACCTCCCCCAGCAAGCCTCCTGGATTCCCCTGCTTGGCAAGAGCTCTCCTTAATCTGAATTCCCACATCCTGTCCTCGGTTCCTTAAAGGCAGTTGCCACAGTGCGTTGTGGTTACTTGGTGTTGTGGGTTGAATTGTGTCCCTTCTCAAAAAGATATAGTGAAATCCAACCCCCGCTTCCTGTGAATGTGACCTCACTTGGAAAGTGGGTCTTTGCAGATGTAATTCGTTAAGAGGTGGTCATTCTCAGGGCGGGCCCTAATGCAGTAAGACTGGGGTCTTCATAAGAACAGCAGAGACATAGAAATGGACACACGTGGAGAACACGATGTGACGCAGTGGAGTGCGCCTGCAAGCCAAGGGTTACCGGCTACCAGCAGAGGCAAGGAAGAGGCCAGGGAGGATCCTACCCAGAGTCTCAGAGGGACTGCGGCCCTGCTGACACCTTGATTTTAGACTCCAGCCTCCAGAACTGTGAAAGAGTAAGTCTCTGTTGTTTTAGTCCACTCAGTTCATGGCTCCTTCTTACAGCAGGTCCCAGGAAACTAATCCACTGGGGTGCAGGCCTTTTCTCTCTCCTGGAGAAAGTTCCTTGCTCATGAAAGTATCTGGCACAGTCTAGGTGCTCGATAAATAAAGATTTTATTTTTATTTTTTTTTTTTAAGATTTTATTTATTTATTTGACAGAGAGAGAGCACAAGCAGGGGGAGAGGCAGGGGGAGAGGAAGAAGCAGGCTCCTCATTGAGCAGGGAGCCTGACGCAGGGATCGATCCCAGAACCCTGGGGTCACGGGCTGGGCTGAAGGCTGACATTTAACAGACTGGGCCACCCAGGCGTCCCTCAATAAATGTTTGTTGATGAGAGGAAGGGCTGGGCAGTCCCCAGAGAGAAGGACCCACCTCTGGCTGGTCTTTGTGGCCCCACGTTGCCTCGTGCAGACTGCTGTCCCAGCTCGCGTCCCCATGGCCTCCAGTCCAGATCACCCCAGCAGACTCCCCGCTGGCCTCTCGGCCTCCACTCTGGTCTTCCAGCCGCTGCCTCACACTTTGCTGAATGCTTAGGTCATTTCAAACTGATTGGACTTTCCAACCTTTTTGCTTGGCCTGGAGCGCCCCCTCCCCCCTTGTCCACCAGGCGAACTCCCCCTGTCCTTGGAGCCTGAACTCCAAAGCCTGTTTCTCACCAGCTTTCTGGAACGGCCGCCCAGCCTTTTCCTGGGGGCATGGTGTGTTTCCCACTCTGTGCTCCCCTGTACTTTCTGTGTTTTCCGTCTCAGGGACAGCTCCTATCAACCTGGCTTCCACTTATGTGTTGACCTGTCTGTCCTCCCTGCTGGTCTGCCGGCATCTTGAGACCGGTTATTTCTCACCTTGTCCCCAGTGCCTCCTAGCAGAGGAGGGGCCGGTGGGCTCTGAGGGACGAATGAGGGAGGAACCCAGGCTGAGGGGCCCACCCTTGTCTTAGGGAGCTTGTCAGAGGCTTTTCACATCTGCCTGCCTCCCTTCTAGGGCCCAGGGTCCCAGAGGCTTGCGGGGAGGCCTGCTGGGCAGGGCTGTCAAGGGGCTTTCCAGTGGCTTCCTGGTCTGCACTTCTCAGGTCTGAGATGAGGGACCCAAGACCGGAGGAAAGGCTTATCCCAGGGCACATGAGCCACCCATGGGCACATTCCTCCCCAAGCCCCAAGATGTGACTAGAGCCTCCAGGCTGTTTACTTAACAAGGCTCTTCAGCATTAGGGGCTGGGACTGAGGCATTTGGTGAGGAAAGAATGAGGGAGAAGACAACCAAGTTCCTCCAGAGGAGACAAGGATTTAGACTTACGGTGTACCTACTACGTACCAGGCCCTGGGCCGGCTGCTTTGACATTTCCCAGCACAGCCCTAGGAGGTAGGTACTATTGACAGATGGGGAACCTGAGGCTCAGTTGCCCTAGGCCCCACAGCTGCTAGAGCTGGCATTTGAACCCAAGCCCCCGCCAGGCCCAAAGGCGATAAGCTTTTCACTACACTGTTGTGACCCCCTCTCCCAGAACAGGCACCAGAGTCTGGGGCAGGTCGCGGCCTCAAAGGTGGCCAGTCCCAAAGGGCGGCAAACCCTGTGTTTTCTCAGGTGCCTGGAGAAACATCCTGTCATCTGTGTTTTTCAAAATGGTAAAGAAAGCTCTGGGGTCCCCAGGCCCTGGAAGGAGCTCTTCCTCCTCCGTGGAACAGTGAAGTCAAGAGGGAAGAAATGAAGCATCAGGCTGGGGGCTCAGACTAGGAGGATCCCATCCACGGTGCGATGGGGCTAACACATGGGGCCAAAGGCCACATTAATGGGGCTGGCATGTCCAGAAGGAGGGAGGCGATGCCTCTGCCAGGCCTTGCATGGGCCGAACCACAGTCTGGGCAGGGTCCACTCCTCTCCCACTGAGACATTGCCTGGTGAGGGGGCTGGGCACTCTGAGCCCAGAGAAGACACAGCAGCAAATGAAAACTGTCATCAATACCTCAAGGGCTCTCCAGTGGAGGGGCAATTAGATTCCTTCTGGTTCTAAGAGCCGAAGCAAGGACCAGTAGCTGGAAGGTGCAGGAAGACAGACTTCACGTCTCTCTTCTTAGAATATAAGGGGTTCCCTCAAAGGGAGTCAGGCCTCCATCAAGGAGTCATTAGAGTGAGATGGTAAGAAGGAGATTCAGCATGAAGCGCTGGGCTGGGCCAGGTGCCTCGCCTCGAAGACGCTCCCAGCCTCACTAGGATTCCGAAATCCCCTGTGGCCGTGCATCAACTATGTGCCGAGAGCTCAGCTGCCCCGCTCTTCTGAATGGGGCATTTCTCCCCCATAGTCGGGCCTGGGAATCTGCATTTAGATGATTCTGCTATACAACCAGGTTGGAAAATCACGGGGCGACAACATCCTTGAACATATCCTCCCACCCCCACTGCAGAGATGCTCGCTGCCTCCCACTCAGCACCTCATGTTCAGGCCCAGGCCCAGGCCTGAACTGCTGCAGACCCAGAGGTCTGGACTGGCTGAGATTTTCTGTGGCAATAGACCCAGGCATGTGTATGCTCTGCGGACCCTTTCCAACATGCTCCTCTGGGGAAGCGGGAACCAAGTCTTGATATTATCTGGCCTGGATGACAGGGTCGGGGAGAGGCATCCCTAAGGCCTGGGATATTTCTCCGGCATGTTTGCCAAAAACAGGGAATGACAGTTAATTTATGTGTCCACTCGGCTGGGCCACAGGGTGCCCAGATATGTGCTGTGAAGGTATTTTGGAGGATATTAACAGTGAAATCTGTGGACTTCCGATAAAGCAGAATGCTCTCCATCATGTGGGCAGGTCTAATCCAGTGGGGTGACAGCCTGAATAGAACAAAAGACTAACCTTCCCCTTCTGCAGCAGAAGCCTTGGATTTCAGCTAAAGCTGGCCCACCCTATAGATTTTGGACTTACCAGCCTCTATAATTGTGTGAGTCAATTCCTTAAAATAAATCTCTTTATACACACACACCCTATGGGTTCGGTTTCTCCGGAGAACCATGACTAATACACAGGGAGACGGACCAAGGCGATCAACAGAGGAATTGCACGAAGCCGAGCACCAGGTTACCAGGAACTGCCTGGCATGCAGGTGGCACAGAGAATATGAAAGCTCATTCTGCCAAAGCCATTTCCCTCTGCTCTGAAGTTGGCTTCAGAAACTCAGAGCTCTGGCAGGCGGGGAGATGTACATGAAGTTCCTCAGAACCTCGGCGGGAAATGCAGAGTGAAGCCTAGCCAGGAACTCAGTAATTGGGGAGCCAGCGGGTAGCCTGTGACAGCTGATTGAGAGCACATGCCATAACCTGTCTGGACACAGAGGGGATGCAAAAAGTGGAGGGGGGTGGCGTAGAGGGAGGGAGCCTCCAGAGAACTTGAAAAAATGACATAGAAGCAGAGACCCGCAGAGGTCAGCTCCGCAATCAGTACGAGAACCGAGGTGAAGAAAGCTCATGGGGGATGTTCCCAGCCTTTGAGATCCCAGATTCCCGAACCAAAGACGCTAGGGGTCATCCTGTCCAGCCCTCTGCCTCCGGACTGAAGAGCTGGCAGCCCAGGCAAGAGTGATCCTCAGGAAGGGAAGTGGGGAGGGGAGGAGGGAGAGACGGAGGGGGGAATCTTGATGACATAATGCCCTCGACCTGAGCAGCTTTGGAGAACCTACTGCATTTCAGGCATTGAGTTAGGAGCTTGCCATGCATCATCCCACTGAACATGGACCATAACAATATGCAGTGGGCACAACTACTAAGCCTACTCTACCAATGAGGAAATTAAGGTACTTGGTGGAGTCCCTGGTACAGGTGGAAAGTGGCAAAACTGAAATTCCAACCCAGATCAGCCTGATTCCAAAGTCCTTGCTCTTAACCACCAAGGAAGGAAGAAGAATAGTGGGTGGAGGGGAAAGAGAGTATAATCCTCCCATTTTATGAACAAGGAAGGACAAAGAACTTTCCGGGGTCTGGGGTCGGGTGGCAGGGGGTATGGACTCAACATGGGAGTGTTTGTAGGGGTGGGGTGGGTGGGACTGGGTGCAGGGTCCACCACTGAAGGCTGCAGAGCTGGCTCAGCGCAAACAGGAAAGGACACCGGAGGAGAAGCCCCAGCCGGCTTGGCCGCCACCCGCAGCAAGCGTGTTCTCAGGGCCCGGAGACAGCCTCTTGCCAAATCTCTCCGACAACCCCGAATCCCACCTTTGTGTCCTTCCCCTGGATTTCTCCTTGAAGCAAACACCCCAGGGAGACGTGGCACACTGAGATCCAGTCCAAACACCTTCAGTAGGCATGTCTATCCGGTGACTTTTTTCAAATGTCGCTGGACGTGCCCATGCGGTCCCACCACCCTAGACTGCTCCCTCTTCCCCATCCCCATGTGCTTCTGGGGAACTCACCCTTTAAGATACAAGCCAAACATTACTACCTCTGGCAAGTCTTCCCGGATGCCTCCCGACCCCTAGCCCCTCAGCACCTAGGCAGTCTGTACATTCCTCCGCACTGTGTTTTAATTACGTGTTGACTCGTCCGTCTCTGTTAGACTGTGAGCGTGTGAGCTCTTTATGTGAGAACAAGGATTGTATCTTTCTCATTGCTGGTGACTCGCTCTGGGCCTGCTACATAATTAGAGCTCGATGAGTATCTCTGGAACGAAGGCCGGTGTGTAAGCAGCCATAATGCCGGGTGGAAGCAGGTAAGAAATGAGATGATAACCAGAGGGACGAGGGAGGGAGGGGGACTTGGTTCTAAGTCTCTCTGGAAATGGTGGCATTGCAGAGGGCTCCTAAGGCCTGGGCAGGGTGTCCGTGGGCAGAGGTGGGGAGGACAAGAGGCAGCTTGGGGCCTCTGCCAAGCATCCGTGGAAACATACTGCAGACACCGCTCCGGAGGCTCCGAAGCAGGGCCTGAGACCCGACCTCAGCAGCGCGTCCGCTGAACCTGACCTTGCCCTTCCAGCCATAACAGGAGGGCATCCACATCCCAAGGGCAGACAGCCTTTCCTTTAGGCCCCTAGAAGGAGAAATAAGTTTGGACATTTGAACGCTGTGGCCGGATTTTCCATCGTGCTGATGCACCTTGATTCATTGCGCGGCGTGGTCCTGCTCAGTCACCTTCTCTGCTCCCTCTTTTTCCCTCTGTGGGCCCAGAGCCTCGGGGGGCCAGTCGGGGCTCAGGAAGATGCAGCGGGTGAGCCTTTCCTGCTACTTCCTGAGACCCTCTGTTCTTTGGGACTCTGTGAAAACCGGTGAGAAGACAAGTTTCTGTACCAAGAAGCATATTTGGACGTGTTGACAAGGTCTCTATAGTAACCAGGAACTTGAATGAATGTTGCCAGAAACCCAGAAACAAGGCGGCGTATTTTCTCCCAAATTGGTCAGTTGTATTCAGGAAGCTGGCCCGTGGGCTGGGGGCTTAACGTGCACACACGGATGATGAGAAGCTGGCAACTGGGGTCCTTCGTTCACTGGCACCGGGGGCTTCACTGTGTGTGCAGGGCTGCCTGGTGCCTGTGAGCCCGGGAATCGAGACCTCCGCCTTGCTGGCAATTCAGTTGTACTTTTTTTTTTTAAAGATTTTATTTATTTATTTATTTGAGAGAGAGAGAGAGAGAGAGAGAGAGAGAAACAGCTTGAGAGGGGAGAGGGTCAGAGGGAGAAGCCGGCTCCCCGCTGAGCCGGGAGCCCAATGCGGAACTCGATCCCGGAACTCCGGGACCATGACCTGAGCTGAAGGCAGTTGCTTAAGCAACTGAGCCATCCAGGTGCCCTCAGTTGTACTTTTGATTAAGGAACAACAACAAAATAAAATAAAATAAATAAGATAAGATAAGATAAAATAAAATAAAATAAAATAAAATAAAAAAACAAAGACAACAACAAAACTGAGAAGAAAAATAATTTAAGGTGAATCTATGTGAACCTATGTGCCAGGCTGGGTTGTAAACTCTTTGTGTGGACTTCCGGTATCTGAGAAATGACAGCACACAGTTTCTGGAATGCACACTTTGGGACAAAAGGGCATAGGTGAGGAAGGTAAGGGAAAAGGGTAGCGGGCTGGGCATTTTTAGAGCACCAGGTTTTGCCTAAATAGAGAGGTCCAAGGGCAGAGTGGTCAGGCACAGGATACCAAAGCCAGTCTACTCGGTTCAAGCCTGGCACTGTCCTCTCTGATTTTGTGTCCCCGGCTTCTGCGTCACCATTCTGAGCCTCTGTTTTCCCAGCAGCAAAATACAAGGGGTATGAAGATTAATGAGCAAATACATATAGTTTACAACCCAAGCTGGCACATGGTACATGTGGGTTAATGTTGGCCATTATTATTATGATTATATTAACTTATTTAATCTTTACCATAACCTATGAGGTACACACTTAGATTCTTCTTGGTTCTCAGATAAGGTAACAGGTTCAGGGAGCGCAATTCCCTGCTCAGGTCACACAGCTGGTAAGAAGCAGCAATCAACGCCAAGTTGGGCTATCGCCTTACCCCTTGATGCCTGCAGTAGGACCGGGCTCCTCCTCTGACTCGGCAATGGCAGGACTGGTCCCAGCTCCTGAGATCTCAGTCCTATCACGGAGGCCCCATCCACCCCCAACATGTGACCCCCACAGGATGGGGTTCACAGAGCAGAGTGGGCCTCCTTGGGCGAAACCTTCACTCTATCCTCCTCTCAGATGTTGGAATCATGGCGAAGTTGGATCAAGGCAGTATCCCTGTGGTCTTTCCTTCCCGTGGCTCCTTCTCACCTGGGATGACAAAGCAGTGGGCTGGGAGTCAGCAGACCTGGGTTCTCGCCCCAGCTCTGCCACCAGCCCAGTGGGTGACCTTGGGCAAGTCACTGTCCCCATCTCTAAAATAATGGAGTTGGATTCAGCCATCCTGAGCTCTCTGAGATTCTAAGTTTACAATTCAGAGGATCAGAATGTCACATCTCACATATCAAGATGAAAAAGTGAGTGTTTCAGCCAGTTGACTGCAATGAGAAGTGATAACCCATCCCTTAAGTGCCCCTTGGAAGCACATCCATTTAGCACATACCATAAATTCAAAGAGAGCAGGGAGAGAATCACTGTTTGCTTTGCACACCCCAAGCTTGGTGCTTCACACAAGAGCTCATTTAATCCTTACAGCAGCCTGGTGACATAGGGCCTGTTTGTGATGCCATTTTACAAAGAGGCAACTGAGACTCAAAGTGGTCAGGTTGAACCAGTAGATGTGACCTTTGGACCCAATGATTTCTGACTCCCAATCTATTCTTGCTACAAGATCCTGAGCAAGCAAAAACAAATTCCAAGCAAATGCATGGCTTCCTTTTTTTTTTTTTCCTTCTTCTTTTTAAAGCATCTTGCCTTTCAGGAGCTGCTCTTATACAGTTTTCCCTCCACCAGCAGAGCAGGAACTGAGACCTGGTTCAGATATTCCAGACTCAGACCCTGGAACAAAAAGAAGCCTAATCAGGGCCTGGAAAGCTCGCTGAATCTCTAGCACATGGCTGGCTGGTGTCTTCTGAAGTCAGCCAAGCTGGAGCCTGCCCGGGGGGCTGAAGGATCATTTCCCTGGTGGCACTGAACCTACACCCCATGTGTTTCCCATCTTCCATGGTTCTCCTGTCCTATCCAGGTTCCTTCGTTGCAGGCAGTTTACCAGACATCCAAGTACCAACTGTGTTCACGTGTAACTGGCCTGGCCCTCCCAGGAGCCCCGGCCCCTTCCTGCCCCTCCTTAGGAAGCAGAGCACCATGGTCTCCCAGATGGAGTTGGGGGCTTTGGGGTCGGACACTCCTGCGTCCGCAGCCTGGCTCTCAGCCATTTCTTAATCATGTGATCCTGGCAAGTCACCTCACCTCACTGGCCTTCAGCTTTTACATCCGAAAAGTGGAAATAATATTTCCTCTAAGAGGTATATACAGATGAATGAAACAGTGCTTTCGATCCAGGTTTTGTGATGGCCGCAAAGGGGCTGCTGGGTGGGGGGGGAGGGAAGGGGGCGGAACAGGAAGACTCAGGTGCCCCAGCGCCCCACCCCAACCCCCTCACAGCAGCTGCCCAGGCGTTTGGTTTCCATGGCTGAGTTCCTCTGTGATTCTGGGGAAAGGAACGGGGTATGCCGTGGAAAGAAAGGGTGCAAATTCCTGTTCTAGTTCTTGTGGAAATGCTTGGTACCCAGTAGGCACTTAATAAATGTCAGCACTTTCCTCTTTCCTTCTTCTTGCCTCCTATCATTCTCTCCCCCGGGGTTCTTTATTAGATGGCTCAGCTAAGGACCGAACCCAAAGAAATGGAGAGAAGGCAGCAGGATGAGTATGGAGTATTTTCAAAATATCAAGTGAATCACCCGAGTATGGGGTCCACGGTGGGGGGGTCAAGCAGGCTGTGACCCAACACATCATCGTGGCACATCATGGCCCAGACTCAACTGGCAGCTCCAGGCCAAGGGCCCTCTGCCTGCAATGAGCACCAGAAAACCAGGCTCCCGGGAAACCCAGGCACAGAGCCCTGCTCCACCTACGTGCCACTCACAACAGGCTGGCTTCCTCCTCCTCTCGCCCAGGGAAGACCCAAAGGGACACAGCTCTGAAGATGTGTGAAGGGGTCCGGGAGGCGGGGAGGCCCTAGTGGTAAGGCCTGGCTGCTTTCTGCAAATAAGCAGGGCTTGCTGAACTGTGAGGGCCCCAAGATGGAGCAAAACCTGCCATCAGCCCTGCCCGGTTTCCGCGGATCCTCGGAGAACCGTCCTGCTCTGGAGAACAGAGCCACGACTGGAGCCACAGCGCCACCTTCAGGCTCGCGTCCACCTTGCTTTTTCCCTGCAAAACGCCGCTTTGGGCTGCAGGTGGTATGCTGGAGGCTCAAAGCAAATCCACGGAACCTCTGAGATGTTGTGCTGCTCATGTGCTCCAACAGATGGGCTTGGGGTGGAGAGAAAAGTCGTTGTAACACGTGTATGGCAGCCAGGGCCGTGCTCCAGACAGGAAGCTGGCGGAGCTAGAAGCCAATCTTCCATCTTGGGGATGGGAACACGGAGGGTCGGAGACCTGTCCACAGTTACAGAGCGACTTGCAGGCAGAACTAGTACCTGACCCCAGGCTCTTGAAGTATCCCATGTCTCTCGATCTGGATGGCTGTCCACCTGTCCGTTCCATAATAACTTTACTGTGTAAGAGACAACCATCATGAGCCTGCAACACCCACACTAGAGAGTGGCTCCTGTTCACCCAGAAATGCCAGGATATGGGGCTCAGTTTAGAGGTTACAGCTGCAGATCAGCATCACAAATGGGCTCCGTGGGGACTGAGGAGAGACTTCTCACAGTGGATGGGAAGGGATTTCATCACAGGACTCACCTACCTTCCTATACACCCTCACACTCACCCTCTCCATCAGGCAAACTCCTACTCCCCCTTCATGACCCACTCACAAAGTGCTGTCTTATGAGGACTTCTTTGACTTTCCCTGCATGCCAGTACAGTCTATCATTTTTACCTTGTGCCATCACTGTATCTACTCGAAACATCAATCACTGAATCCTCCTATATTACGATGACTTGACTGTCTCCTTGTCCAGATGGGGAATTCTGGCCAGGAAAACCAGCCCTCATTCTTCCTTGTGTCTCCAAAGACCAGCCACAGGAGGTACATAGAAAATGAGGGCGGACAGATGGATGGATGAGTGGATGGTGAATAGATGAGTGGATGAATGATGAGTAGATGGATGGATAGATGGATGGGTAGGTGGACGGATGGATGGATGGGTAAGTGGATGGATGATGGATGGACGGATGATGGGTGGATGGATGGCAAATGAGCTAACTCTAGGGGATGGCGTAGAACAGGGATGGCATTCAATGTCATTGAACAGGGATGGCATCTAAGGAGACCTACATCTAAGAACATATTTCCAAGCCAAAGTCAAAAAGCATAAATGCAGATGTGCATGTGAAGAGGAGAAGCTTGTTGGCCTCATCCATCAACCCCCTCCTTCTGACCACCTCTTTCTCTGGTTTCCCAGGGAACCCACTGGAAAGCAGATAGTGGTTTTCTAGATGTAGTTCCTGGGATACCCGTACCAGAATCACCTGGGCCGTTTGTTAAAGTGCAGATTCCTGGGCTCTGCCTCAGTGAGTCTGGGGCCGGGCCTGGGAGTCTGAATTTTAAATTAGCCCCCACCCAAGTGACTCTGATGCATGGGTAACTTTGTCAAGCACTCACGAAGGAGGAATGGCATCCAGGGACATGCCAGGAATTGCCTTTGTTGACCGCTGGCCAGAGAGGTTGAAAACTTGACCCAAAGTCCCACAGACACTACATGGCAAAAGTACCTAGAGTCCTCAAAGACCGAGAAGCCCAGAGGAAGAGGAGGGCCTCTAACTCTGTCCATCCCTCATGCCCGCAGTCTGAGGAGGCTGGCACATGCCTGGAACGAAGAGCCTGCCCTCAGCCCCCAAGCTGCAGTGAGCAGCGCCTACCTTGTGTTCCCTGCTCCCTCCCAAAGCCCAAAGCACCAGGCTCGCTGCGTGTTTACCAAGGCAGAGAAGCCAGCAACTGTTTTCGGTGTCTGCTTCTACCTAAATACAGATCTGGCTCCCAAACGCTGCCAGCGAACCTTACCAGACCTGGCACACTCGTGCCAGGTGTGTTCAGGCTGGAAAGGGCTCAAGGATGATGACAGCACCAGAGGATCGTTCTGGACCGGGGAACGGCCAGCATCCTGGCAACCACGAATGGGCAAGCAGCCTTCCCAGGCCAGCTGGTGAGGTCCTGCAAGGAGGAGAAAGAGCCCACTGGAAGGCAAAAGAAAACGCACAGCCTCACCCAAGCCTCTGCTGGTCCCTGTGGTCCAACAGTACCTAAGTTCCAGCCATTCTGGACCTTTCGCTGAGCACCTACCATGCACCAGGCCTTGTTTTCGGTGACTATTTTGGTTTATTCTTACAATAACCCCAGGAAACATGTAATGTCCTTATGCCCATTTCACTTAAAAGAATACTAAGATCCACAAAGGTGGTGAGTTGCCCAAATCCTGAGTCAGAACGGAGGCAGAGTCAGAACTTGAATCCAGGTCTCTGCTTGCGGAAGGTTCCTTCGCTGCTAGCTGTGCTGTTCTCCATGCCCACCCCAGGTCGTCTGGCCTCCCTGCTCCTGTCCATGCTGCTCCCTCCACCTAGAATGCCTTGCCCCTGAGTGCCATCTTTGGTGCTTCAACCCAGGGCGCTGGCCACTTCCTCCCTGAAGCCCTCCCGGATCCCATCTCTCATCAGTTAACTGCTATGTTTCCACAGCACATTGCTTGGACTGGTATCTAGTCCCATTTTCACCTGCTGTACGGGTGCTGATTTCCATGATGATCCCCTAAATCTCAATCTCCAGCTCTCCCCGAAACCCAGCCTCTGCCCACCACACGTCTGCCCCCAGTGTCTAACTCAGGCGTTTGCCCTCAACAGGGCTTCAGGCTGACCCTCTGGTGAGTTAGTCCGGGGCCCACGTGCAGGCCGAGTACTAACCACACTGCCTGCCCCCCGTCCCGTGGCCAGGGCCACTAGTCATCACTGAGGGTGGTGGGGCCTATGGGTCTGACGGAGGAGCACTGAATCCTAAATCAGAAGAGTTAAGTGTGAGACTTGGTTCTGAAACTTCTCCGAGCTGCAGGTTGTTCCATCTGTGGAATGGGTGGGCGGATGCATAGATGATCCCTCTGCCCCACGGCTCTGTCAAGCATTGCTTGTGCATGGATGGGGCAGCCTATGTCAGACATCTGTGTCTTTATGAAGGATTGAACACACTGAGCCCTCAGAGTGGCTACAGGGTGGTGCTTGAGGGACACTGAGGCAGGCTCAGCTGGAGGAGCGGGTTCTAGCCAGGAGTAGGAAGAGACAAGTTCTGGCGGATCAGCGGAAGAAATGCCGGGGAGGGCACATGTGGCTGATCTGACGCACAGTGGGGTGTGGCCTGCTCCCCAGCGGGGAAGGACAGGCAGCGGGGGGACTGGGACGGCTCATCTGGCCCTGGGGTGGAGCGATGGAGACACCGGGCGAGAGCCCCTTGCTGTTGGAAGCCTGCTTGTCTGGGCCAGTGTGAGTGGCAGTGGGATTGAGAAGGGAGACATTCTAGGAACATCTGAGAAGAATCTCTGGGACTCAGTGATGCCAGCAAGCAGCAGAGAGGAGAAGAGCAAGCAAAGGTGGCCTGGAGGTTTGACCCTGGGGCGGTGAGGTCTGGCGGGTGAGGGACCGCAGGAGAGAAGCAGGATGAGCAGGGGTGAGCCTGGCTCTGAGAGGCCAGGGATGGGGGGGAGGGGCAGAGGAAAGAAGACCTGGCCTCCAGTCTGCATGTCTGCCTCTTACTTGGAGCAGGTCGCTGTTCCACTCTGAGACTGTTTTGTCACCCATGAAACGGGGGGAAGAAGACTGCCTAGGGGACGCTTGGACACGGACGTACTCGTGTGTACGTACGTACCTGTGAGTGGTGAGCCTCATAAGTGCTGACTTTTACAATGGCCGAATTTGCAATTGATTTGCATTCCACAATGTAATAATAATAGCTATCATTTATTGATCACCCGCCATGTGCCCGGCACTATGATAAGTCATTTGTTTATATTCATGATCTAATTTCTTCCTTGCAAGAATTCTACAAGAGTCCCCGCCCCGCCCATTTCGTGGATGGTCACAGTGAAGATCAGAGAAATTAGGCAACTTTTCCAGGATCTCATGGCTGGTAAGTGGCAGTCACCTCCAACAAGCATCTAACGGGTAGCAAGCCCGGGGCTGGACCACAAAGGAGTGTAAGACCCGGCCTGGGCCTTCAAGGCATCTGGCAGCTACTGGCCCACAGAGGAACAGGTCTCCATGAGCTGTTTGTTCCGGAATCCTATTCTCTCTGCCACGAATGTTGATGGACGGGGACAAATGTCTCCTGGCATGACTCTCTGAGAGCTGGGCCCTGGGACCGTGGTTCACAATCAGCCGCTGCTCCCGCCTGCCTGCCTTTCTTCCAACTTTGCTGGGTGCTATTATTCAGCTCGGAGCCACCACCAGGAGCCACAAAGCAGTTAATTACAGAAGTATAATCCCCTTCTTCACAAGAAGCTGATCTTCCAGGGTTGCGAAGAAGATAAGATTTATGCCTCTTTCAATTCCTTTATTCTGTCATCAACATAGATTCATATTTCAGTTTCCCCCATCGGAAACAAAAAGGAAACCCGCTCAGCCCACTGCTGCCTGGGAGAGATAAATTAGACTACACAAAGAACCGGCCCTATAAACTCAATCTCTTTCCCTTCCTTTCACGTTTGTGATTATAAACAGAGTCGAGGGCAGTTGAAATACATCCCTCTGCCTGCCTGCCTGCCTTGTCCTGCTCAAAGAGAGAGACAACACGGTGATAACAATCTCTGTGGTACTAGGGCAAAAGGAAAACAGGCCGCCCACATCCCGACGCCAGCCTGGGGAACAGATCAGATAGAAAAACCTTTTGTCTCCTGCCATTCTCTGGTCGCGAAATTGTTCCGAAAGGCCCCAGACGGAAGCTGGATGCCGTGTCACTGTGAAGGCTTTCATTTTTTGATGGCAACGCGTACGATGATATTTGCTCCAAAGAAAGGGCCTTTCGAGTTGGCGGGCCGTGCGGCGGGGCTGTGCCAGGGCCCCCAGCCAGCTTCAGAAGAGCGTGGGCACAGGTCGCTGGCACATCGGACCGCGGAACGAGGCCAGTTCGAGCGGCCCCGAGGCGCAGATGCCAAGCTCTTTGGAGAGAAAAGCCCCACTTCCTGGGGGAGAGTGGCCCCCATGAGATCACATGATGCTTCTACTGAGGAACTGGGGTGGGTGACTTTGATTATTTTTACTGCCATTCAGCTGCTTTTGTTGCTTTTTGTGGGCTTTGCTGGAGCTGTTAACTGTCAGGCGTTCCACGGCCAGAGGAGGAACAGGCGGCGGGGGGGGGGGGCAGGAAATGAACTGGTCTGCCTGAGGAAACAGAGCAAGTCTTTGGCAGAAGCAGGGGTGACAAAAGTTCTCACTAGAGGGGTGCCTGGGTGGCTCAGTCGTTAAGCGTCTGCCTTCGGCTCAGGTCATGATCCTGGGGTCCTGGGATCGAGTCCCACATCGGGCTCCCTGCTCCTCGGGAAGCCTGCTTCTCCCTCTCCCACTCCCCCTGCTTGTGTTCCTGCTCTCGCTGTCTCTCTCTGTCAAATAAATAAAATCTTTAAAAAAAAAAAAAGTTCTCACTAGAACAGCTGACGGGCACTCCTCTCAAGTGCCGGGCACTGGGCTAAGCGACCCCTGGTGTCCTCGTGACAACTAAGAAACCACTGTCGCATTTGACAGGTAAGGAAATTGAGGCTTAGATTCAAGGTCAGTGGCCGACTCCAGAGCCCCCACTGAACTGCCACGTCCCCCGGGGACTCCTCTCAGACAGCCTGACTCTCCTCAGGGGCGTTTTTGTGACTTCTGATGGGGCAAGGAGAAAATCTAATTTTTGAAAGATAATGAAGAAAGGGAGGAAGGGAAGAGAAGAAACTGGATGCGAGAGCCAAGTGGGCCCTTGTAATAAAATGTCATCCCACAAGATGTAAGACAATAGTCTTTAATAGACTCTGAGATTCAATTATCCCTTTATATATCCAGCAGACCCGTCACCGTCTAAATCACCCTTTCATGGTAAACACACCCTAATTCACAAATAGGATGTGAAATAAATCATGTTTGGGAGCCATGGAGCTTCGGAGCCATCACTCTTCAAAGACACGCACCTCAGCGCTCACTCCCTGGGGAAGAAGGGCAGTAAGAGCCCAGCTCCAGGCCTGGCCTGCCGGCCTCACAGATGGCCAGGAAGTGCACTCTGGTTCGAGGCCCAATCAATCTCTTCCATTCTGGGGCTTTTAAAGGATGTTCTTCTCTCCCCTCTTGGTCACCCTCTCTCAAGCCCTCAGAGGAAAGATTGCAACTCCTGACTCTGTCCGGATCATTCCAATTATTTTTTTCCAGAAGCCTTTCCTAGTGTGACACTGAGGTGAACACTAACACATGAGATTTTTCTAACTGCTGCCAGGGAAGGGACATGCCAGCTCAGCCCCCCTCTTCTAGAAAGTTGGGCCTTCCTGTGGAGCATGCACCAGCCTTGCCAAGATGGAGACCCCAGCCCTGCATGGGGCCTACCCATAAAGGAGTTCCTTGGCCTCATTCCTCATTCTAGTCCTGTCTCCGGTACTCTTCTTTACAAGTTTTCCTCCTTGTTTAAGTTATAAAAGTAACACATGCTCATTGTAGCATGGGGCTCGATAGAATTGTATAAAGCCAAGTCTTCCTCATTCCTCTCTAACTCAATTCCACACTCCTGAGTGTCACAGTTACCAACAGCCTGATGTGTGTCCCTACACATATTTCTTTTGGTAGATATTAAAGACTCCCCTGAACCCAATTTTTGCCTTTTTTTACAAATGTGGGATCAAACCATACTTGCTACTTAGAATTAACAAAATAGCATGGGTATGTTTTCATGTCAATACAGAGGTGTCAGACTCATTCTTTTTAATAATGTTGCGTACATGAGATTATGTAGTATGAGTGTGCCATAAGTTTCCAAACCATCCTACAACCTTGACTCTCCTGGATATTTTATCTCCTGGATGTTCTGATAATATATTATGCCTGACCGCTCATTTCTATGATGAGTGTCATGGCTTCCCTCCATTTATAAACTGTCTAAATTTGACTAGGCCCTTTCCAGGCTGGCCCAGTCTTGGAAAGAGAACTCCTTATCCATATAATGTGCCCAAGGAGCAGTGCCGGTGAAGGTCCAGTTCTGGCCTTTCAGGCAGGACTCGGATTTGTAAATGCAGGTCACTGCCATGAAATCTGGACTTCCTTTTGGCAACAAAAAAACCAGAAAGCATCACTAAACCCTTAAGGCGTCATAAATAGGCATGAAAAATACTACATATAATCCTAGGCATAAACCCAATACCTGCCGGAACAACTTAATCCTCGAGAACACAAACATACGTTGTTTACCAAAGAAGGATTTTTATAATGCCATTGCCGCATTTTATTAGGGAGGGAAGAGGCCTAAAGTGGAGACAGGCTACAGAAGATGTCTGTGCTCATTTAAGCTGAATGCTAAAACTCTCTGGGTCTGAAACATTTCAAAACTGGAAGTAAATTCTTCGAGGCAATCAGCTTTTCTAGGGCTTTTTTATGGAAGTCACATCCCAACAGTTTTAGAAATCAAAATGAAATCTCACAAAGTGTATTAAGAGTGTGTATCTTTTAGAACTAGTTATTCCATTTCTGGGACTCTATTCTAAAGAAATCTAGTGATGTCAGTAGAGATACAGGTAAAGGATATTTATCCTGGTATTACTTATAGTTTTGGGAAACAGGAAACAAGCTAAGTGGGGGCGCCTGGGTGGCTCAGTCGTTAAGCGTCTGCCTTCGGCTCAGGTCATGATCCCAGGGTCCTGGGATCGAGCCCCACATCAGGCTCCCTGCTCAGCAGAAAGCCTGCTTCTCCCTTTCCCACTCTCCCTACTTGTGTTCCCTCTCTCGCTGTCTCTCTCTCTCTGTCAAATAAATAAATAAAATCTTTAAAAAAAAAAAAGAAAACAAGCTAAGTGTTCTACAACAGGGAAATGGACTAGCACACAACTACTAAAGAAGATATTTACAAAGTGTTGGATATTAAGAACACTAACTTAAGAATATTTACTTATGATGTTAAGTAAAAAGAGACTTAAAATTGTCTATTAAATTATGTAAAAATACACACAGAAAACACTGGAAATAAATACACCAACATATTAACAGTGCTCTCTCCAGGTGGTAGAGTCATGTGGTTTTTTTCCTTCTTTTTCCCCTCTTACTTTTCTGTAGTTTATACGTTTGCTAAAATCAGCCTGCATTACTTTATATATATGTAACTTTTATAATGGAATAAATAAAATCGTCTTAAACCACACACAGAAGAGAGAGCTGACTCTCCTGACTATTTTTAGGACGATGGGATGGTACGTATGAGAAGGGACGGGTGCGGATAAGGCTAAGGGTTGTCCGGGTTGGTGGGGAAGGGAGAGTAATGGAGAAAATCTCCTCACTCTTTGGTGTCTTTAAGAGTGTGGGCCACAGAATGCAATACCTTTGGCAGGACAACTCACACACAAAGCTAAGAACACCAAAAAGATGACACTGTCAGTTTGCTCAACATGCAGTGTGCACCTACTATGGGCCAGGCACTAGGGGAAATGACGGACTTCACATTCCAGTTTATTAAAAAATGATACTACACTTTGTCCCCATCATCATATGTGACTTGTAGCACACTGGTTACCTCGATGTCCCCACTACTGTTCTCAGAAAGGCAAACAAAAAGAAAAATGAACAAGTTACAATTTGCAACGGACGTCAAGAAAGAACATATTGGAAGGAGCCCAGGACCTTCAACTGATTCTACTAAGAGTGTGTGTTCCTCATGAGACGCAGCTCTGGGAAAAGATTCAGCCACGCGGTTGTCAAACTGAAGTGTGCAATTTCTGCTGTCTGTCCTGAAAGTTCTTGACTGATGGCTGCTCTTGGCAGGACCAGCAAACAGTTATTAATCCATATTTATTGAATACCTACTATGTGTCAGTGCTATTCTAGAAGTTAGGGGTAATACAGCGAATCAGAGTCCTCCCACTGAGGGTACTTACATTCTAGTGCAGGAATAGGCAACAAATAAAAACATAAACCACAATCTGCCAGGTCATGATCCCTGCTGTGGAAAAAGGAAATAGAACAGACTAAGGAAAGAGAGTGACAAAAGGCTCTTTTCTAGATAGAGTATTACAAGAAGTCCTCCCTAAAGAGGTGATTATTTGAGCAAAAACCCGATTGTTTTTGCTGACTAAGTGACATGGATATCTAACGGACTAAGTGACGTGGGTATCTACAGTAGTGTTCTATGTTGAAAGAACAAGTGCAAAGGCCCTGAGGCAGGAGGGCAACAAGAAAACCAATGCGGCTGGAGCACTTGTGAACAAGGAGATTGGATGGAAACTGAAGTCAGGGACGTGGACAGCAGCCAGATCACCCAGGGCCTGTTAGGACATGGTAAGGACTTCGGAGTTTATTCTAAGAATAAGGGGCCACTGGATGGTTTTGAGATGGGGAGTAAGATGACCTGATTGAGGTTTAAAAACATTACTCTGTCTACCCTGTGGTAGAATTTGGGCTAGGATGCTAGTGCAGAAATTCACTGAAAGATGATGGTGAAGATGATGAGAAGTAGTGAGATTAAAGACATATTTTGAAAATGGGGTTCACAGGATTTGGAGATAGCCTGAATGTGAGGCAGGAGCAAAAAGAAAAAGAAGAAGTGTCAAGGAAAATTCCAAGGTCTTGGGCATGAGAAACTGAGTAAGTGGTGGTGCTATTTAATGATATGGGGGACACCAGAGGAGGAGTGGGTATTTTGTTTTGTTTTGTTTTAAGGGCACATGAGAGATGCTATCTGTACCAGCCTTGTCTTACTACATCAGTGCACACTGGATGACTTCCAATGGCCACCATTTGCATCTCTTTGCCTGAGAACATCCTCCCAAGCTACAGAAACCACCAGTGTGCCCAGCACACCTCATGGGGCAGCCCTCAATCACTGGCCCTGAGAAGCTGGTGTGCAAATACCCCAGCTCTCTCCCCTGAGTGGAATGGGGGAACGCTGGATAATTCTGACATGCGCTCTACAGCATTGTTTCCCCAGGCTTCACCCGTTGGATTATTAAGCTCCAGTCTCTACAGTAGCATCTAGCTTGATTAACACATCCTTTATTGGCTTTTCCCCCTTTCCAGTTCATTCTCCCTAATTCCCGATCATTGGTTCCTGTAACTCCCAAATGAGTCCTTGCCTCAGGGTCTGGCATAGTCCCAACTATGATGGGACAAACAAGAACATCTTCCAATTCCTTATACCCACTCTTCTTCACAGCTACTGCTAATCCCACTTTTTGGTCGTTCTCACTGCCTCTGAACAACAGTAGCAGAATCAAGGTAATCAATGAACCTCAGTCATGTATGGCAGGGACAAAATGGAGTAACTTTACTAAACCGGACTGCCAGGTGGTCTCCCCGTCCTACTCCCCAGGCCTGCTAATAATCAGTTTGCCTTTTCCTTTTTAAGCACTGAATGCAGCGTTGCTTTGTCTTTACATTTTCAAAACCAACAAGCAATAGAAAGAACAATGATGTAGAGCTGGGGAGATGCCAAAATGGAAGAAGCAGGGGAATGACAGACCTTTTCCGTCCCCTCCTTCGTTGGACACTTCGGCAAATGCCCTGCGACACGAAGGCCACAGACTATTAGCAGCAGCATCAGATGCTATTTGTGAAGCCCTGACTCCAGGAGGCACTGAACTCTCTCATCAAAAGCCAGGGAACAGAGAGACTTGACTTGCCATATGCCATCTCTCTTAGGGAAGCATGCTTATTTATACGGGAGCATTTTATATGTCGCAAATGATTCAGAATCATCACTCTCCAGTTTCCTTCTGTTGACATGGATTGACTGTGGGAGGAGGTGGTTAAAAAAAGCAAATGCTGCACAAAGATCTTTTGGTTTGAGGGGGGACAAAAACTCAGAACACTTGTGACAAACGAACTGCCGTCAGTGTCCATCAGGCACGACATAAACATGATCATCCTTTGTACAAATAAGAAGACAACAGGTACACAGTCCCATGAGTGGTGAGGATGCTGGAATCTGTACTCCCTGGGATAGCAAAGGGTACTGAAGACCAGAAATACACTGTGGAATCAGTCGGATCTGGGATCAGACTCCAGTTCAGCCACTTATTGGCTGGTGACATGGGGCGTCTTCTTTAGCCCTGTTGAGCCTTGGTTTCCTCACGAGCTACGTGGACATAATATAACCACTTCATAGGCTGGCTGAGACGAATAATGGCCAACGAAAAGCAGAGCAAGCAAGCCGGCAGCATTAAGTCCTTTCTCTGGTTAACTATCTGTAGCTGAAGGCCACCTGGCAAATCCACCCTGACTCAGTAAAGCCCTGAGAAAAGCCAGCTTGGTGGTCCTCAAGGCTGAGGAACTACCACGCGGAACAAAAGGGTGACACCCTCCCACCCTGAGTGAAGGTTCTTCCCCAGGCCTTCCGTGCCTCTCCCAGGGGCCTCCTGTGCTAGACAGTACGAGTTCTTCCCCAACGTGGATCTTACACTCTGTATCCTCAGCACTGATCACAGCGCTTGGCACGTTGGAAGGCAGCAAGCTTGGTGCCAGGGAAAGAGCACACAATTTTGAGTTAGACAGCCCTGGGTTCAAGGCCCAGTAGCCTTCGAGCAAGTTGCTTCCTCAAACCTCTGGATCCTTACCTATAAAGCTGGCAATACCACCTACTCTAAAGAGTTGCGAGTTTGAACTGAGATAAGAAAGGCAGAGCCTAGTACAGTGCCTGGAAAATTGCAGACACTTGAAAAACGTTAGCCTTTTATTACGAACTATACTAAATTACTAACTCTTTACTAATTTAGTATTTACTAATTACTAACTATTACTAACTATACTAAACATTTGCTGAACGAACCCGTGGATGAAAAGGCCTCTGTTTAATTAACAACATACACCGCCCCCAAACACAATAGGAACAGGTCAGACCGCATTTTCCTTTCTGTGTATTGAGATGCAGCCACAGCTCTTTCGCTAGGGCCACAGGCTTCTTTAGCTCTGACTTCATGCAGCATAATCATGGCAAGTTCCGATCTAGACTCGGCACACACGCTGAACAAAATGCACCGCCTGCCCTCACCTCCATCCCAACGTACACCTAGAAGGAATATCTCATTACAAATAATGCCAAGGGAATCGCCCAACATCTCCCCCCAGATATATAGGAATTACAACTGGAATTCTCCATTGTACAGTGAAAAGCCTGACAGTCACCACCGTGACCAGGTGGTGAGGATTAACACCACCAGAAACAAAACATACCGGCATTCCCTAGGGTACCTGATACGGTACCCTGAAGAGGACGCATCACTTGTGTGATTTCCTTGTGGAAACCTCAAAACCTTAGTCTAATCATGAGGACACAACAGACTAATCCAAATCAAAGGACAGTCTACAAAATAGCTGACCAGACCTCTTTAAAAGTGACAAGGTCGTGAAGGACAAGGAAATAATGAGGAGCTATCACAGATTGGAGGAGACGAGGGGCCATGGAATCTGTGTGCAACATGGGGCCCTGCATGGATCTCAACAAAGCCTGCGTTTCAGTCTTTCAAAAAGTCAAAGGCAGCCTCAAAGGGGGAAAAGGATTAACAAAAGGGCCAGCCGAGGGGTGCATGGAAAAGAGGAGGCCGGTCCCAGGAATTTTACCGACCAATTGGGGGTGAGGAAGATTTATGAGAGGATTAAAGTCTAAGCTCCATTTCCCCCCAACTTTTCAAGCTTGGGCACCAATAGTATAGTTACTTTTTCTCCTTCAACCCCAGCCCCTGAAATTTAACCTAGAGTGAGAGAATAGGTCTGAGCCTGCTCAGCACGGTTTCACAGCAGAATGTGCTCCTGACATTTTCACTGGCTAGCAACATAAATATTGCGTGGCCTAATACGGTAAAGTGCTTTTTAGACAAAATGTGGCATTTAAGCGGAATTGCCAAATTGGGATGTAGGCCTTAGGTTCAAGGTTCAAGGTAAAAAATAGGCCCCTTGCTCCTCAGGGAGGAGGGGATCCCACATACCCAGTTTCAGTTAAGTTTGAGTCTTAAAGTTATACAGGAGTCCAAGTAAGGCTTTCACTTTATATTTGAAGGAAACTGGGGCTCAGGCTCACCCCATTGGGTGATTTAACAGAACCACTGCAGGATGCCATGCTGTCTTCTCCAAGCTGCTAGTATTTACCCAGCCTTATGGTCCTGACCAAGAATGAGACCAGCCTACAAGGATTACCCAGCAGCAGACACGTGGGCCCCACCTAGACTTCTGAATCACACTCTTCTGACACTGAAGCCCAAGCACGTCTACCCGGGAAATGGGTTCTGTAAGACTCCAGGACAGAGCAAACAGAGAGAGCCACTGTTCTTCAGCCAGACTGTGTGTATGTGGATGCAGGTGCATACTTGTGCAAGCATTAGGATTTCTTTTTCTTTTTAAAGATTTATTTATTTATTTATTTTAGAGAGAGAGAGAGAGAGAGAGCATACAAGCAGGAGGGGCAGAAGAAAAGGGAGAGAGAATTTCAAGTAGACTCCACGTTCAGCACAGAGCCCAATGCAGGGCTCGATCTCACGACCCTGAAATCACAACCTGAGCAGAAACCAAGAGCTGGAAACTTAACCGACTTGCCGGAGTCCAGCTCCAGCCGGGGTGGGTCTCTCGTAGGAAAGGACGGCGTCGGCGAATGAGGAGACACAGACACAGGGTCAGGTTGCAAGCATCTCCTCCTGACAGCCTTGGAGGAACTTTACTTATATGTTAGGATATTTTTGTTTTTCCAAATCTTAGATCATTTTCTGGATTACAGCCATAGCCTTCTTTCATTTTTCCTTTGTAATGATTAACATGACCTTTATTGATTTCCGCTTATTGGCTTTCGCTAAAACTAAAAAACAGTACGCAAAGAGAAAGGTGCTAGGCAGAGCGTGACCATCTTGTTATTTTGTTCTATAGAAACTAATTCTTCGTGGAATTAGTTTCATTATGATTGCTTAGATAGGCGTAACTAAGATGAGTAGTCATTTTATCATGAAACCCCAAAAATGTTCCCACAATTATAAAGATTGCCATAAACAAAATGAAAGAGAATAGCAGGAGCCAGCTGTGGAGTCTCCTGTTTTCAAGATCGTCCCCCATACTTGGACTTTGTCAAAAAGCATGAGTAGCTTGGCTCGCGCCACCGACTGAGCTACCCAGGCCCCCCAAGGGTTAGGATTTCTAGGATGTATCTATAGAGTTGCATGATATCATTTCCATTTACCTTCACTGTCCCTTCACCTCCCACCCCAAACATTTCTCCTGCCTCTCTCCATTCTGCATCCTTGCCCAAGTCTCATGTTTTAAGGTCCATTCTATGTGCTGTTTGGTCCCCTGACCCTTCTCAGCCTTCCTTCAGTGTACCTGAGATGAGATGGTAATCATCTTGGTGCCAACGAAATCCATTCATTCGTGTATTCATTCATTCATGCATTGGAGACTCATGGGGCTCCGAAGATACAGTTACACACAAGACAAGAGCTTTGCTTTCATGGAGTTCATACAGGAGTAGGGGGAGATAATCAGTAAACAAAGACACAAGAAATCAGCAATAATGAGGAGTGTCGTGGTGAAAGCAAATTAGGATGGTGTAATAGGAGTAATAGGAGCCCACTGTTGCTTAAGTGGTAAAGAAAGGGCCTATTAGAGGAGGTCACCTTTAAGCTTAGGTCTACACAAGAGAGATCCAGCCCTGCAAACACCTGGAGGAAGAGAGTTTCAGGCAAAGGGGAGAGAACTAGTGCAAGGGCCCATAGGCAGGTCCAAACTTGGCAGATGAAGAGAGAGACACTGTGCTGGGTCATAGCGAGTGGAGGGGTAGGGAGTGGTCCCAGATGAATCCAGATCATGCAGGGGCTTGTAGGGCATGGTAACTAGTGTGGAAAGATGCTGGGTGGTTCCAGATAGAGAAGTGATAGAATCTAACCTATGTTTTAAGCAACCATTTTGGCTGTCATGTGGAGAATGGACTGGATGGTGTGGGGGGGGGGGGGGGGCGGGGGCGTGGGTAGAAATGGGTCATGAGATTAGAAACAGGGAGACCAGAATCAGAGGGTGCTGCAGTTCACCAGGTAAAGGATGATGGTGTTTGGGTTAAGGTGGTGGAGATGAGAATGGTGGGTGGATTCTGGATATGTTTTGGAAGAAAAGTTGAAAGAAATTGTTGATGGACAAGCTGTAGGGAATGAGAGAAAGAGGGAATCAAGACTGCTCCTGGGTTTGCGCCTTGAACACGTGGATACATGGTGGTGCCACTGGTCAAGATAAGAACCCTGGGAGCAGAAGGGGTTGGGGCTGGGAAATAGCTTTATTTTAGACATATTAAGTCTGAGATATTTATTAATGAACTGACTGAAGCCCTCATCTCATACTTTATATGTACCACCAGACAAAGGACTATGAGATCCCCACACATTGCCTTCCTTTTCAATTCCTTGTTAAGCAGAAATAAAGAGAAAGATAACTGAGTAAAATATTCAGTCTTTGGTAAAACACTCTTCTGTTCAGAAGTCTGGTAGTAGGGTGGGTGGGCATAAATAGCCAATCAATCACTGTGTCACACCAAACAACTGTTCAGGGGGCAAACTAATTAAAAATTTAATCCCATGATTTTCATCTTAATCTCTTTTTCCCATTAGCTCTGATCAATGCCCACAAATACAATTTAGCAGAACAGTCATTTAGATAAATGACTCGGGGGGGGGGGGCACCTAATTAGTCTGTTATGAACCAACTGGTAACTAAAATTATATGCTAATTACCAAAAACCGCACACTAATTTTAAAAGCATTTTATTAGCATAAAAGCTATGTTCCTGTTATCAGATGACATATCCTTTCTATGTCATACACAACAATTGTGCAAACCTGTTTCTCTTGACTTTCAGAAGTCAAGTTGCAGCGTGCTGTTAAGTAAACAGTGCACCTGAGAAATGTCTACTCACCTTTACCTCACACTCTAACACAAGCAGTAGCGAAAGTTGGACCAGTAAGAAGATTCCATCAACTTCTCAGCTACCTGGGGGCTTCCACGGCACCTGCCAGAAACAAAAACAAAAACTGATCAGGCCAGAAACATGAACAACTAAGCAAAACTGAATGTGGAGATGTGAGGACTGGGTTGAAGAAAGGTGAACTCTGAAGCCTGTTGCAAAGCCAAGGTGGTTGCTGAAGAAGATCTTGACTGTGCTCACTTCGTCTGCAAGTCGGGGGACACTCATTTGGTGACCATCTCTCTTCTGATCTATGGCAAAAATTCTACTGCTTTCAATCTCACAGCACATCCTAGGATGCCAAAATCCTTAAGTTTCTTCAAATAAAAGAGATCTTTGTTTAAAAAATAAAAGTCAGGGCATCTGGGTGGCTCAGTCGGTTAAACATTTGACTCGATTTAGGCTCAGGTCATGATCTTGGGTTCCTGAGATGGAACCCCATGTCAGGCTCTGCACTGGGTGTGGAGCCTGCTTGAGATTCTCTTTCTCAAAAATAAATAAATAAATAAATAAATAAATAAATAAATAAATAAATAAATAAAAGTCAATGGCTCTGGTCTCCTGTAACCTTTTCAGACCTTTAAAAGTGCTTCCTGCTGGGGCGCCTGGGTGGCTCAGTCCTTAAGTGTCTCCCTTCAGCTCAGGTCATGGTCCTGGGGTCCTGGGATCGAGCCCCGCATCGGGCTCCCTGCTCGGCAGGAAGCCTGCTTCTCCCTCTCCCACTCCCCCTGCTTGTGTTCCCTCTCTCGCTGTCTCTCTCTCTGTGTCAAATAAATAAAATCTTAAAAAAAAAAAAAGTGCTTCCTTGGGTTTTCACTGACCTTTCAATAAAGGGTGAGAAATGTGAAGAATGGTGCCTGCCACTAATGAAAACCAACAAGTTTCTTTCTCATGCTGGACATGACCCCAGACACAGGAGGAAAGGTTACCAAACAGCAGGTGTAGGTGGTGGCTGGGCCCACTTAATACAGAAATCTTAAAGGAGAAGTAATGGTTTTCTGGCTGCTAAGGCCCTCCGCGCACACATTTTATGGCGATGAAGTCCTCGCTGTTAAGCATCGTCTCTGTCCACTCCATCTGCCACTTCCAATAATAACCGGTTTGGGGGTGGGCTTGCAACATAAACTTTCTTGACCTACCTCCCAGCCCCCTCCCCCCACTCCGTCCCTCGCTCCCCCAGACCCCCCTCCCGCGCACACACCCCAGAAGGCCGTCCCTGCGGTCCCCCTGTCACCAACAAGCCGCTGGCGGCAGAGCCTCGAAGCTGTTCGGTCAGACTGTGCTGCAGCAGAAGCAGGAATTTGGGAGGGAAAAAGAAGAGAGACTCCCCGTATTCTTAGCTTCCAAAGGGCTCCAGGGCAACCGGAGAGGAAGTGACGTACAGGAAACGGAAGTGGGACGTAGGTCTAACTCGCCGCCATGTTGTGTGTGGCGGATGGAGAGTGCGGCCCCCAGGGCTCCGAGCTCCAGCCGCCCAGCAGAGTGAACCCTGTCTTTCCCTGTCCTTCTGTCGTTCTGTCGTTCTAACGAGTATTTACCGACCTAAGTGGTGCCTGGCACTGAGGGTGCGCCAGAAATCAGTGAACAGGACCGACCTGGCGCTCTCCCTCCTGAGTGTTCAAACCTAGCGATGGACACGGAAGCAGGAGGCCTCCGGAGCACGAAGCACTTAGAACGTGGGCGCAGCCGGTCTCGGGCATCTTCGGAGGCTTGTTCGACTTTGGTTACTTGGGTTAGGGCCTCGGCATGGTGCATAGAGGAGGGAGGGATGGAGAGAGAGTTGGGAAGCAGGCGGTGGTGGATTGGGTGTGTGAAATATGCAGAGTTGGGTGACCCCCAGGCTTCTAGGCTGACAGCAGGGTGAGTGGTAGGGAACCACATAATGGAAGGGAACACAGGAGAAGCAGATTGGGCGAAATAGTGTGGGTTTAGACATGTTGAGCCTGCGGGACCGTCCAATGGAGAAGCTTAGCAGGCCGTGGGATGTGCCTGTTTGGGTCTCGAATGAAAGTCTGTGCCTTAGATTCGTGGATGGGGATGAGAATGGAGAGGAGCATGGAGGATATTGCCTGGTGGAGAGAATACCATTTGCGAAAGAGGCCCAGGACGGACCCCAAGAGCTCCTCTACTTGCAGAGGGCGAGGAGGAGCAGGTAGCCTTAGGAGAAAAACCAGGAGAATATGGCATTGCAGAAGGCAAGGGAAGAGCACTTCGGGTTGTAAACTGGATCAGTCTTCTTGAGAAATTAGGGAGGCGAAGACAGAAATGCCAGGCCTAAACAGGCATTGCCATCAGCTAGAGCAGGTTCATTGAATGGTAGGAGGAGGCCAGCTTGGAGTGAGTTGAGGAGCAGGGGAGGGTGGTGGTGAGAAAATGGAGACAAATGAGCATAGACAAATCTTCCAAGAAATAGGCTGTGAGGAAATGAGAAGGCTACTGGAAGGAAGACGTTATTACTATTTTTTTAAAGACTGGAGAAACATAAGTTTGTTTAGATATTGACGAGAAGAAGCCAGGGATTTTTAATGTTGATCAGCTCATGACCATATGGACCCGTGCCCAAGAATAGTTTATGAAGAGGAAGAACACAGCATGGGTGGGAGGGGGGCGGGCACAGGTAGAGTCATTAGGATCTCTGATGTTGAGTAGGTTGTGCATTTCCCAAATCCAGGGAGCACTATTGACTGCAGTGTCATCCTAGTTTTGAATAGTAACCATGACTGTTTGGGGGCAGATGATAGTAAAGAGCTTTGAGGAAAGGGTGAGGAAAGAAAGAATTCTTATTCACACAAAATGGCCACAGCAGCTGTTGGTAGTGGAAGTTTGGTGCTGGAAGTTGAGGTACCTACGTTCATTGTATGTATTCTGCCTGGGAAAAGGAGGTGAAATCATTGAAAGAAGAGAATCGAGTCGGAAAGGTTTGTGGACAGTGGAGATGTGCATGGTTGTTGGAGTTGAGGGGAAGGCAGAGAAGAACGAGCAGATTTTAGCCATTTAGACCCCAGACAGTTAGGTCTATATCAGCAGGGGATGAAATCACCAGTATTCTCATCTCGCTATCTTGCATTTCTAGCAGTAGCTTTTGGCCCCTGGTATAATGTCTCAGCAGGTGGATTGGGATGGTCTAAACTTTGCTGATCCTCTTGTCTCCTCCTGCAAACGTATTTTCCATTTCTTTTGAAGGACATTGGGAAGCTGCCCTTATTTCACAGGAAAACCTTTTTTTGTGAAAGTGGAACCAGTGGCCAGCTTTTAAAAATGCATCAGGACTTCTGCTTCCAAGAAGATGGAGTAGATCTACTTTCCCTTTGTTCTCCCACAAAGTACAACTAAAAACCCTGGACATTATATATAAAACAAGCATAAGACTATGGCCTTGTTGGGCACATTATAGAGCTTTACTAATCAAGACAGCACAGTATTTTCATAAATATATGCAAACATCTGAATGGAAAGAGTAGTGAATCTAGAAATAGACCCACATATATTTAGTAAATTGATAAATATTACAAAGCATTTCAAAGGGAGAGGGTATAATGCTTAACAAAAGATGCTGGAGTAATTAGACAACCATGTACAAAAAAGAAAGAGAAAAGAACATTGACCCTTACCTCAACCATATACAAAACAATTCAAAATGAATCATAAACCTAAATAGAAGGGCTTAAACTATAAAACTTATAGAAGAAAGCACAAAAGAAGATTTTAGTATGTTTGAGTTTGGTAAGTAGTTCAGAAAAACTATGAAAAATGGGAAAAAATCAATAAATTGGAATTCATTTATATTTTTTGCTCTTCAGAAAGCCCCATTCAGAAAATGAGAAATCAAGCCACTGACTGGGAGACAATGGTTGCAGAACATGTATCTGACAGAAGACTTCTATCTAAAATAGATCTTTAAAAGTTTGCAACTCACTAATAAGTGAATAAAAAATGGGCAAAATATTTGAACAGCTACTTCACCCAAGAAGATACATGGATGACAAATAAGTGCATGAAAAGATGCTCAATATCTTGATTCGTTAGGGAAATGTAAATTAAAACCACAGTGAGCTAGGACCACACACCGACTAGAATGGCTAAAATTAAGAAGACTGACCATACCAAGTGCTGGAAAGCATGTGGAATAATTAGAACTCTCATTGCTGATGGGAATGTTACATGGTACATTTTCCAGTGGTACAAAATGGGACATACTTTGGCAGTTTCTTGAAAAGCAAACATACAGCTACTATAGAACCTAGCCTTTCCATTCCCCCAAGAAAAATGAAAGTGTATGTCCACCCAAAGACTTGCACACAAATGTTCACAGCAGGTTTATTTTAATAGCCCCAAACTGGAAGTGACCTAAATGATAAATAATAAGGGAATGGATATACCAATTTTAGAGTATCCATATGATGGGATATACTCAGTAGTAAAAAGGAATGAAATATGAATATATCTGCCAACATGAGTGGATCTCAAAATAATTATGCTGAGTGAAAGAACCCAAATGAGAAAGAAAAAGTATACTGTATGATTCCAATTATATAAAATTCTAGAGAACTCAAGGTAATCAATAGTGACAGATCAATGATCACCTCAGAGTAGGGAATAGGGAAAGGCAGGATGAAGAGATTACACAGGGGTATGTGGAACTTGGGGGTGGCAGATATGATCATTATCTTAATTGTGATGGTTTCATGCGTATACACATATATGAAAACTTACCAAGTTGTGTATTTTTATATGTTCAGCTTATTATAGGTCACTTAAATAAAGCTTTAAAAAGAACCCACTACTGAGCTTCATCAAATCTTGTATTTGTTTCTGATTTTTTCCCCCTCACCTGTACACCTCCCAAACCTATTTCCCTCCATTCCCCAGATGTAAGCACTAGGAAATTGAATTTGGTATTTATCATTCTCATGCATGATTTTCTGCTTGACTACATAAGTCTTTACCTATAAACATCATATAACATTGTTTTGCATCACAACATTTTTCATAAATGGAATATCTATCATCCTGTAACTTGCTTTCTTTGTTCAACATTATATTTACAAGTAAATTATTTAACAAAATGTTTGGGCAAACATTATCACTATTTTACAGATGGAGACACCGAGGTTCATGATTAGGTAAGTTGTCCAAAGTGAGTGATGGAGGCAGGATTAAACGAAATGGTTTTTGGATCTGACCAAAATCCAAGTCAGAGCTTCAAAGAGTGACCCCAGGTTCTCTAAAGGGTGGGGCACAATCCCTTGATTGTGCTTTCTAGTACTGCCAAGAGTGGGCGCCCTACTAGGCTATTGTGGACCTCTCTGGTTTGCCTGGCACTCAGGCTGGGCCCCTCCTTGCCATATCCAACTATGCCTGTGCCAGAATCAAAGCCCAGCCCCTTTGTCCTGTGTTGTTCCTTTGACTTGGTTGCCCCTGCCCTAAGCAATCCCACCTCTTCTTGTCCTGCTGGGGGTTCTTAATCGCTGTTGTGCGGGGGACCCCTTTGGCATTCTCGTGAAGCCTATGGGCACCTCAGAATAATATCTGTAAATGCTTGCGATACATAAGATTACAGTTATATTGAAATACTATTATCAAAATACTTTAAAAATTATAATATAGTAATATGTATGCTTCTTTATTAAGGCTTTATAAAACACGTTCTAGCAGTGGGTTTAAGAACCAATTTTGGATGAGCACGAGCATAGACTTTATTTCAACATATCTGCGACAACTATGATAGGAAAATACCTTTTCTCTATCGATGACAATAGGGACTGATAATATTACTGTGGTTTGTTGCTACTCTTCAAAATGAAGTGCTAAAATTTTGATTAGAGGTTGGTGAACATAAATACGTTTTTCTCCATCCAAGTTCACAGAAGCCCTGAATTCCTTCCACAAACACATGAGGGGGTCCGTGGACCCTAGGATCAAACTCCCTGGACTTGCACCTCAGCAGAGAGCAGAACCACGGGATAGAGGAGCTTGGAAGGAGCTGGCTTTGCAGGCAGACAGAAAGCTGATCCCAGTGCCCTGAGTTTTGTGTTAACGACAATCATTTCTCCATTTCCCTGATCAAGAGCTACAGCGGGGCCCCATGCACTGCTTAACATGCTGAGGAACTTCAAAAACAGAAGCCTGGCAAGAATAACTCTTAACTCTGAGATTTAAGGTAGAACATGATATCAAAAGGCCTGAGCAAAGCTTTGCAAATTTCAATTTTCAGTGATCTATCTAATTCTGTGGGGCATTTGTTACACATTTTTTCAAAGAGAATTATTTCATGATTTGATGTGAAAGTAACCCCCCCTGCCCCCAGGAAACCCCTGCTTTCTGCAAAGCCCCTGGCAGGGCCCCTCCGGTTCCTGGCCTCAAAGAATGCCCCGCAGTTTGCAGGGAGCCCACGGGGCCTGCTTTAAACAGATCAGGCACTGTGTTTTGTCATTTCTGAAGCTCACCATGTTTATGATCCTGCTCTCAAAAGTCTCCCTGAGGCTCAATTAACTGCTGACAATTCCTTCCAACGTGGCAGAGCCTTGGGCCCTCTTCTCTCTGTCTCATTATTTTATATATTTTGAAATGCTGACTTTTTAAGTTAAAGATCAATTTTACTGCCTTTTTTTTTTCCTGATGGGGGAGAGAGAAGCATGCTTGCTCTTAGTAGGAAAATTAGAAAACAGATAAAAAAAAAAAATTCTCCAACATGGTTGTCCTAATTTATCCCCCGTCGGCGGCGGCACATGAAAATTTCAGTGCCACATCTTTGTCCTCATTTGGTGTTTCCTGTCACTTTCACTTTAGCCATTATGTTCAAATTTGCATTGCATGTGTTAATTGTTCATCTGGACATCTGCTTTTTAAAATACCTGTTCAGATCTTTTACACATTTTCCTCTTGGGTTCTATGACTTTTTCATATTGATTTGCAGGAATTTGTTATAAATCCTGGAACTACAACAACATAATAACATTCTTTTGTCCAGTGTATTCATTGCAACTATCTTTTCCAAATCTGTGGTTTGCCTTTTTACTTTCTGAACAGTGTCTTTTAATGAATGAAAAGATCTTAACTGAAATAACGTCCGATTTTTTTTTCCCTTTGTGGTTGGGGCTACTGTTAAGATTTTATAAGAAAGAATTTGGGCAGCCTCACTGAAATTAAGATGCACTGATGTAGTGTTTGTTCTGCTTGGCCTGTCCTGTGCAGGTCTTATGAACACGGGAGAGGCCCATGTGTTGCTGGGAAAGCACAGGTCCATTGAAAATATAACGCAAGCCACATGTGTCATTTAAATTTTTCTACAAGCTGCATTTAAGAAAAGTAAAAAGGAACAGGTGAAATTAGTTTTCCTGGCATATTTTGTTTAACCCAACATATCCTGGAATCTAGGTCATTTCAATATTTAAAAACTTTCCCTGCTTTCATTTTTAATTTAAATTTTAGTCACACTAGCTACGTTACAAGTGGTTAGTAGCCCTATCTGTCTGGTGGCTATCATATTGGACAAAACAGGTTGAGAGGTTGGCAATGAGCTCTGGAGGCAAATGACCTAGGTTCCGATATAGCTCCATCACTTAATAACAATAACTTACGACTGTGGACTGCTTCTTCCATACCAGGCTCTGTCCAGAGTAACTAAAGATACTGAGTACTTGAGGCATACCAAGTACTGTGCCTACACTGTCTCATTCACTCCTTCCAAAATCTTATGAGGGAGGTAATATTCTCACCACCTGTGGTTTTCATTTTCTATACGAACTTGGCTTAGCTGTAGTGCTTGGTCAAACACCAGTCTAGATGTTGCTGTGAAGGTATATTTTTTAGATATGATAACCATTTAAGTCAACAGACTGAGTAAGACAATCACCCTCCATAAGGTGGATGGTCTTATCTAATCAAATGAATGCCTTAAGAGAAAAGACGGAGGTCCCCCAAGAGGAAGGAATTCTGTCTCCAGATTGCCTTTGGACTCAACACTGAAACACTGACTACTTTTGGAATTTCCAGCCTGCCAGCCAACCTTGCAAATTTTGCATTTTCTTGCCCCCACAGTCACATGAGCCAGGTCTTTAAAATAAAATCAGTCTGTCTCTCTATGTCTCTCTCTCTCTCTCTCTCTCTCTCACACACACACACACACCATATATAAATATACACATATAGGATATGGCTCACCACCCATCCTAATTTCCCTCAGTGGGGAAGCTGAGGCAGCCCGGCTCCAGAGCCCATACTCTTTTTTTTTTTTTATTCTTATGTTAATCCCCATACATTACATCATTAGTTTTAGATGAAGTGTTCCATGATTCATTGTTTGTGCATAACACCCAGTGCTCCATGCAGAATGTGCCCTCCTCAATACCCACCCCAGGCTAACCCATCCTCCCACCCCCCTCCCCTCTAGAACCCTCAGTTTGTTTTTCAGAGTCCATCGTCTCTCATGGTTCGTTTACCCCTCCGATTTCCCCCCCTTCATTCTTCCCCTCTTGCTATCTTCTTCTTTTTTTTTTTTTTTCTCCTTAACATATATTGCATTATTTGTTTCAGAGGTAACAGATCTGTGATTCAACAGTCTTGCACAATTCACAGCCCTTACCAGAGCACATACCCTCCCCAGTGTCTATCACCCAGTCACCCCATCCCTCCCACCCCACCCCCCACTCCAGCAACCCTCAGTTTGTTTCCTGAGATTAAGAATTCCTCATATCAGTGAGGTCATATGATACATGTCTTTCTCTGTTTGACTTATTTCACTCAACATAATACCCTCCAGTTCCATCCACGTCGTTGCAAATGGCAAGATCTCATTCCTTTTGATGGCTGCATAATATTCCATTGTATATATATACACCACATCCTCTTTATCCATTCATCTGTTGATGGACATCTTGGCTCTTTCCACAGTTTCAGAGCCCTTAATCTTAACCCCCTTGCCACTTCCAGTAATTTGGAAAACTGCTGAACTCCTCTAGGTTTCAATTTTTTATCATTGTCAAACTAAGATGAATAATAGTACCTACTCAACAGGATTGTTGTGGAGACTGTTTAAGATCATATAGTGCACCTGACACATAGTAAATGCTCCATAAAAATTCTCATTATTTGTGGATGCCTTCCGTCTCAGAACACATTGAGCAGAACTTATTACTGGTTGCATGTAGACATGAAAGGATTAAAAGGAAAGACAAAGTCTAGAAAAGTAGATTATGTTAGGCTTATTGATGATCTTTATTACAGGCACTTTGAGAATAAAATTTTGCCATGCTCATGTCGATAAAAATCGCTGTTTTTTGGGGAATCCCTACAATGTGCCCTGCACTCACATTTCATCATGTACTGAAATCCTCACATTAATCCTACTGGGCAGGTGTCATGGTCATTTCTCAGTTTTCAGATGAGAAACTGAGGCTCTGAGTGACTGGGAAACTCACCCAGCTCCTAAGGGACAATCTCTCCGGGAAATAATTTCCCACAACCTTCCTATCATCAAACCATCAGGTTATTTTTTTCTCATTAATAATCCTCTTCAAAGCAGCATGTAAGTGAATTGAAATTAACACCAAGTCCTTGTGGGGAAATTGAAATCTTAATCATTCCTTTCTTCTCCCTCATTTGTATCTGCTGCTGGGTGCACACATTTGTAATTTGGCTTTGAAATTGTCATACAATCTTATGTTTTTTTCTCTGCAATTTTGTGCAGGTAATCCTGAAGAGGATTATTCATATTATTGTGTATGATCAAATTTGAATGTAGCTTGTAAAGAAAAGTGAATTGTTAATAACAGAGAGCCTTGTGTTCTTTGAAAGTATTTGTCATCAAATGAAAAGAGACTTTAGAATGTCAATACATTTCATTTGGTTCGTTCCCCGCCCCCTTCATCCTTGTATTCTTCCCATACATTTCAGATTGCTTTAATCCACAGGTTAATTTTAAGGTATTTTTCTGAGTTATGTTCATAAATGTCAGGCTTTATAGAAAGATTATTTTTGCATGTTTTAATACATTTTCCTCTTTCATTCTCCTTTCTTTGATGTCAGGGCTGTATAAATCCAGTTTAATATGACTTTCATTTGCGAGGCTTAACATAGAAACCATTATAAGGCTGAACCAAACCTCCTTCTGTTTTTCTATGATTATCTTTTTCTGTCAAAATGAACCAGGCCCTCTGGTCTGAGGATTTGCAAAAAAAAAAAAAAAAAAATAGAAATCAAAGCTTAGAGGGTGAGCTCAGATTGTATCTAAGTGCTCCTTTATCTTTGCACCCACACTTCTATGAAGGGCTTTCCACCAGCTGGTTACATTGGATACTGAAGAGAGAGTATGTATTCTTGAGTAGTAATTCTATCAGGTTTATTCTGAGTCTGGATATTGTCATAAGTCCTTACTGCATGGTATTTAACCTCTGAGCCCTGGTACTTCTATGTACATGATTTTTGCCCAGCATAGTTCCATTGGGCTGTTTTAAATAATTTAGACTCTAATTTATATCGGAATAGATGTGTTCAGAACTGGACCATTAACAGCTGAACTTCAGTGAAAGAGCTGCTGTTACTAAATGGCCACTCCCCTGAGATATGGTCCCTCTTCCTTTTCGTGATTCCTGACCTTTCTCTCATTCTTATGAGTAAATCTTTGCTCTGTCTCTGAGAGCTAACAAGAGAGCAGCAAAAGTGCAGATCGTGTGCTTGGGAGAGTCTGGATTTATTATGCTCAAATTACAATCCATGCATATTAATTAAGCTCCTGCTTTGGGCAAAGCTTTGTTCCAGACACTGTGTATAAAGATAAGCCGGGTACCCTTAAATATCCATCCCTGAGGTATAATTTACTACTACTTTGCTTTTTTTTTTTAAAAAAAAAAAGATTTTATTTACTTATCTGACAGAGAGAGACACAGCGAGAGAGGGAACACAAGCAGGGGGAGTGGGAGAGGGAGAAGCAGGCTTCCCGCAGAGCAGGGAGCCCGATGCGGGGCTCGATCCCAGGACCCTGGGACCATGACCTGAGCCGAAGGCAGTCGCTTAACCAGCTGAGCCACCCAGGTGCCCCACTACTACTTTTCTTGGGGTTGGTTAAACAATGTACATCAAAGCCTTAAAAATGGGCATATCTTTTAATGAGGTAACTCCACCTTTAAACATATAACGTAGGTAAGTAAATGAAGATGTGGGTAAATATTTAGCCAAAAGGACACTCATCACAGTTGTTTAAAATAATGAAAATTGAGAAGCAGCCTAAATGTTCAATAGTAAATGTTGCTAAATTAGGGCACAGGTATGTCCGCGCAGTATAGCATTACGAATGAGATTATAGATTATTGATATGGAAGGACATTAATTATATATTGCCACATGAGAACAGAAAAGGTTATAGTGGGGCTATAGTGTACGATTCAATTTTTGCAAATGAATATGTGAATATATGGTACTCTCAGGGAAAAGGCCAGGTGGATACTGAGCGAGTAAAAAGAGTCTGTTATCTTTGGGCGGTAGGATCATGGGTGAATTTTTCTTTGCTTTGCTTTGCTTGCCCGCATTTTCTAACTTTTCTCCAGAAAATAGGTGTTGCTTTTGAAATCTGCACATTCTATAAAAGTTATTCTAAAGGACAAATTGGAAAGTCTGCCTGTGGCCCATACAGGGCAGCAGGCTGTGCAGAAGGACATACTTTGGTGGACATTCAGTGTTCAAGGGGCTGTGTCCACTGCCCTGTGGTGTTTTGCTGTGGCCCTCTGTCCTCCCTCATCTGATCCTTCCTGCCCTGCCCGTAGCTTTCTTTTCTGGCTTAGAAAGCCATATCCTCCTTCTTGCTTGGTACAAATTCCAGAAGAGCCAGCTGGACACTGGCTCAGCCAAATTTGAGTCTGTTTTTCCTTCTGCCACAAGAAGTCGAGCACCTTGGTGTCTGACTGGCCTCCTGGACCAGGTCTAAGGAAACCGCCACACAGCAGGGTCCCAGGGAAAAGACAGTCCCTGAACCATAGGAACTCCGAGCCCACAGGGGACACAGACAATATCAGCTCTAGAATATGAGATCATGGCTCTCTATTACCTACAGGGCAAAATGAATTGGGCCTGGCCACCTGACTTGTAGTGGTCAATGGATAGGACATGACAGTAATTAGCAGACATGACATGACTATGCCCTTGAACTGTGCTTGGACATTGGCCCTGTCTTCTTTTTTTTTTTTTTTTTTTTTGATTCTTTTTTTTTTTATTCTTATGTTAATTGGCCCTGTCTTCTTATGCTCAGTGATGGCTACAAAGACATGCACCAAGTCACCACCACTCCTTCAATGTGGGCACCAGGGAAGGACACATAGAGTAGACAACCTGCACCAAATAGCCACTGGCCCAAGGAAGTTGAAGGACATATCAAGCAGATCTGAACCCAACCCGCAGCCTGGATAAACTGGTGCCTGGAGCCAAGGGTTCTGCCCAGCCCAGCCACGCAGGTGGCAACTGACCTGCTGACCTTGAGCATGAGAATAAAGGATTATAATTTTAAATCACTGAGTTTTGGGCTGATTGTTACACAGCATGGTAGGAAGAGCTGACATATACTATTTCTTCTCCTCTTCCTTTCTCCTTCCCTCCCAAAAATATTTGAGCAGCAATTATGTGCCAGGAACTGTGCCAGGGGCTAGAGATGAACTAGACAGTGCATAGACTACCTGTTCTTCGCAATAATGCTGTGTAATAGATTTATCACTGTCATCTGTGTTCTACGGATGTGGAAATACCACACGGAGAGGTGAAATCACCAGCAGGAGGCCACAGAGCCAGCAAGTGGCAGAGCTGGAGAGGAAACCCAGGCACACTGGCTCCAGAATCTCTCCTCATGCCTAGTCTACTGCGGGCCTCTGTGGTCGCTCTGAGTCAGCACTACCGTCATGTGGGGGACCAACGCCCAGCCTATGCGTTGGGAATGACTATGGAGGGGAACATGCATAAAGTGGGCTGTTAAGGAGCGGCTCCCTCCTTTGCCCTCCACCTCTCCCCAAGTTCTCAGAGGAGATTTACCTTTACCGATATGATTGCATAGGATAGAGGTTGGCAAAATACCTCCTGTGGGCCAAATCCACCTGCTACCTATCTGTATGGTCCACAAGCTAAAAATGAGTCTTAACCTTTTCAATGGTTGGAAAACAATCAAAAGAATATTTTTTGACACATGAACATTACATGAAATGCATTTTTTCTTTGTTTTTAAATAGACTATCTTCTTTGGATCAGTTTTTTTTTTTTCCTAAGATTTTATTTATTTATTTGACAGAGAGAGAGCAAGAGAGAGAGAGAGCACAATCAGGGGGATTGGCAGGAAGAGGGAACAGGAGAAGCAGGTTCTCCCCTGAGCAAGGAGCCTGATTCGATGCAGGGCTCGATCCCAGGGTCCTGGGATCATGACCTGAGCTGAAGGTAGATGCTTAACCAACTGAGCCATCCAGGCGCCCCTAGATCAATTTTAAGTTTAAAGGAAAATTGCACAAAACATATAGAATTTCTGCACACCTCCTTACCTCCACTACTCGTTTTTCCTATTATTATTAGCTTGGGTTAATGGGGTACATTTGTTACAATGGATGAGTCAATATTGATACATTATTATCAACTAGGGTTTATCGTTAGGGTTCACTCTTGGTGGTATACATTCTAGGGGTTTGGACAAATGTATAATGACATAGATCCACCATTATTGTATCACACAGAATATTTTCATTGCCCTACAAATCCTCTGCATGTGAGCATAGCCTCCCCTTATTCACTTCTCTCTCTTTCCCCTCAAATCCCCGCATCCACTGATCTTTTTACTGTCTCCATAGTTTTGCCTTTCCTAGAATATCATGTAGCTGGAATTGTGTAGTATGTAACCCCTTCAGATTGCTTAGTAATACACATGTAAGTTTCCTCCATGTCTTTCCATGGCTTGTTAGCTCATCTCTTTTTGGAGCTGAATAAGAGTCTATTGTCTGGATGGACCACAGCTTATTTATCCATTCACCTACTGAAGGACATCTTGGCTGTTTCCAAATTTTGGCAATGATGAATAAGGCGGCTAGAAACATCGTGCGCAGATTTCATGTGGACGTACATTTTCAACTCATTTGGGTAAATACCAAGGAGCACAATTACTGGACTGGACGGTAAAAGTATGTTTGGTTTTGTTAGAAACTGCCAAAACGTCTTCCAAAGTGGCTGTGCCATTTTGCATCCCCACCCCCCTCTCATTTTGCAAAGAATGAGAGTTCCTGTGGCTCCACATCCTCATCAGCATGTGGTGTTGTCAGTGGTTTGGATTTTAGCCATCCAATAGGTGTGTGGTGCTATTGATAAGGAAAATCTGTGTCCTAAGATGGTTGACCAAGCCAGCGAGAGAGTCCCAGTCCTTGCCCTGGGGCTCTTCCAGGTTCTTCTCTGCTCTGCTTCCCGTGTGCACCAGTCCAGGTCCTTCTCCCTGCCCCTCTTTGCGCATGGGCCAAGAGAGCCCAGTATAAATTGCCCCCTTTGTTTGTGCTCGGGGCTCAGACCTTTGGAGACCACTCTCCTCTGAGCCTGCTGGCGTTAAATAAACCTCCGATCCTCCAAGATCTCTGGGTGCCACTTGGTTCTTCCATCAGGCGATCCAGTCCAGGTTCCCCAGTAACATTTGGTTCCCTGCCCGGGAAACCCAACTGCGCTGGCCCATTGTTGCCACCGATTTGGGGCGGTGATGGAATGAGGGATCGTAATGGAGAAGGCACACCCTGCCTAATTTTTGGCAGTCTCCTGCCCCAGTCGCTTCAGGCTGGCCCCGCTCTGCTGTACCCGCTGGACTAGAGGAGACTTGGCAGGTGAGGACCTGATCCTGATGTCAGATTCCGGTAAGGCCTGGGGCCCCCGGACCCAGACAGGCTCACCCCCATTGGGGTGGAAGGGGAGCCTGATCACTCCCAGAGACCTCTTAGAGGTCTCACAGGTAGGGATTTCCAGGGAGGGAATGTAATAACTTCTGGAGTGTGAACGCATGAGTGAATGTGCAGTCCGACCTGGCTTGCTCAAGTGGACTGATTCTGTGACTCCACAGGCGGGCACCCTTAAGGTCCCCAGAAGCCTACGGAGTCTGAGTGGTCCTGTCTGCGATTCTGTGGTGAACGGCATACAGTCTATGGCGGTATTGGAATAGTTTCTGATCGTAAATCACAACGCTGAGACCGCTATGGCTAAGCCTCACCTAAGCTCCTTTGGGACACAGCCAGACAGGCATCTGATTGGTCTCCTCACCTCAGGAGGCACCCCCCCCTTTGTCTGTCTCTGCACCACCACACACGGGGACATCACTATGGGGTCAGGGCAGAGTAAACCTATGGTTCTAGAGTCCCTGATCAAAAATTTCAAGAAGGGGTTTTTGGGAGACTATGGAGTCAGGATGAACCCTGGCTAGTTGGTAACCCTATGTGAATTGGAATGGCCCACCTTTGATGTCGGGTGGCCTTCAGAAGGGACATTGGATGTCCCAATGATTCGTCGAGTATGGCGAGTTGTAACAGGAGAACCAGGACACCCTGACCAGTTTCCGTACACTGACTCCTGGCTAGGAATTGCTCAGACCCTTCCCCTCTGGGTACAATTCACTTGTGATAGGCAGGGATAGGCCAGGGTCTTAATTGCTTCATCCAAGTGACCTAAAGAAAATCAACAAAAGCACCAGTCTCCACAAATCCTAGTCGGAGATCCCGAGGATGAACCAACCTGCCCCCACTGTACATACCCCCAAGACCATCTACACCTGACCCTTCAGCTCCAGACACTCCGCTGCCATTGGTTTCACTGGTGCCCCCAGGCCCAGAGGATCCACTGGTGCCCCCAGGTCCAAAAGATCCACTTTCTCCAGGACCAGCGGCCAGGGTGTGCCCCAGTCCGGGCACAAGCACCCTTCAAATGCCAGTACGAGAGACGTGGGAACCCGACAGGCAGGATGAAGACGGGACGGTCCAACCTGGCCGTTCCATGATGTATTATGAGCCCTTCTCCACTACCAACCTCCTCAACTGGAAACATAACACCCCATCCTACTCTGAGAAACCACAGGCCGTGGTAGACTTCATAGAATCCCTCTTCCAGACTCATCAGCCAATCTGGGAAGACTGCCAACAGTTACTCCGCACCCTGTTTAACACAGAGGGAAGGAGGAGAATAATGAAAGGTGCACGGCAGTACCTGGAAGAGCACGAGCCAGCGGGAGTCATCGACCCTGCTGCCTGGGCTAATATGGCTGCACCCAAAGAGCGCCCAGCATGGGACTTTACCACAACCGAGGGACAGGCCCACATCCGCTGGTACCAGGAGGCCCTCCTCTGGTGAATCCAGGCAGGAGCTAAGAAACCCATGAATATGACTAAGGTATCCTCGGTCACTCAATGACCAGGGACTATATGCAAGACTATGTGAAGCCTACAGATACACACTCCATTTGACTCCGAGGCACAGGAAGGCCAACAGATGGTAAACACCTCCTTCATGGCTCAGGCCGCCGCAGACATCAGAAAAAACTTCAGAAACCAGAGGGTTTTGCCAGGATGAACATCACCCAACTAATAGAGATTGCCAATAAGGTCTACATGAACAGGGAGGTCGCGGCCGAATGGGAAGCTGACAAAAAAATGAAAAAGAAAGTCAGCCTCCTAGCCACCACCCTGAAAGAAAAGGGGAACACAAAGATGGGGAGACCCCGACCACTGAAAGGGGGGAAGCCCAGAACCCCCTTGGCAAGGGATCAATGTGCCTAATGTAAAGAGAAAGGGCATTGGAAAAATGAATGTCCCAACCGGGGAAAGGCTCAAAAGCCCAGCCGCTACAAGGAAGAGCCCCGAGAGGAGGACCTCATAGGCCTTGTGGGAATGGACTCAGACAGGGAGATCGGGCTCTTTCCTCCTTGGCCCCCATGAGCCCACGGTCAAAATGAAGGTGGGGGGCCAATCAGTGATTTTTATGGTTGATACTGGGGCCGAGCACTCTGTTGTCACCTCCCCAGTGGCACCCTTCAGCAAAAGGATTGCAACCATCCTCAGGGCCACTGGGATGCAGGCGATACAATAGTGCTTTTGCCAGGCTCACCAGTGTGAACTTGGGGGCCATAAGGTCCAACATGAATTCCTTTATCTGCCTGATTGCCCCATCCCTCTCCTGGGCCGAGACATACTCGCCAAGCTTAGGGGTCAAATAAACTTTGAGCCCACTGGACACCCTAGCCTCCAATTGAACCCAAGGCAAGAGGAGACAGGGTCTCTAATACTAGCAATTACGACGCCCAAGGAAGAAGAATGGAGGCTATTCTGTGCCCAGGCCCAACCGAGCAGCCCGCCAGAGTTCAGACTTGCCTTCCCTTCAATATGGGCTGAAAACAACTCACCTGGACTAGCCCAGAATTGGGCCCCTATCATTGTTGAACTGATCCCAGGAGCCCAACCTCAGAGGCAAAGCCAATACCCCCTTCCACAAGAAGCTAAGATTGGCATCCGAGAACATCTGACCAAACTCAAAGAAGCAGGTATTCTAGTTGAGTGCCAGTCAGCTCGGAATACCCCACTCCTGCCAGTCAAGAAGCCAGGAGGGGGATACTGACCAGTTCAAGACCTGCGGGCCATCAACAAGGTGACCATCTCTCTGCACCCAGTGGTCCTGAATCCATACATTCTCCTCGGCCAAATCCCAAGATCAGCCAGATGGTTCACTTGCCTAGATTTGAAGGATGCCTTCTTCTGCCTCCGCTTAGCTCCCCAGAGCCCACCACTGTTTGCCTTTGAATGGTCTGAACCTGATCCAGAGCGCCAGATGCAACTGACTTGGACGCGCCTCCTGCAGGGGTTTAAAAACTCACCAACCCTCTTCGGGGAAGCACTGGCCGCGGACCTCGTCAGCTTCCCAAGAAAGGCCACATGATGCACCCTCCTCCAGTATGTGGATGACCTCCTTGCCAGTGACACACAAGAAGACTGCACAAAAGGCACAAAGGCCCTCCTACAGCTCCTGTCAGACTCAGGATACAGAGTCTCACGGGAGAAGGCACAAATCTGCCAACAAGAGTCCGATACCTTGGTTTCTTCCTCACCCAAGGGAAACGAGAACTAGGGCCAGAGAGGAAAAGGGTCGTCGTCTCCCTGCCACAGACCCAGACAAAAAGGGGCCTACGAGAATTCTTGGGGGCTGCAGGATTCTGCCGCATCTGGATCCCTGGGTTCTTGGCAATAGCAAGACCCCTTTATGATCTCTCAGGGGGACCAGATTGAGAACCCCCTGCCTGGACTGAGGAAGCAGAAGCTGCTTTCACAGAGATAAAGACCGCCCTGGGGCAGGGTCCAGCCCTGGACCTACCAGATGTAGAAAAACCCTTCAATCTCTTTGTGCATGAAAAGGAAAAAATAGTGCTTGGGATACTCACCCAGACTGTTGGACCCTGGCAATGGCCAGTTGCTTACCTGTCAAAGAAGCTGGACCCCATAGCAGCAGCATGGCCGCCGTGCCTCAGGGTGCTGGCGGCCACAGTCCTACCAACGAGGCGGACAAACTTACCCTGGGGCAAGAACTTAATATCAAAGTCCCTCATGCAGTTGTGTCCCTCATGAACGCAGAGGGACCCCGCTTCCTTTTCAACTCTCGGCTAGCACAATACCAAGGGCTCCTCTGCGAAAACCCGTGGGTCACCCTCGAAATAGTAAGGACATTAAAGCCAGCAACTTTCTCCTCACGGAAGAAGGGGAACCAGACCATGACTGCTCCAAGGTGACTGATGAAGTCTACGTGAGCCGTCCAGATCTGCGGGATCAAGCCATAAAGAATCCAGAGCTCACGCTGTTCAGCGGTGGCAGCAGTTACCTACAAGAGGGTGCCCGGAAAGCAGGTTATGCAGTAACCACAACCCCTGAAGTCCTAGAAGCTAAGGCATTACCAGCTGGATGCTCAGCTCAACGGGCTGAGTTATATGCCTTAGTCTGAGCCCTCACCCTTGGTGAAGGCAAACAAGTCAACGTCTATACTGACTCTTGGTATGCCTTCGCTACTGTACATGTATATGGAGCCATCTACAAGGAAAGGGGCCTCCTAAACACAGCAGGAAAAGCTATCAAGAACAAGGAGGAGATACTGAGACTCCTCGAAGCCGTCTGGCTTCCAAAGGAAGTAGCAATCCTGCACTGTAAGGAACACCAGAAAGGAGACGATCCCATAACATGGGGAAATCATCTGGCTGATAAGGCAGCCAAGACCACAGCCAGTGAGGACATGGACAGAGCCCCTTCCCTCACCATTGCCCTAACACCCCTGGAAGAAGTCCCTCTGCCCAGTTACACTAAAAAGGAAAAGGAATGGGCCATGGCTGAGGGAGCCACCCTGACTGAGAAGGGATAGTGGATGATACCAGACGGGCGCATCTTTGTTCCAACGGCAACTGGAGGGCATCTAGGCAAGGAATACCGCCAACTCACTCAGCTGGGAAAAACTGCATTAGAGCCCTTCTCACGAAGCTCTGTTACATCAGTCAGCTGCCGGCACTATGCCAAGCAACGAGTGAACCATGCGTAACATGTGCTAAAAATAATGCTCGGTCTGCACCATGCACCCCACCCCCCTGTCCCCAGGTGTCCAGAGGATGGGAGCAAGGCCTTTCAAAGATCTAGAGGTAGACTTCACAGATGTGCAGCCGAGCAGGGGATTCAGATATCTCCTGGTAATAGTATGCACTGGGTGCTTACTATTACTGGGTGGGTTGAAGCCTTCCCAACCAGGACGGAGCAAAGCCGGGAAGTAGCCCTAAAGTCCTCTTGTGGGAGATCATGCCCCAGTTTGGCCTGCCATTAACAATCCATAGTGACAATGGACCCTCTACCTAAGCAGACATTGTATAGGTCTTGACCAAATCTCTCAACATCACCTGGAGACTCCACACTGCTTACCAGCCCCAAAGTTCAGGGAAAGTAGAGTGAATGAATCGCACCCTCAAGGAAAACTTAACAAAGTTTTGTCAGGAGACTAACCTCCCATGGCCGGATCTGCTACCCCTAGCTCTCCTGTGTGCTTGCTGCATGCCCAGGACATCAAGTTTCCCCCATTCCAATTAATATATGGACAGCCTCCCCCGTGCTTGGGAAGCCTTCCAGGAAACTTGCATCAGATTGGAGATAAAGGGATAAAGGAGCAGCTTCCGGCCCTGGGGGCCACCCTAAATAAATTACAAAAGTACACCATTGAGAGGGCCCCAATCTCCTTAGGGTCTCAGGTACACTCCTTCCAGACAGGGGACTCAGTTTGGGTTAAAGATTGGAAGAAAGACCCCCTCAAACTGCAGTGGACAGGGCCCTACACTGTTGTTCTAACCGCCCCTACTGCCCTCAAGGTCTCAGGCGTCCCCCATGGGTCCACCACTCCAGAGTGAAGAAAGCTCATCGTTCGGATGAGAAGCCGTGCCTGTGGAGAGTCCAGCCAGACCTCACGAACCCACTCCGGTTTCACCTTCGACGAGACCTCACCGACTGATGGACACCTACTCACCGTGGTCCCTGGCTCTCATTGGCGTGATTTCCCTCATCTTGGGAGTCGGACTCCACTGTTGCCCCTCCTGGCTGGACTTTCCCCCAGAGGCTTACTACTGTCATTGCTTACTGGGTGTCCCTAGGGTGTATTACTGCACTTACTTGTCCATGGGTTTCATCTGCTGACGGGTTAGCCATGATGGCTCCCTCTACCTAACGTCATAGACCCCACTTTCACTGGCCCTCTGCTGTCTACTCCTGAGCGCATTTCCCCATGGTTTTCCTGGCCCCAGTCAGTCCCGGTCTTCTGCTACCTGGTGTGCCGTTCCTCCTCACTGCCTCTAGCTTGCCTGGCCAGGCAAGGGGGGCAAACTCTCGTATCACCATTACTGGCAAATGGACTTTCCAGCTTATCCCCCTCAATCCCACACCAGTGCCCCCACTGACTTCTTCCACCTGGGATGGACACACACCAAAGGCTGACCTCCATTTGGATGGATGCCAGCTTCTTGATACCTCCTGGGAACCTACCATGGCCCTCACTCTGGTTACCAGCTGGTAGACATCTACATCTGTGGGGGCCCCCATGCCTCAACAGCCAAACACCTGCCCTCAGTTCTGCTCGCAAGCCTGAGGATGGGAGTCATGGGTGGCAACTTGGCCAGGAATGGAACGATGTCCACCAGGTGGCACCTCAAACAGCGCAGTGACATCCGGATTTCCTTGTCATGCAAGGCCGCCCCAACCTCTTGCCCTAACAATCACTGTATACCGCTCACCCTCTCAGTCTTAGAACCCAATGCCACATCATGGGCTACAGGAATCATTCTCCTGTTGGGCCAATATCACCCTATAGGGACTGACCCCATGGCCAAATTTATGATTAAGTCCACGTTCACTCTAAGCCTTTCAGTTAACCCATGGAGTCAGACAGAAAATAACTCGCCTTGGCGCATCCCGGAGTCCCCCATGCACAAGCAGCAACCATCTATAGCGTAACTGTTAGGTATGATTAATGCCTCCCACCAAACACTTAACCACTCAAATCCACCCCTAGCGTCTGACTGCTGGATCTGTATGAAGCCCGGTCCTGTCCAAAACCTAGGGGTCATCCCAACCAATCTACTGTGTCACCTCCCACCTCGGCACTGGGGACCTCAGATTATCACTTCCTGGCTCTGGTACCGCTGTATGGCAACTCTTCCTCTCCCATCACGGGCCACAGTCGGGTCTGTGCACCAAACAACTCTTTTCTGGCTTGTGAGCAAGGTGTATACATCAGCATCACCCCACGCAATCAATCATACACACTTGTCAGTCTCTTACCTGATCTTTCAGTCCTCCCTGGGAGCGATGCCCCACTCATATGGAGATGTCCTAGCCGCCCTTGACGCTCCCCCGTGGCCATCCCTCTTATCGTGAGCCTGCTGGCCGAATCAGGTGTTGCCCTCAGCGCCACTGGCGTCGGGATGTCCCAGGTTCAGTACCAGGGGTTAACTCAACAACTCATGGTGGACTTTTCCGCCCTCACTCAGTCGGCCCTGGCCCTGAAGCACCAACTCGATTCACTGACCTCAGTGGTCCTCAGTGGTCCTTTTGCCAGATCGATGTGGTCAGTGGTCCTCCAAAACAGGTGCAGGCTTGACCTATGGCCGTGCAGGGGGGGCTCTGCCTCTTCTTACAGGAGGAATGTTGTTTCTATGCTAGTGAGCCGGGGGTGGTCCAAGAAACTCTGACCCAATTACGGGAACGAGTACATCGCTGGTGGGAAACACTCCAGCAGACAACTTGGTGGGATACCCTCTCACAATGGTTCCCTTGGTTCACCCCCCTCGTCAGCCCCCTCCTATTGCTTCTCCTCATAGTAGCATTTGGTCCTTGTATTCTTAATGCCCTTACTAGGTTTATCACTACTCAAATTGCTAAAATCAGACTCCAGTTACTCCTTACTCACTATCGCCCCTTAGAAGGTAAAAATGATGCTCTCTAAACTAGGTTTTTAAAGGGGCATCGAAGGGGGGAATGATAAGGAAAATCTGTGTCCTAAGATGGCCGACCGAGCCAGCGAGAGAGTCCCAGTCCTTGCCCCGGGCCTCTTCCGGGATCTTCTCCCTGCCCGCTTTGCGCACGCACCAAAAGTGCCAAGTATGCGGAAGTAGAAGTGTATAAATTACTCCCTTTGTGCTCGTGGCTCAGACCTTTGGAGACCACTCTCCTCTGAGCCCACTGGCATTAAACCTCCTATCCTCCAAGATCTCTGGGTGCCGCTTGGTTCTTCCATCGGGCAATCCAGTCCAGGTTCCATAATAGTATCTCCTTGCTGTTTTTATTTGCAATCCCCTAATGGCTTGGGGTGTTGTCCAACTTTTCATATGCTTACCTGCCTTCTGTACCTCTTCTTTGGTGGGGTGTTTGTCCAGATCTCATTCTCATTTTTTAAATAGGGTTGCTTGTTTTCTTAATGTTGAGTTTTGAGAATTCTTTATCTATTGGGGGTACCAGTTCCTTCACTGGATGTAGTTTACCAATATTTTCTCCCAGTCGGTAGCTTTTCTTTTCATTCTTGTAACAGTGAACTTTACATTTTAATGTCCATAAATAAAATTTTACTGGAACACAGACATGCTCATGAGCTTACCCATTGTCTGTGGCTACTTTCACGCTCTATCAACACAGTTGCGACAGAGCCCAACCGCCTGCAAAGCCTAAAATATTTACCAGTTGTCCCTTTCCAGAGAAGTTTTACGGACCCCTGATTTAGGGCATCATCTCCATTCCCTCCTTAATGGGCCTGTCATCTCCAGAAAAGCAATTTTCATGGGCAACGATTACTGATCAAAAACTCCCTTCTGGGGTTGCTGACTCCAAGTGTGTCAAATTCTGGCCCAACTGGCCACGTTTCTTTCGGTGCTGTTACTCTTTCACGGCTTGGTTTTGACTCCGGCCGGTCTCACTCCAGGCCCTGCTGAGCAGAGAGAACCCTGCTGGGGCAACCTGAACGGTCCCGCCTGTGGGGTTTGCGTATCTGTTCTGCCTTCCCCCTGGGGGTCCAGCCCAGTGCCCCTCAATCTCCCATGCTGCCCGCCCCCCACCGCAGCCGCGACTTGGAGGTGTGGGGGTGGGGAGTCGATCGCCCCCTAGAGGTGAATCTATGTTACTGCAGGGACATCTCCTCCAGAGCCTCAAAGGCTCGCTAGCCTCTCTTCTCAAGGGAGTTCCCATGTTGTGTCCACCTTCCAGCCCGCCCCACGGGCTCACTTTGTGTTGGGCATTAAATCCCACCCCCTCCCCCAAGTTTTGAGGATGACACTCTGCAGATTTCTCTCATCCCAGTTTCTCCTCCCAACAGCAGTAATCAATTCCAGCACAAGGGTTTCAGATAACTGAAACCAGCTCCATGTCATTTGCATTTTCTAGTTTCCACATAGCTGCCAGTCTGATTCCCTCCCCCCTCTATATTTCTTGCCTTTTGATTTTTTTTCATGTCTTTAACATTTGGTCCTTTTTTTTTTCCCTTTTCCAATAAGTGAAAAAAATGTAAATCTAGAAAAATGTGGGCAGACGTATGCTCTTTTTCTTGCTAAGTTTTCCCTCTTTAACTATAATAGTGTGACAAGTGAAGAGAAACAGAGAGACTTACACATTCTGTCTGGTCTCTCCCCTCCTGCCGGTTATTTCTGACTCCTTGGCATCTGATATAAATCAATTTTTTCCCCGAACATGCATCTTCTGCCTCCTGCAGAGCACAGAAGCTCAGGCAGGCCATAGCCCACCTGGTTCCTGGGTATCCATAAAAATAATTTATTGGAACTTACTGAGCACTTACTATGTGCCAGCACTTTGCTAAGTGCCTTTACATTTAAAGGCACTGAAAAGAAGACAAGCGAGGTGGCTCTGTGCCCCTGCTTTCCCTCACCATAGGTGGAATAGGTGGGTGATATGCCTAGACTCTGAAATCAGATGGCCCGAGTTCAAATCCTGGCTTTGCCACCCATCAGCTATGAGACCTTGGGCATGTCACCTCACCTTTGTGAACCTTGGTTTCCCCGTCTATAAAATGAGGATTCATGGGCCGCCTGGGTGGCTCAGTCAGTTAAGTGTATGATTTCGGTTAGGGTCATGATCTCAAGGTCCTGGGATCGAGCCCCACGTCGGGCTCCCTGCTCAGCGGGGAGCCTGCTTCTCCCTCTCCCTCTACCTGCCGCTCCCCCTGCTTGTGCTCTCTCTCTCTCTCTCTCTGTCAAATAAACAAATAAGAATCTTTTAAAAAAATAAAAGTAAAACGTGTGCTGCTGAACAAGAGCAGACACATCATTCTCTTCATAGAATATTCAAATAATACAGGATGTTAGCTAACATGTGGTAAGAATTTGCCAGGTGCCAGGCACTGATCTAACATTTTGCTTGTGATTTCGGCCCAGGTCGTTAGTTGAGGCAACAGAATCCACATTAGCAAATTCACACTGAAAGGCATCTATTCAAGTTTACTTATTAGGTACCTTAGAGACCTTCTGAGATGACCAAAGAGCCAAGCTCGAATGCTACTCAGACCCAGAACAATACTGGACACCCCTTGGGTCAACAGAGCCCCCAAACGCTCCAACTCACCGTTTTCACAGAAAGCCCTCTGCTGCTGACATCTGCCAATTACCACCCTTGGTGTTTGAGCCCGAATGTGCAAAATTCCTCCCTTTTCTGGGAAGACCCCACACCTCTGCCTCTATGCTTTTCAGAAAGTCCCCTTTCCCAGCCTGCGGCCGCCTTCTTCCCCTACTCATTTCTACATCTGAGTCCCACGCGAACACATGGATTGGTGGGCAATAGGCCACGGGCCTACATCCCAGCTGCAAAGGAGTCTGAGGAACTGGGTTCCCAGCTTTCCAGCTGCCGCAGGACAGAAGGCAGTCCGGAAAGGAATCGGATTGGTGCCGAGTCAGCCACGTGTGCATTAACGTTTCCATTTTCCAGATGAAGGAACTGAGGTGCAGAGGAGTTGTGTCTTTTGATTCTCTTTGAATCCTGATGGTTAGGAAGGAGCCCCACTTGTCCTGTTTGAGGGAACCTTGAATTATTTCGTTGTTTTCCCTTAGCACATAAGAGTCCCCAGGGGACTGAATGTTTAAAAAGCACCCCCAAATCAAGAAGAGGTCAGAGTTCAAGGACGTTCTTCCTTCTCAGGACCACTGTAGCTCACCATCTTTCCTGAATTTTCTCTCTCAGCCACCATCTGCCTCCCGGAGAGAGGATGTGTCTTAAGACTTTGCTCCTCTCTTGAAACATCTGACCCAATTTTTATTTGCCCTGTGAGTTCTTTTGGCTTCCCTTCCATTTCTTTGATGTGCTCCTTTGTGTCTGTAACTGCGACTCCTTATCTTTCTAACAACAAGGAGGCTATGATTTCAGATTGAAATCCTTGTGAAATTGCTTCTTGATTCGCCTTCCCATGGTTCCCCTTTGATACTTGAAGCTTTGCTTCCTTTTCCACCAGCCCTAGAGAACTGTAGGGGCATTGAGGGTGCATTTCTATAAAAACAGTGCAAGAGTTTGCCCCTCCTCTCAGAGGCCAGGCGGGACGTCAGTCCAACCATCCTGGTGAACGCTTCATCTGTTTCGGATTCGGCCAAGGGCAGGCTCGGCGGTGACAGTGCCCTGGGAAATCCTCCCGCCTCCCGCTTACTTCTCGGCTTTCTCATACCAGGAGGCAGAGGTGGGGCCTCAAGTGGGGACTTTCGTTGAGAACCCTCATTCATGGCCATGCCTCAAACCAAGCAAAACTTAAAGGAAGGAGGGCGCCTGGGTGGCTCAGTCGGTTAAGCGACTGCCTTCGGCTCAGGTCATGATCCTGGGGTCCTGGGATCGAGCCCCGCATCGGGCTCCCTGCTCAGCGGGGGGGGGGGGGGGGGGGGGTGTCTGCTTCTCCCTCTGACCCTCCTCCCTCTCATGCTCTCTGTCTCTCATTCTCTCTCTCAAATAAATAAATAAAAATCTTAAAATTGGGCGCCTGGGTGGCTCAGATGGTTAAGCGACTGCCTTCAGCTCAGGTCATGATCCTGGAGTCCCAGGATCGAGTCCCACGTCGGGCTCCCTGCTCAGCGGGGAGTCTGCTTCTCCCTCTGACCCACCTCCCTCTCGTGCTCTCTGTCTCTCATTCTCTCTGTCTCAAATAAATAAATAAAATCTTAAAAAAAAAAAAACTTGAAGGAAAGATCAAACAAGAGTGGATTCAACTCAACAAAGAGCGTTCACATGTAAGTTCTAGAAAGGATCGTGCATCTACCAGGGAGGCTAGCAGCGCAAGGTGTCTTCGTGATTTGGGCAGGCACAATGCCCTTCTGCCCCCTTTTTTCCCCCACGACCAGAACGCTGGCTTTGTTTGTGTAAATGGCCCTGGTCCCCACTTCTCAGGACAGGTGAGTCCTTTGCAGCCCCGCTGGGCTGAGGCAGTTCGATCCTTCCCAGTGATTGGTCCAGAGCCTGCCATGTGACCGAGCCCTGGCCAATGGGACCAGGGGAGCCTCCTGTCGGGCCTCTAGGGAATGTGTATGTTTTCCTGGTTGAAGGCGCCAGAGCGGGAGAAAGCCTTTTCTCCCCATGCCTTTCGGTATTGGGTAGGTATTGAATGTAAAGTGTAACTCATGGACCCGAAGCTGCTATCTGGTGACCAGGAGGAAAGGCCAAGACAACTGCAGGGATGGAGACCCGGAGTTCCTTATGTGAGATAACTAAATACCTTTATTGGTTACAACAGGAGTGGGACATTTTTTTTTTTTAAAGATTTTATTTATTTATTTGACAGAGAGAGACACAGTGAGAGAGGGAACACAAGCAGGGGGAGTGGGAGAGGGAGAAGCAGGCTTCCCGCAGAGCAGGGAGCCCGATGCGGGGCTCGATCCCAGGACCCTGGGACCATGACTTGAGCTGAAGGCAGATGCTTAACGACTGAGCCACCCAGGCACCCTGAGTGGGACATTTTTTTAAAAAGATTTTTTCTTTATTTACTTGTCAGAGAGAGAGAGAGAGCACAAGCAGGGGGAGCGGCAGGCAGAGGGAGAAGCAGACCCCCCGCTGAGCAAGGAGCCTGTTGTGGGACTCGACCCCAGGACCCTGGGATCAGGACCTGAGCGGCAAGCAGTCGCTTAACCGACTGAGCCACCCAGGCGTCCCAGGAGTGGGACATTTTTTTTTTTCTATAAATGGCCAGATAGTAAATATTTTCAGCTTTTCAAGCCAACTACTCGAACTTGCCATTGTAGTATGAAAGCAGATATAAGCAATACGTAAATGAGGGAGTATGGCTGGGTTTCGATAGAACTTGATTAAACTGAAATCTGAATTTCACATCGTTTTCAAAGGCCACGAAATACTTCTTTTTTGGATTTTTTTCAACTGTTTAAACTGTAGAGATATTCTTAGGTCACGGGCTGCACAAACACTGGGTGGGAAGCCAGGTTTAGTCCCTGGGCTAAGTCATTTTCAGTAGGTTTTCAGCTACTGGAAGCTGAGTGCCTTCTAGATGATTCTATTACCCAACTTTCCTTTTCACAGATGACAAAGCTGAGGTCCAGAGTAGTGAGACACAGCTAGTGTGTGTCAAGGCTAATGAATCTAGATCCTGAAGCTTTGGGACAAGTCCTGGATTGTCCCCAGGATACGGCATTGCTTCCTATGCATCTGCACACCACTTACGGCTCTCTTTCTGCTAGGACGTGACATCTTCCTTTACGTATGTGAGTGCACTTCATTCACACAAAATAGAGCAAGGCCCAAGAGGGCACCAGCTCTTACCGAGCACCTACCACAAGCCAAGCACTTTACATTATTTAATCCTACAAGTGCAAGGTGAAGTTATTAAGCCTGAGAGGGACGAACCATGCTGGGGTTCACCCAAGAGGAGATGGGACCCCAGTGCCACACCCCGCCCTCCCTGTCATGTCTCACCTCCTCTCACGCTCCAGGGCTGAGCACCGCATGTCCCATGATGAAGAAGACGTGGCCCCTTTTCTTTGGCCGTTGGATACACGCAAGAACAGACTAGCAGAGCACTCAAGGATACTTCTTTTCCTTTCTGAAGTTTTATTCTGCTAGAGTGGGCTGCTTTTTACCAGTTCTGGGTGGAACTGGAAAACAGACCAGGGGCAGTGATGAGGGGACATTCACGATCCTGACCGCTAGAGGGCAGCAAGAGGCCATGTTTCTGAAGCAGCTCACTGCCTTTTCTCCCTGGTTCCAAGGGGAAACTGGGGAAGAATATGTTTCAGTCTCTTATTCCAACATCCTCGTTTTTCTAATGGAAAAAAACAATCTCATAGGGGTCTGGCTCCTTCACTAGGATCAGACATCGGTCATCGTTAAGCCAACAAATAATTGAATATTCACTGACACAGCTGTTACTCCTCGGCCACAGGCCTGGGCGGTGGAGAGGCATCAAGGGCAGAAAGGCATGGTCCCTGCCTGCACGGAGCTTGCAGTCCAGTGTGGCACAGGGACCGTGAGAAGTGATGGAACCAACTACATTACCAGCGACTGTGGGGAAGGGGTGTACAGACAGGGGGTCGGGAGCAAGCACTGTGTAGAAGTAACATTGACAGAGAGAGACACAGCGCCTCCCCACCCCACCCCCAAGATGAAAAGCAGCCAGGCTTTGAAGGATCCAAGGGACAAGAATCCCGGGAATAAGGACCCACAAGAGGAAGAGGGTTGGACTGGTGCTGGCCCAGCAGTGTGGCTGGGTGAAACTGGAGAAGGAAGGAGAGGTAAGGATCCAGCCAGCGATATTGTAATGACCTTGTACTGAACATTCACTAGGTACCAAGCACTGTGTCGGGTCCATTGTCTCACTGCATCACCACCACAGGTCTATGGCTTGAGTACTATTATTATTCCCATTTTGTAGCCTCAGAGGGGTTAAGCCACTTGGCCAAGACCCCACAGCCCAGAAGGAGCCTTGCTGGGATTTGAACCAGGGTCCGTCTGACTCCAGCACCCAGCCTCATCCTGACTATCCCAAACAGAGACGGAACGAAGACTAGAACCCCTAAGATCTTGTCTCTTGGCAGAGCAGTTCCCACCGTCTTCTCCTCCCCCTGCAACTCAGGAAAGCATCCCTTCACTGTCAGCTCTGCACAGGGAGGCAGGGAGGAAGGCAGAAGTTAAACAATAGAAAGGAAGAGCTTTTCTAGAAAGAGATTATTAAAGTCCAGGAAGGGATTCCCAAAACACGTCAGCAATTGTCCCCTTTCAAAAACAGTGCTCACAAGAACACGGAGTTCTCCGACCAAAAAGAACAGACTCCTGAGAACCAGAGGAAGGCTGCCTCATGCCCGTGAACACTGGCGACCTTGAAGCCTAGAAAGTCACATGGCCAGCAAATGTATAAAACTGTGCACACTAGGATGAGCCCACCCCAGTGAGATCTCTACGTTGCAGAGTTCCCACCTGACCTTTGATGGATGAAGAAGGCAGGGCATGTCTTTGATGGCTCAGGTCGGCAAGGTTGTTAATGCGGTGGGGGGGAGGCTGGCTTCGGGAGAAGGGAGGCGGTGGAGCAGAGCTGGGTCTCCTTCCCCAGCCCGGCTCCGGGCCTCCTTTCTGTCCCCCAGGCCCTTGCTACACCACACCCGGCGCTGGTTCATCTCTTCTGCCCCCTCTCCACCTGTCTGAGCGCTTCCGGCCTTTAAAGCACAGCCCCATCGTCCCGAAGTTGCCCCCTTCTCCAATGCTCACCGTGTCTCCTGCCTTCTGCCCCTTCTCTTTTATGATCTGCACACCAGAGCTTCGTTTTGGTTCTGCAGGACAGAAACACAGCACTTGGACTTAGAAAACCGAGGCTTGGGTCCCAGCCCACCTCCCAGAGCTACTCTCAGCCAGGTTGGGGGCTAACTCGGGATAGCAATAGCGAACAGTCCCTCCCCTCCAAGAGCTACCATTTCAGTGTTTGCATCTGGAGGATGGGCCTCATACAGCTGCTTCTCCAGCGGGCTGTGACCACGAAACAAAATAATGAACACCGGTGCTGCCTGGGAATTTGAGTGTGCCGTACAAGTTTTATTCCCCCGATAATTCCTCCATGCTTGCCTCATTTTTTCCATCTGCCAATTGGGGGTAGAATGCTGATTTACCGCAGGCACATTCTAGCACATTCTAGTAGAACAGGAGGCAGTGCCGACAGCTGCTAGCAGCTTGGTCCCTGCGGTCATCCTGCCTGGTTTTTCATCTTGGTGCTGCCTCTTTCCTGCCTTTGGGACCCCGGACAAGTTACCTGAGCTCTGTGCCTCAGTTTCCTCATCTATGAAATGGGCAATGATAATAGTCCCTACGTGCCAGGGTCATCGAGGAGCTCATTAGTTTCCCAGGGCTGCTATAACAAATTGCCTCAAGCTGGGTGGCTTACAACAAGAAATGTTCTCACCGTTCTGGAGGCCAGAAATCCAAAATCAAGGTGTCAGCAGGGCCGTGCTCCATTTGAAGGCTCTAAAAGAGAAGACTTCCTTGAGTCTTCCAGCCCCTGGTGGCTGCAGGGGCTCCTTGGCTTGTGGCTGCATCACTCCAGGCTCTGCCCATCTCTTCACATGGGCTGCTTCACATCTCTCCTCTGGGTGTCTTTTATAAGGACTCTTGACATCGGACACAGGGGCCACCTGAATAATCCAGCACGATCTTGAGATTCTTTGCTTAATTACATCTGCAAAGTCCTCTTCCAAATTCGGTCATAGTCACAGGTTCCAGAGACTAGGACATGGACACGTCTTTCAGGAGCCACCGTTCACCCCACTACAACCAAATAACGAAGGCACGTAACGTGCTCCACACAGAGCCAGGGACACTGTGAACGCTCAGTTGACAGGAGCTAACGACTGTTGTGCATCTAAAGGTTGTGCCTGGGGTTGAACTATGGAGACCTGTCCAACAGGAGAACAGAAAGCTGGGTGTAGAAAGGTGGGTCACCCTTTCCCCGCAGGCCTCTCGGGCTCGTGGCTCGACTTGCCATGCTGCATTTTCTAACCTGACCAAACTTGTTTGGGCCTTGAGATTTCCCCAAATTCTCTCTGTTCTAAACAAGCTTTTTTCAGAAACCACCAACTATTGCAAAGTCTGTAGTTTGCTTCACTAAAATCAGTCTCGAGGTGACCACCGGTCAGAGGCTGAGGAGAGCAAGTTACAAAACAACCCACTGCGCAGGAGGGAGAGAAACGTCCAGCAAACAAATGACCCACCTGACGCGTCACCATCTTGTTTGGTCTCAGACCAGAGCCATTTGGCCTCATCAGGCAATGATGGGCATCAGGTTTAAAGGTCAAAGTAGTTTTTCACTGAAGAGAAAGGAGACTGGTTTCACCCCCAAGAGTCAGTTCTGTGGCTGAACTGGGTGGGGGTGTGTATAAGCATCAGGGGTACCTCTGGTTGAAGGAAGAAAAGAGAAAAGAATGGCCTGGGCCTGATGAGGTTGGGGAGGCTGAGGGAGGCCAGGAAAGGCCAGTGGACGTGAATCTGGGATCCTCACTCTACCGTGGTAAAGTACAAGGAGAAAGGACAGCTACACTGGTTCTAACCCTGAAGGGCCATGTGACTGCTCAGGAGCCTCAGTGTTCTCATCTGTCAAATGGGTATCATAATAGGAAATACCCCATAGGGACTCGGTGCTCTGTGGATACCCAGGTGGTGCTCATGGGTGCCTATTGTTATTCCCGCCACTACCAGAATGAAGAATACTGGGTGGCGGAGGCACTTTGGTGGTGACCGGTTCAGTTCGAGGACAGCAGAAAGACTCGAGCTCTGAGCTCGACCTGCCTGTGTCTGGGATGGAAATGAAGCAGAAGGGCTGCCTCCAAAGTGCGGACAGCCTATGGGGAGGCCTCTGTGCTAGCAGAGAGGCTTAGTTCTTGAGCCCATAAAGCACCTGCATTCCCAGAACCAACTTGAGGACAGGAAGTAACATCAGAAGAGTGATAGTTCATGACTGTTGTGTGACCCTATCTTTACCCCTAGAAACCCCCCAAAATCACTAGCGGCTGAGGTCCTTGCCGGAAGGGCCATGCATGGTGTCCTTGCCCCTGGACTGACGGAAATGGGCAGTCACCCTGTGTGGGAGCACATGTACTCACTATTCCCCAGCTCTGCACAAAACTGACCAACAGAGAGGAAAGTGCACACCCTGTTCTCCTGACCACACCAGCTTCTAGGACCCTCTTCCTACTGAGACCAACCTCGGCAGATCTGGGCTTGATTTCCAAGGAGGCTGCTCACCTGGCTGAAGGGCGACTCTTGAGTCAAGAAGTCAGTATAATTTTAGCAAGTCTTTCCAATTGTGCCATGCGTTCAGAAAGCCTGTGTAGTTCTCTTTACTACCCACTTGCCCCAGTGTAATTATTTCCTTTTAAAGTTGAGAAGCACAGTGACCCTTAGATCTGTGGCAATGAACTTGCAGAACACCCAACACAAAGGTAACTTCTTAAAGCAACCGGGGAGAAAAGAAGATGGTTACACAAGAAAGACAATTAGATTGACATCCAATCTCACTACAATCCTGACAGAAATCAGAAGACAGTAAAATAGTGTCTTAAAAGTGCCCAGAGAGGGGCGCCTGGCTGGCTCAGTCGGTTAAGCATCTGACTCTTGATTTCGGCTCTGGTCATGATCACAGGGTTGTGAGATCAAGCCCCGCATTGGGCTCTGCGCTGGGCGTGGAGTCCGCTTGAGATTCTCTCTCTCCCTCTCCCTCTGCACCTCCCCACCGTGCCCTCTCTCTCTAAAATAAATAAATAAATCTTTAAAAAAAATAGTGCCCAGAGAGACTGTCAACCTAGAGTTTTTTCCAAGTACAAAAGCAGAAAATTAGAAGAGAACACTTGCTATTAACAAATCCCCGGCCGAAGGAATACAGATACTTTCACTTCTTTCTCTGACTCGGATGCCTTTTATTACGTTTTCTTGCCTACTTGCTCTGGCTAGAATTTTTAGTACATTATTGAATAGCAGTGGTGAGAGCGGGCATCCCTGTCTTATCCCTGATCCTAAGGGAAAAGCTTTCAGTCTTTCACCATTGAGTATGATGTTAGCTGTGGGCTTGTCATAAGTGCCCTTTCCCAGGTTGAGCAATTCCATTCCTAGTTGTTGAGTGTTTTTATTAGGACAGTTGTGTTGGATTTTCTCAGATGCTTTTGGACATTAACCCATGTGTCTTTTTCCTTCAGTCTCTTACTGGAGTGTATTACACTGATTTGTGTATGTTGAACCATCCTTGAAGTGTTAGGATAAATCTCATTTGGTCATGGTGGATAGTCCCTTTGATATGCTATTGGATTTGATTTGCTATTTTGTTGAGGATTTTTGCAACTATACTCATGAGGGTATTGATCTATGGTTTCTTTCCTTGTGGTGTCTTTGTCTGGCTCTGCTATCAGGATAATATTGGCCGCAGGTCATGAGTTAGAAAGATTTCCTTGTCTTCTATTTTTCACACTGAGAAAAATTGTTGAAATATATTAAAGGAGATTTAAATACATGGAAAGAAATCCTGCGTCCATGGATTGAAAGACTTAATATTGTCAAGATGGGAATAATCCCAAGTGACCTACAGATTCAATGTGATCTCTATCAACATCCCAGGTGCCTTTTTGGCAGAAACGGAAAAACTTATCCTAAAATTCATACAGAATTGCAAGGGCCCCCAAATAGTCAATTTTGAAAAAGAACCAAGTTGAAAGACTCATGCTTCTTGATTTCAAAACTTACTACAAAGCTATAATAACACAAGCAGTGTGGTACTGACATAGGACAGACATACAGATTCATGGAACAGAAGTGAGAGCTAGAAACAAACTATATAAGGTGAGCTGATTTCCCCAAGGAAAATGCCAAGACAATTCAATGCAGGAAAGAGTACTCTCTTCAACAAATGGTGTTAGGACAACTGATATCCACATGTGATGCAATGAAGTTGAACTCTTCATATTACATATAGAAATGAGCTCAAAATAGGTCCAACCTAAGTATAAGAGCTAAAACTATAAAAGCTCTTGGAAGAAAACATAGGAGTAAGTCTTCATAACTTTTGACTTTGCAATGGTTTCTTAGATATAACACCCAGATCACAAGCAAAGAAAGGGAGAAAAAAGTCTAAACTGGACCTTGTCAAAATTAAGAACTTCTGTGCATCAAAGGATCCTATCAAGAGAGTGAAAAGATGATTCCCTGAATGGGGAAATCTTTACAAATCCTGATGAGAGAGTCTAGCATCCAGAATATGTTAAGAACTCTTACAACTCATTAAAAAAAAAAGAACCCAAGTTAAAAATGAACACAAGACTTGAATAGACACTTCACCAAAGAAGATAGGCAAAAGGCCAACAAGCCCATGAAAAGATGCATAGTCATTTGTCATTCAGGAGATGCAAATCAAAACCACAACGAGATACCACTTTAGACCCACTAGGGTGGCTAAAATCAACAAAACAGAAAATAATAAGTATCAGAGAGGATGTGAAGAAATTGGAACCCTCATACATGGCTGGTTGGATGATAAAATGGTGTAGCCTGTGGAAAGCAGTGTAACAACTCCTCAAAAAGTTGAACATAGGATGACCATATGACCCAGCATCCCACTCCTAGGTATATACCCAGAAGAGTTGATAACAGGTATTCGAACAAAATCTGTACACAAGGGGGCGCCTGGGTGGCTCAGTTGGTTGAGCGACTGCCTTCGGCTCAGGTCATGATCCTGGAGTCCCGGGATCGAGTCCCGCATCGGGCTCCCTGCTTGGCAGGGAGTCTGCTTCGTCCTCTGACCCTATCCCCTCTCATGTGTTCTCTCTCTCTCAAATAAATAAATAAAATCTTAAAAAAAAAAAAATCTGTACACAAATTTCATGGCAGCACTATTTAGAATAACAAAAAGTAGGAACCACCCAAACAGCCATCAGCTGATGCATGAATAAAAATGTAGGATATTCAAACAAAGGAAAATTATTCAGCCACAAAAAGGAATGAAGTACTAATCCATACTACAACATGAACCCCAAAAACGTGATGCTCAGTGAAAGAAGCAAATACAAAAGGCCACATATTTTATAATTCCACTTATATGAAGTGTCCAGAAGTAGGAAAATCCATAGAGACAGAGAGGAGATTAGTGGGTATCAGGTGCTGGGTCAGGAGGATGGGAGGCAGGAGTGACTGCCTAATAGTTATGGGATATCCTTTTAGGGAGAAGAGAAAGTTCTGAACTAGGTAGTTGTGAAGGCTGCACAAGATTGTGAATGTATTTAATGTACTGTCTACTTTTAAAATGGCTAAGATGACAGATGTTGTTATATTTATTTTACCACCCAAAAAAAGCGTTCCAATAACTGAACTGAGAACTTAAAAGAATTTTCCTGTATCATATGCATCCCTGTTGACACAACTGGTTCATGTCTTTTAGAGGAAAGATACGACTTTGAAACAAAAGCATATCTGTTTTAAAACTACGGCCAAGTTAAGTAAATTTGCTGACTTTTGCGTCAGCTCAGTATTACTAACATTGAATTCCAAGAAGTATTGCATACTCTAAATTTATGACCATCAACAAAGTGTCCTTCCTATTTTTCTTATGCAACCCTACCCACCCCTAAGGCTGTTCAGTATCTGAAGGGACAACTGGGTAAGCCAGTCTTGGGGTTGGGTCCCCTGGGTTCTCTCACTTTGACAAGCCCACGGGCGTGTTTATATAACTTTTCTCTTTTGTCCTTTTTTTTTTCAACGATTGTATTGTGTAAAAATTAAGCATTTTAAAAACAGGACATTTAAAAATAGACATGTAAATAAAATGTAGAAGTAGAACAGGTGCAAAAGAAGAAACCCAGGACAGCGGAGGTGTGCGAGCCCCCTCTGTGACCTTGGCCATTTTTTTAGAAGCCAAAGCAGACACTGAACAAGAACTGGAGCAAGGGGTCTTACAGGAGGCCCAGAAGAATGTCCCTTTCCTGTGGGACCCGAGAGCCCCAGGAATGAGCATGCAGGGTACACAGGTCAATGCGGGTAATCGTGAGGCTCTCGTGTAGGGAGCTGTGCCATTTACAAAGCGCTTGCATGGGCAGTATCCCCGGGGAGCCTCACAACCGCTGGGTGGGGGATGCCAGGGCAGAGCTCACCGGTCCACCTTCCTCGACGGCTCACAGCGCCACCCACTGGCGAGACCCACCTCCAGAGCCACGGTACCATCAGCCTCGGGCTGGGCCCAGCCTGGAACCTGAAGATTCTCTCCCGGTGAGCCTCCCTTCGGCTGCTTTGCTAGAGCATCTGATGGGAGGTTCTCAGAGGCTCAGCACTGCCTGCCAGATCAGCCCCAACACAAAGGAACAGCTGGACCCAAAGATACCTGAGACCCAAAGGCTACTGACAAACAAGGTTCATGTATGAACAGGGGACTTTGTTCCATGCATGGGTCCCAAACTCTCTAAAGAATCCAATCGTGGCTACTGAATCATCCTATTTGGGGTTTTAGCCCCACGCTCTCCGCTAGCTAGGCTCATGGACGGAAGCCCCCAGTTTCTGTTCTACCCCTATCCTGTGCAGCCCATTCCCTAAAAGAGGGCTGGTCTAGATTTCCTGAGTTCCAATCTCTCTACACCAAATAACTGACTTAGAAAAACAGAGAGAAAAACCAGACCCAGTCTTTGCTGGGACTGAGCCTTAGCTTTTTTTTTTTTTTTTTTTTTTTCTTTTCCCCACCTGATCTATGTCTCCATTCTTCCTCAGTGTTAATAAAAGGTGATCCCTCTGCGGTAAGTAGGGAAACAGAAGAAGGAGCCCTCACTGCACAAGAAGTAGAAGTCAGGCTTGAGCTCCGCCACGGGGTCTTAAGCCTATTAAGACCAAAGAAAGGGTTGTCCATCGTCTGAGGTCCACTGGGCAGTGGGCCCTGAGAATGAGCCGTGGAGAGTAAGTTCCAGGCCCACATCACAGTCACAGAGGGTTCTTGCAGGTGGGGGAGGGGACATGGAGCGCAGCTGAGCCCCCAGCCTTGACCTCCACCATCCAGCCTAGCGGATCCCCCCATTCTTCTCTGAACTGCCCTCTTCTGCAAAGCCAGAATTTATTTCATATCTCACCCAGATGTTACGGTGGATGCCTTTCAATTCACCCTGGCTCAGAAACAATGGGCTATTTAATTGGAAGAGCCCCAGATTCAGGGTCAGGATTCCAGAATCAGCCCCCGGTTAACAGGGAACTTTGAGCAAGTCATCTGCTGCTCTGAGGCTCAGATCTTTCATCTGTAAAATGGGAGGATTGGATTAGATCAGAGTTTCCTGCACTGGGGTCTGTGGAACACTATGTCCCAAGAAGATGATGCAACTTAGGGAAAAAAAGGTCCAGGGTCACTTAAGGAAATTCTGATGGGGGCCCCTCTTTGCAATTCAAGCACACATGAGGATGTTAGGAGCCCTAAAAAAGCCCCACAGTAAAGGAACTGCTTCGGTTTCTTTAATCCAGTGTTTCCAAGCTTTCTTGACCTCAGAACAGTACTCTCCTTTTTTTTTTGCGGAACATAAATTAAGATCTTGAGGAATATAACCTTTGACAAATTACTTTGGGAAACAATGGATGAAATGATCCCTAAATTCCAGTTCAACTTTAAACATCATAGTTTTGAAAAACAGGAGTCCTGAATTAGGAGATACGATCTCAGTTTGAAATGAAGTCATTCTAAGATACACGGGCCAGTTGAAAACCAGAATAAACATCGGTGCAGAGCCCAGAGCAGAGCCCTCCAGCAGGCGGCAGGAGACACTCAGCCCAGCTTGGGGGAGAGCAAAATCCAGCCCACGTGTCCCAGGTCCGCTCCTGGCATCCCGGCCCCCCAACTCCCCTTCTCAGGCAGGAGTCTGGACGGGGGAAGGAGAGAAAGAACTGCCTTTGTTTCTGCCCAGTGCCCTAGAAAGTCACTTCTTTTCATTTCATAAGAACATTGTTCTAAAAGACCCCTCTTAATTTCAAAGATGCTTTTACAGAGTTGATCTCAGCTGGGCGTGTTCCTAATTGGGCTTCTTTTTTCCAACTGCGAGCACTGTTTTATGCCGATGTGTGAATTAGACCACTTTCTTCGCTTGTGTCTCTTGGCCTTCTGCGTCGTTGATTTTGTTCATTCCTTCATTCACAGGGAATACTTAATTAGATGTGAAACAAATGGAAAATCATGATGGCTTTGCAGAATCGGGTGGTTGGGGGCAGTTATACCTTCCGGGCATTAGACGTGAGGACTCAGCAGGAACTGCGGAGGCTAGTCCAGGGTTGGACGTTTTGGTCTGTGATTTAAATCTTTGCCTCTCCCTTGTGTCCGTAGCTCCTCAACCACGTGGTAAGTTCCTGGAGCCAAAGCCGGGTTCCTCTTCTCTGATCTCCCACAGTGCCCGCCACAGTGACCTATGAAGACTGACACTTGCCAGTGCGGGCTACACCCTCACAGCTGCTGGTTGAACGAGGGGAGAAGATAAATGAACACTGGGCCCCAGCCGACAGCCTGTCCAGGCTTTGACGTGAAATCTATGTCCCAAGAGCTGTGGCCAAGCAGATCTTTTATTGTCCCCAAAGTGGATTTTTGACAGTTACTTACCTGTTACTTGCTTTGACAGTTAAAAACCCAAGCCTTTGAACCAGAAAATGTGAGCCTGAGAATAAATTTGAAGTCACTGGAGACAAATTCTCAGATGCCCGCATGGCCTTGTGAGCACGTTATCCAAAATCCGGGGCCTGAAACCCCTGTGCATGAGTAACTAGTGATCTTGGGCGCATTGCTTCATTTCTCTGTCCTTCTGCCTCTTCACCTAAAATGGGGATATCGGTAATCCCTCCACGGAGATTATGGAGAGAATTACATGAGGACTGTGTACAGAAGAGTCAGCATGCTGCCTGGATGGGGCATATAAATTCTGCAACTGAATGAGATGAGCATACCAAAAAAGTCGAAAGGAGGGCATGGAAAGAAAAATGCCTCTCAAATTAGTATAAAAATATAATGCAAAAATAGAACAATATAATAGTTCTTTGGAACAGGAAAAGTAATTTAAAAATTCAGATGGAAGGGGGGCGCCTGGGTGGCTCAGTTGGTTAAGTGACTGCCTTCGGCTCAGGTCATGATCCTGGAGTCCCTGGATCGAGTCCTGCATCGAGGTCCCTGCTCGGGCAGGGGGAGTCTGCTTCTCCCTCTGACCCTCCCCCTCTCATGCTCTCTCTCTCTCTCTCTCTCTCATTCTCTCTCTCAAATAAATAAATAAAATCTTTAAAAAAAAATTCAGATGGAAGTATAAATATTCAAGAGTGCCAAAAAAATTTTTGAAAAATAATAGTAAGGAGGAATTAGCCCTAGGAAATAATAGAACTTAGGTCTAAAGGTACTACCACAAAAATAAGTCTGATTTTGGCACCAAAGTACACAAATATATCACTGGCTCAAAATTGAGAGTCCAAAAATAGACCCAAGGGTATGTGAGCACATAATGCATAATAAAGGTGACATTTCAGCTCACTGGGCCAAGTTGTTTATTTACTAAATGATGCCAACCTAATTGATTCTGCACCTGTTTTGAATAAAGTTAGATCCTTTCTGTCCACTGCCTACAATAATAAATTCCACATGGATTAAAAACTTAACGTACCAATCTAAAATTTTTAAAAATTAAATGAAGTGTAGGTGTGGATAATACCTTATTTGGTAAAGTATGGATACCCAGGAACCATATGGAAAAGACAGACGGATTTAATTTTTTAAGTATATGATTTTTCTCTATAAATACTGATACCACAAACAAAGTTGAAAGACAAAGACAATCTTGGGAGGACAAATCTATAATATTTATGCTAGATAAAAGAGTCATTTGTAAAGATTTCCTACCAGTTGTTAAGAAGATGACAAATCCCCATTGGGGACGAGAGGAAGAAGAGACTTCCATTTTCAGAAATGTTCTGGAACAAGTATCCAAAAAAAACCCTTTCTCGGTACACAGAGATCTAAAAGTGCTTGAGAGAGTATAGTAAAACATTTTTTAAAGCATGATTGAGCTGGCAGTAAAGTCAGGGAAACGCCCAGAGGGCAGAAACTACCAGAACATGCTAACCAGAGGGGAAGCAAATGCTGGAGTCGGTGTTTGCTCAAAGTTTCCTCAAAAACTGAAAAATAGAACTATCATATGATTCAGCATTGCCACTCTGGGTAGGTACCCATAAGAACTGAAATCAGGATCTCAGAGAGCTATCTGCACTCCATATTCCCCGCAGCATTATTCGCAATAGCCAAGGCATGGAATCAACATAAAGTGTCTGTAGGCAGATGAATAAGTAAAGAAAATGTGGTATATACATACAATGGAATATTATTCAGACCTGAAAAAGAGGGGTGTTCTGCCATTTATGACAATATGGATGAATCTAGAAGACATTACGCTGAGTGAAATAAGCCACAGAAGGACAAAAACTACACAATACCACTCATATGAAGAATCTTAAAAAGTCAAACTCATAGAAGCAGGCAATAGATGGTGGTTGCTAGGGTCTAGGGAAGGGGGACATGGAGTGCGAATAATCAAAGGGTACAAAGTTTCAGTTATACAAGATGAGCAAGTTTTAGAGATCTCCTGCACAGCACGTTTCTGTAGTTAACAATGTTGTATTATTATACATTTAAAAATTGGCCAAGAGAGTAGACCTTTTGTTGTGTTCTTATCACACACACACAAAAAAGTTAAAGAGGGCGAGAGGAAACTTGGGGAGGTGATGGATTATTTATGGCATAGACTATGGTGATGTTTTCATGGGTGTATATTTTTTTCCAAACTCATCAAGTTGTAAGTACATGAATCATGCACAACTTTTGTTCGTCAATTACACCTCAATAAAACGGCTTAAAAATTCCATTAAAATGATTTTTAAAAAAGATATCTTTTCATCCGTGGTGGCTAGAGCCTGGGTTTTAAGAGGCCAGAAGATGCCAAAAACAGCCTGGAATCTAGCAAAGAGGTCACATTAGAGACCCCACATGGAGCCAAAACTCCAGAAGGGAGTGTGTGAACCATAATATACCTTCAACATAAGGACACAGAGAGTTTAAATGGAAAACAATTGAAAATGATACAACATGCAAATTGGAACCAGATGAAAACTGATTCATCAAAGTCTATATGTCAGACAAAATATACCTTACAAGAAGTGCTACCAGAGAGAGGGACATTATATAGGATAAAAGGGTACACAGACCAGCAAGATATCACAGTCCTAAATCTGCATGTCCCCGATATCATAACTTTAAAAGGTAGAAAGCACAAATTGACAGAACTCAAAAGAAAGAGACAAATCCACAATCATAGCAGGAAGCTCTGTTGTACCTTGCTCAGCTGCTGATAGAGCAGTTAGATAAAAAACCTTAAGAATATAGAAGATCTGGGGCGCCTGGGTGGCTCAGTTGGTTAAGCGACTGCCTTCGGCTCAGGTCATGATCCTGGAGTCCCTGGATCGAGTCCCGCATCGGGCTCCCTGCTCGGCGGGGAGCCTGCTTCTCCCTCTGACCCTCCCCTCTCTCATGTGCTCTCTGTCTCTCATTCTCTCTGTCTCAAATAAATAAATAAAATCTTTAAAAAAAAAAAAAAAAAAAAAAGAATATAGAAGATCTGGAAAATACCCTTAACAACTTGGATCCAGTTAATATATAGAGAACACTGAAGCTGACAATGACCAAAGCCACACACTTTCCAAGTGCACATGGAATATTTACCAAAGTTTCACATAAGCTGCTCAATTTTAAAAGCCTAAAAGCATTCAAAAGCTTGGAAGCATTCAGAGTACATTCTCTGCTAACTGTAGAATTGAGCTAGCAGTCAACAACAAAGACAACTAACTAAAAGACTGCTAAGTGCCTGGCAATTAAAGAATAGGTATATTAGAAGTAAGAAATTCCCTTCCTGGGTATATGTATCTGTTCACCGAGAAACATGTACCAGGATATTATTAGCCATACTGTTACTAAGAACAAAATACTGGAAGCCACCCAAATGCCCACCATTAACATGGGTAAATAGATTGTGGAGGACCCATGCACCGTAGAACATTACACGCCAATAAGGAAAAATGAACTCTTGCTACATACAACAGGATGGGTGAAGCTCACATGCTGATCACTGAAAGAAGCCAAATCAAGAATGAAGAGAAGGACAGGAAAAACTCTTCTAGACTAGGGGAGGCAAAAGAGTCATAATAGCCAAATCTGGGGGGTGGAATCTGATTGAATTCCAGATGTTTTAAAAAATCATATAATAGGTTTTGAGGATAATTGGAGACTTTGGAGTCTGAACTGTATGTTGGATGAAATTATTAAATTCATACTGATGTTCTTGGGTGTGGTAATAATGATGAGGTTGTATAGAAAAAGTCTTATTCTTGGGATATGCATGCAGAAGTGTTTGGAGTGAATACCTTGATGTTTGCAGCTTACTTTTGAATGGTTTGGTAAAAAGGAAGTGTGTGTGTGTGTGTATGTGTGTGTGTGTGTGTGTTTATATTCATAGAGGTGGAACCTATGTGACAAAATGTTAACAGCTGGTGAATCTAGGTGAAAGGTGCATGAGTACTCGCCATTCTGTTCTTTTAACTTTTCTAGAGGCTTGAATTTTTTTCCGAAGAAAATAAAAGGAAAAATGAGCATAATGCATGCCAATTACAGAAAATGTGTAAAATAAAAGACAAAGAAAGAAAAAGGAAATTGAGAATCCAAATAGACTTTTTATGGCTATAACCTGAAAAGAAATTGCATCAGTAGAGAATAATTTTATTCAATATTCAGTTGGAGGTTTTAGCCACACAGTAATAAAAGAAAAAGAAATGAAATAGAGATTGAACAGGAAGAAATAAAATTATCTACATAGAAAACCCCAAGAGAAGCTACAGAAAAATTATTAGAACTAAGAGTTTGGCCACGATTATTGCATAGAAGATCAATAAACAAAAATAAAATGCATTTCTATGTCCTAGCACCACTGATCTAGAAAAAGTCCTTTAAAAAAATTCCATTAAAACAGCAACAAAAATAAGTCAACAAAAAATAAATCTAACAAAAGCTTTACAAGATCTTTATGTAGCAACCAGTCAGACTTGACTAAAAAGCATTAGAGAAAGCCGCAGTAATGGGGAGAAAGCTATGTTCATAGATGGTAAGGTTCAACTTTATCAGTTTCCCCCAAATTAATTTCTAAGTTCAATTCAATTCCAACCCAAATCTCCAAAAGGTTTTTCACTGTACTTGACAAATAGATTCTAAAAACACATACGGAGGAGCAAGAAGAGCCAAGATAATTTCGAAGTTAGTAGAGTTTGCCCTGGCAGGTATTAAGACTTCATTTACAGCCAGTGCAATTAAGATAGTGTGGTATGGTTGCACGGACAGAAACACGGATCAGTGGGACAGAATGGTTGACCCAGAAACATATACAGAAAATTTATATTCCCGCATGAACATGGACACTTTATACTCGCCGAGGTGGCATTGCAAATCAGTATGAAAAGGACAGGCTAGTCAATGAATCAATAACCTAAATGGAAAAAATCAAATTAGATCCTCACCTCTTACCAAACATATAAATAAATCCCAGGTGGATTCATGGCTTCAAAGTAGGAGGGGGCAGTTTAAAACTTCTAGAATAAAATATAGGAAAATGTCATTGTTATTTCGAAGTAGGAAAGGTTTTCTTCAACAAAACACAAAAAGTATAAGCCATGAAGGAAAAAATTGACAAATTCGACCATCTTAACATTAAAAATGTTTGTGCACCAAAAGGCACCATAAATAAAGGTTTGAAAAGATGATCACTAATTAGGAGAGGAAACCTGCCATATAGATAGATGACAGACATGGAATTAGGATCAGGGACATATAAACAACCATGAAGCAGGAAGAAAAAAACACAAATTCAACAGAAAAATGAGCAAAATCCATAAAAAGACATTTCTCAAATGAAGCATAAGGGGCACCTACGAAAAGATGATCCGTCTTGTTGGCAATTAAGGAAATACAAATTAAATCTCACTATGAGTTTCCAGTTGACTCCCATTATTAGCAAAAATTAAGACTCGGGTAACACCAAGTGATGGTGAAGATGAAGAGGCAATGGAAGCTCCTCCCCTGCTGTTGGATACAACCCTGCCAGATAGCATTTCACAATAGCTGAAGGGGTGCATATCTTATGACACTGCCATCCACTCCGGGGTACATTCTAGAAGAATCCTTGTGCAGGAGGAAGACACACAAGAATGCTCAACTCAACATTATTTCTCATAGCAAAAATCGGAAAGAACTTCACTGACGATTGACTTTGTGACCAGGAAGGTGGAGAAATAGTAGCAGGTGAACCGAACATAGTTCTTGCTGTCAGGAGGACAGGCGGGAGGGGAGGAGATGAGCCTTAAGCGAGGGAGCAAAGAAATAAGCACGTGTTTCCAGATCGTGACAAATGCTAGGAAGGAAAATCATAGGGTGCTATGGGAAAGCCTACAAAGGAATGCAAATCGGTTTGGGGGTCAGGAAAATTTGCTGAGGGAGGGACAGTAGAGCTGAGACGCGAAGCTTGAGGAGGAGTCAGCCCAGCAAGGAGCAGGCTCAAGGATCCTAGGCAGGGGGAAGGAGGTAGCACCCTGGAAATTGTGGGGGGAGGGAGAGGCAGAGACTTAGCCTGGAAAAGGGCAGGGGCCTGAGGAAGAGGAGAAGGCTCAGAAGAAAACCATGCAAGGTCTCCTGGGATATGTAAAGATCTTTAGCCTAAAAGCAATAAAAAAACCAAAACCAAAACCAAAAACATTAAATCATTCTGAAATAATCAGATTTGTATCTTTGGAAGTCCCCCCTGTTGACAATATCAAGTGCTGGGCAGGATGCAGGGCACCTAGAAGCCTCCTCCACTGATGGGGGGAATATCAAAATGGCGCAGCCATTTTGGAAAACAGCCTAGCATCTTCCTGTCAAGTTCAGCAGACACTCGCCATATGACCCTAGAGAAATGAGGGCTTGTGTCTGCACACAAACATGAATGATTTAGTCGTAACAGCTAAGAACTGGCAACAACTCAAATGTCCTTCAGCGGATGAATGGACAGTCTGCGGTACACACATACAATACGATAAACAGAATTAAAGGCACAAAGGACTGCTATATGTGATGACGTGGATACATCTCAAATGTACTTTGCCGAGTGAAAGAAGCCAGATGCACAGGGCTTCATTCTGTGTGATTCCATTCCTATAACATCCTGGGGAAGGCAAAACTATAGGGACTGAAAATAGACCAGGGGTTGGGGGAGGGGTTGATTATAAAGGGTCAAGGGGGGACATTCTGGGGTGATGGGGATGTTCTTTTTTTTTTTTTCAAGTAGGCTCCATGACCCTGAGATCAAGACATGAGCTGAGATCAAGAGTCAGACCCTTAACCGACTGAGCCACCCAGGCGCCCTGTTGGGGATGTTCTTTAGATTGTGATCATGGCTACACAATTTTATGCCTTTATCAAAACATATAGATAGAAGTGGACACCAAAAGGGGGGAGTTTTACTGTATGTAATTATGCCTTAATAAGAAAGTAGGAAGGGAGGGAGGAGGGAAGAAAGAAAGAAAGAACAAGCCACTCTGGCCTACCCATGGGGAAGTGATTAGAGACTTCTGGTCAGTCTGGTGGCCTGAATCCAATGGGATCTCCCCTCCCACTCCACAATCAGGGAGTAAGTCAGAGGAGCCGGTGAGGGAGAACAGAGGGGATGGAAGTGCTATCCAGGAGGCCTTGCTTTATGCTTATTAACCAGCTTCACAGGCACCAGGGGTGGGGCCTGGTGGCCAAGGGGTGTTTACAGGCTGCAGTAAAACTGTTATTTTATGGCTGGGGTGCAGGCAGGAAATTGGGGGTTTATGGTTCACTAAGCATCAATAGCGGTTAATCTCAGAAACTCCACGGCCTTTCATGGGTCCAAAGCACTATACAAACACTAAGTGAGAAAGTCATATGCTCCACCACCCACCTAGAGAAGTGCCTCTGCCAAGCACTCTAAACCTAAGCTTTTCTCCTCCAGCGGGAGCCGCAAGGCCCAAGTCAGTGTAGTTAAGTTCAGTTCATTTTTGTTTTCCAAAGAAACAAAGATTTAGCAATTCTTTTGCTTAGAAGAAAATAAAAAGAAAAACTTGACCCCACCAAAGGGTTCAAATAAAAGGATGAATCATTACAATGTGAATTGCTTACATGTTATAGATTTTACAGTTTTTAATAGGGTCGTCCCACTCAGCTTCTCACTTGGCCCTCATCCGTGTCCTTGAGGGAAGCAGGAATCATCACCCTCATTATCCAGATGAGGAGACTGAGTTTTTTTTAAAAGGTGGAGGGATTTGGTTGTTGGTTAGTTTTGTTATTTGTTATTTTGTTATATGCCTTTGGTTGCAAGTAACAGAAATTTTTTTCAAACTGGACAAGACAAGGAAAAGAAAATGTAGTGGCTCATGCCATTAAAGACAGGGCTCACTTCAGACATAACCACATGCAGGAACTGGTGTTTCTCTTCATCTCTGGGTTCTTCCTTCCCCTGCGGGCATGTGTCCCAGGCAGACTCCCTCTACATGGTGGTGTCTGGTAAGTAAAGATCTGCTTTACTATTACAGACATCTATCCTAGTATAAGGAGCTTCTTTTCCCCTTTGGTTCCAATGGAACCTCCAGAACTGAGTCTCATTGAACCCATCACTGTGGCCAAGGGGTGGAAAATGCTGATGGCCCAGGTCTGTGCTGTGGCCACTCATGAGATTGGTGGGCTCTGCAACCTAACATTCTGGAGGCTCCCAGTGGAAAGACTAGCTCCTTGACCCATGACAGTGAGACCAGGTTCACCAGTCAATAAATTAAGTATATAGCTCCCCATCAGCTTTTTATTGCTTCATCTTAAAAAAAATAATGAGTAAGCCTTCAGGGAGGAAAAAGAGAAAAATTTATAACAAGGAAAAACAAGTGTAAAATCAGTGGTAAAACTGACTCTAAAGGAAGTAGAGCTAGTTCAGGGGATGGATGGTTTTCAAAACTTCTGCAGAAAGCTTTGAGAATATGTCGCAACCAGGAAAACGAAAAGTTGCTATGAAGATGAAATAACAAAGAGCATTTGAAAGGTAAAAGGAGAACTGCCAAAATTAAAAATTTGATGACAGGTTTGAAATAGAAAGTCAGGAAATCTTCCAGAAGATAGAACGACAACAACAACAACAAAACAGCAGAGATGGAAAATATGAGAAAATTAACAGACATGAAAGACTGACTGAGGAGATACAACATCTGACTGATACAAGTTCCAGAAAGAGCTTTGGGAAAGTGAGGAGCACAAAAACAATCCTTAGGGCTAAGATAACAACTATTTAGATCAAAAGCACCCACGGAATGCCCAACGAGTGAATGGAAATTTCCAAACACCATATCGTGGTGAAATTTCCAAACACCAAGCATAAAGAGTAGATCCCGGAAACTTCTAGAGAGAAACAAACACACAAAAAGTTGCTATCAATGCAATGGAACTCAGACTGGCATCAAAAGATGCAATTAGAACACTAGGGAAAAACGGAGCAAGCCTTTCAAATGGTGAGAGGACATTAGTTTCAATTGGGAATTCCATGTCCAAGTGGTCAACAGAGTTTAATTGAGTCTGAAGGAAGGAAAAAAGTCGTTTTCAGATTTACCAGGACTCTGACCATTTGTCTCCCACACACATTTTTTTCTGAGGAAGTTACTTGAGGATGTGCTCCAGCAAATCAAGTCCTCTTTCTTGAACTTGATAAAGGGGAAAATGTGGTGCCCGACCCATGAGAGGAATGAGAGGAAGTTCCAAGATACCAGCAACATCAGGAGGCCTGGAGAACAATTAATTTGGTTGGGAAGAAGGAGATGGAGGATCCCAAGAAGAAGATACCTGGAAAAACAGGGATTGGAGAGGTTCTATATATCCTGAGACTTTGGTACCAAGTAAAAGGGTATATAACAAGCAATCAGTACACAGTAAGAAGTAAGGCAATGAACCATACAAGAACTTTAGGAATATAACCCCCTGAAATGTTTACTATAGATGCAGGAAAATGAATTCAGAGCCAGATTGCCTAAACTTGTAAAATCCAATTCTGGAACTTATCAGCTATGTGATCTTACATAACCTCTTTGTGCCTCAACTTTCTCATCTGTATAATGGGGATAACATTAATGCACCATAGGATTGTTACAAAAATTACATGGATTCATACATGTAAAGTGAGTAGTGCAGTGTCTGTCCCATCTTAAGAGCTCAGTAAATCCTAGCCATTATTATTATGGGCTTTTCTGAAAGAATCTACTTGTGGATAAAACCAACCAATCAAAACAAAACAAAACAAAACAAAAAAACCCCACACAGAATCAGAAAAACTGTAGTGATCATGGTGTCCATTTAGTAGAACAAAGATACTGGTTAAGGTCATGTTAACTACCTTAACAAGCACAGCCAACATAGATAAGGGCTCAAACATGATGGACGTTTATTTCTGGTTCATATAAATTCCAAAATAGTTGTTTCCTGATTGGTAGGCGGCTCTCCTCTGACTATTGAGTCAGGGCTCCAGGTGTCTGTCATCCTGTGGCCCCCGCAGTATCCAGGGGTGTTGGGTTCTCACGCATCCAAGCAGCAGGACGGGAAGGAGCACAGAGCATCACACACTGAGGTCTTCACCTGCCAGGCCAGCAAGCAGCACACAGCAGGGCAGCCCGTGGGCCATTGTCTAGGGCCTGTGATCGCAGAGGAGGCTGGGGACTGTAGTCCGGCGGGACCAAAGGGTGAACAATTTGGTGAACAGCTTGTCACAAAAGGCTTTGTGGTGTCCCAACAGGATGTCAATGCTATACACTTGGACGGAGTAAATAAGAATAGTATTCAGAGGTAGGAAGGAAGATGGGAACATCAAGGGGGCTTAATTTCCTTCTCTGAGCAGGGCATCCATCTACGAGGCTTCACATAAAAGCGTGTTGTTAAAAAAAACAACTCTAATGACTCCAATCTCCTGATTTTTCCACACTCTGTTTTTTCACCTTCGAAGAATCTTTTAAATTAATACCTTATAAAGAAGAGCATTTATCTGAAGTTCAGATAGCACATAGCCTAACCTCAGTTTCCTTTCCTTCTGTTCAAGTAAGATGAAATTTAGTGCTTCATGATTCTTTCAATGAATGCATACCTTGATGTCAAAGCTTACTTGGCACTTCCCAAAGCCCGGAAGTCCCAGCTCAGACCGGCATCCCGGAATGAGATCCCATTAGCAGCATGGAAATCCCTCAGCCATCACTTGCCTGGCCGATGCTCCCCACTTCTAAGGCCTCTCCATCAGCAGCTGCACTGCAGACTCCTCAGGAGGGTCATGAAGGTGCGGTTTCCAAGGACAACACCCCTTGTCTCCGCCTTGCACCCTCCCCATGTGCTGGGTTTTACGCTCTGTGGGAAGGAACAGTGAATGTTCTCCCCCAACAGGGAGAAGTTGGGGCTGGGAGGACTCAGGCTGTCTGCCAGCTTGGATCCAAGAAAGGATGCGGGGCCAGAGTTAGGGGGTTGATGGAATTTGCTGATGTGGATTCTTTTCGTCTAAGAATTGCAGAAATGCTGGTAGGTAACACTTTCCAGGGCAGGAAGTAAACACTATACTTAAAGAAAGAAAGAAAGAAAGAAAGAAAGAAAGAAAGAAAGAAAGAAA
>NW_023270418.1:22487414-22540261 GCF_011800145.1 Mirounga leonina | reverse complement strand
AAGAAAGAAAGAAAGAAAGAAAGAAAGAAAGAAAGAAAGAAAGAAAGGGAAGCTCTAGAATCAGCAGACTCCAGAAGGATTTGCCCTAAGTGCTTTGCAAAGCTAACCTAGCACCCCCTCTGGCCCCCACCAGGATAACTCAAAATTGCTGAGGGCTCCCAGGGACCCTGCTTCCAGGAGATAGTGAGGGAAACCTCTGCTCTGGATATCTATGCCGCGTCTCACCGTGTGAGAACTTTCTTTTTTTTTTTTTTTTTAAAGATTTTATTTATTTATTTGAGAGTGAGAATGAGAGAGCATGAGAGGGGGGAGGGTCAGAGGGAGAAGCAGACTCCCTGCCGAGCAGGGAGCCCGATGCGGGACTCGATCCCGGGACTCCAGGATCATGACCTGAGCTGAAGGCAGTCGCTTAACCAACTGAGCCACCCAGGCGCCCCCGGTGTGAGAACTTTCTGATTGCTGTCCTGGAACCGTGTGCCTGGGGCGGACAGCACCAACCTTCCACCCAACTCCCAGCCCCCAGAGAGACCCAGCATCCCAGTGCTCACCCTCACCTATCCATCTACCCCCACCCAGCTGGGGGATCCTTTCTCCTGAGTTTGGAGATTCCTCAGGCAGGGAAACAGGTCTGCAACCAAACACGTGCCCACCCAGCTCCGCAGACGTCTCCACCCCCTGAGAACTTTGACTGTCATTCATTCATGTCGCTCTTTGAGGACCAAGTACTCTGCTAGGGTGTGGGGATCATACACAAGTGCACACACACACACACACACACGTCCCTAACAATACATTTAGCATGAGGCTCATCACACAGAGAATAACCTAATGTATTCCTCATGACATGACAACCCTAATATTAGCCATCCTCCCCCCATTTTACACTTGAGGAGACTGAGACGGAAAGAAATTTGAAGCGATTAGCCACAGCTCCGAAGTGGAGCAGCTGAGACTGGACCCCGGCAGTCTGATTCCGTGCTGGCCTCGTAACCTCCATGCCCTCTGTGAACGGTGGCGGGTTTGCCTGAGCCGTAGCCCCAGGACGCCAAGGAGCAGCAAGGACCTCGTGGGTAGGAAAGCACAGGGAGGATGATAGAGAGAGGCTTGCAATTCAAAGGTGAGCTTTGCAAATTAGGGGCCTGGGCCGGCCCTGACTGAAGCCACGGAAGAAACCCAGGGCCGGCTTTTGTTTCTTTCTTCTCCTGGGGCAATTCATAACACTGTATTTCAGAGCCAATGCAAATTTATGGTGGCCGAGAATTCAAAATCGCATTATTTTTTATGGTAAGACTATAAAGGCTTCCAAGAAAATGCATGTTTGCTGCTATTCCTTCAGGTCCTTCAGGCCCATACTAGGTATGGAGAGACAGTTGGAGAAATGCTGATTCGTAATAATAATGACAACAATCGTAACAGCTAGTATTCGTGAGCCCCTTTGCATGCAATGACTGCCTTTACTTGTGTTAACTCATTTGATCCTTGCAAGAGCCCATTAAGTATGAGCAGGGTTTTTGTATACCAATGATATCTCATTACACTGTAAAAACGAGGATTAAGCAATTGTGCAGTGCCCAACAGGTGCACATGTCTTGTGACGGAGTAATTGTAGTTCTCTAACTATAAAATAAAATACTATCTTTCTTATAAAAAAAAAAAGCCCCATGGGGTTGACTAAGGCAACTGGGGGCTCAGAGAGGGGAAGTGACTTTGCCTGAGGTCCCACAGTGAGACTGACCCACAGAGACAGGGCCGGTTCAGGCTCTGAGTTCAGCAGGTGGCTATGGATGGAGAGCGTGGTGAGCTGCCCGGAATTGAGCCAAGGGCAGTGGTAACAGCAGGCAGTGGGGGGAAGGTGAATGTGGTCCTTGATTCTCTCCTGCACCCAGGTGACTTTCCTTAGGGGCGGGTCGAAAAAGGCTGGATAGAGAGGCAGGCAGCACCAACAGTGGTGTGCAAAGATCTAATTAGAGAGTTGGCAGCATGTAGGGAGGCAATGAAATGAACCCAAGGCCCTGCTCTGGCCCCGAGGCACAGCCAAGGTAATGATGTTTCTCAAATTATGGTCCCTGGACCGCCCACACCAGTGCCACCTGAGTCTGTTGACAAATATATATTTCCCATGTGAATTTAAATGACAAAGGACTCTTCACTTATCTATTAAAATAAGAAATCTAACAGAATCGTGGGCTCTTATTTTGTTCCCATTATATATGTGGGAGAAGAAGAAAGCCCAGAAGTTCGGTCCTGATTTGACAGAGCATCTTACAAGTCTTTATGCTCTTGGCGACTACAGAGACGCCCAGTACAGCATTCCCATCAGAGAAATGGCTGGTCCAAATTGCCAGTTTCTATTCGAAAGGTTCTTTCTAAAGGATATGGTGGCAATCTTTGAAGTCTCGTGGCCTCTCCATGTACTTGGCCTTCCCAGTATTTGGAAGCTCATCACCAGTGAGTGTTCCAAGAGGCTCAGGACGAAGCAGGAAGGTTTAGTCTTGGATCTCAGAGGTCCCTTCTGTGCTTTCTGTTGTGCAGCGAATTACCAAGGCCAGCCTGCTGCAAAGGTGAGGGAAACGGACTCCCCCTTTCAGTGTGGGGGTGGCACACATTTACACATTTATGGGGAAGAAAGGGATCAATGGCCATCTTTGGAGATCATCAACCACATCCCACCAGTCTCTGCACTGCACAGAAACCAAGAAGGATAGTCTCATGAATGATCTCAATTTTACATCATATCTAATCAGATTGTTTGCAAAAGAAAGACCTTGCCCCGGCTGTAGCTATAGAGAAGAGGGAACATCGCTTTCATTGGTTTCTGAGATTCTTCTGTTCATTATGAACCCTTCAAATTTTGAGGGTGACAAAGATACAAAAGTAGGGATCTGAAAGGGTACGTGCACCCCGATGTTTATAGCAGCAATGTCCACAATAGCCAAACTGTGGAAAGAGCCAAGATGTCCATCGACAGATGAATGGATAAAGAAGAAGTGGTATATATATACAATGGAATATTATGCAGCCATCAAAAGGAATGAGAGCTTGCCATTTGCAACAACGTGGATGGAACTGGAGGGTATTATGTTGAGCGAAATAAGTCAAACAGAGAAAGACATGTATCATATGATCTCACTGATATGAGGAATTCTTAATCACAGGAAACAAACTGAGGGTTGCTGGAGTGGGGGGTGGGGTGGGAGGGATGGGGTGACTGGGTGATAGACACTGGGGAGGGTATGTGCTCTGGTAAGCGCTGTGAATTGTGCAAGACTGTTGAATCTCAGATCTGTACCTCTGAAACAAATAATGCAATATATGTTAAGAAAAAAGAAGAAGAAGAAGAAGAAGAAGAAGGTAGTAGGAAGGGAAGAATGAAGCGGGGGAAATCGGAGGGGTAAACGAACCATGAGAGACGATGGACTCTGAAAAACAAACTGAGGGTTCTAGAGGGGAGGGGGGCGGGAGGATGGGTTGGCCTGGTGGTGGGTATTGAGGAGGGCACATTCGGCATGGAGCACTGGGTGTTATGCACAAACAATGAATCATGGAACACTACATCTAAAACTAATGATGTAATGTATGGGGATTAACATAAGAATAAAATATATATAATTCAATAAAATATTCCTAAAATAAAAAAAAATTTTTGAGGGTGAGACCTGGGATGTAAACAGTGTTATAAGCAATCAATGAGTAACTCTCAACTCCAACACAGAACAAAGGAAGGAGCAAAGGAAGGAAAGGATTTTACTTATGAGCAGTGATGGAAGGCATAGATTTCACTGCTCATCACGACCAGGCCCACTGGTGACCCCGAATCAGCCTCTCTCCAGGGGGCCCCAGAAACTGGCATTTTGTAATTTTTATCCAGGCATTAATTCTTCTCCTGCTAGTTAGAATCACTTCCAGGCCCGTTGATGAACATAAAGTGTAATGATGATATTGATCACAATAAACACCTTGTCATTTACTTAGCACTTTGCAATCTACAAAGTACTTTTCACTGATTATTTGATTCTGTTTCATAATAATTCCCAAACCTCCTCTGGCGTCTTTGCTCCATGACACCAGATTGACCCTGGCTTTGCCTACAGAGCTTCTCAAGTTCACCAACCTCATTTTGCTTCTGAGATTTCCTCTCCAAAAATGCCATTAAGTTTTCTTCAAAAACCTCCCCAATTCCTCCCTCTCCCCCTTGAACCTCACCATGATTTAAGCAAGGGGAAAGGATATCATCCCTCATGAGACCCCACCCCACCCCCTTGGGCCCTCACTGGCCATCCAAGAAAAACTGGTGAGAAGTTTGGGGGGTAGCCGAGAGCCTGGAGCAAACCCTGGTCGTGGAGGCAGAAAGCCTGGGAACTCGGCCCAGCTTAGCTAGAACAGGTGTGGCCCGGGCAAGGCCCTCCTCACTGGACCTTGGTGTCCCCAACTGTAAAATGAGGGTGTCGACTACCACCAGTGCTTTGGAGTGGCTCTGAAGCTCCTATGGGTGCCTGGTGTGTAAGGAGGGGCGGGGCTGGTGATGAGGGGCCCCAGGTGATTTCTCCCGCCTGTCCGCCTGAACTGCTTGTCTTTTGTGTACAAGTCGAATCTCCACATAAAACTATGGCAGTGACCAATATTTCTTCTGGATCATGTGACCTCTAGTTCTGCAGTCTGTCCTCACATTTCTATATAGTGCCAAGAATTTCCAACAGTCCAGCTTTAAGCACATGCCAGGCACGTGCCCTTATTATTACTTCATTCTCTCCATTTATAGATGTCATGTCAGTGAGCTTCACGAAGATAAAGGGTTTTGCCCGAGGCCACCCAGCTGGTTCTCTGGGGTAGAACCCGGATTCACTCAAGGTAGATTGGTGCCACAGCCCTCTGTCTTGACCACCACACAGCACTATGTCCAGCTCATCTGGCCCCTGACCCAGGCTATGACACAGATCTGGGCGTCCAGGGGTCCTGGACACAGCGCCTCCCATTCTCCCCAGCCCTGGAGCAGTTTACTTAGTGCCAGGGGTTTCCAGGTCTCCCCCTGGGGTGGGACTAAGAGTGGGGGGTGGCAGGAACTTGCAAAGAGGCTGTGCATGAGGGTGCAGCATAAGCCTCAGGGCTTGGGTCAAGGCCCCCCAGGCAGGACTGTGGGACAGGGACAGGGCTCCTGTCTGTCCACTCAACACACTTCTTGAGGTACTATTATGTGCCAAGCACTATTCTAGGGCTGGGGATACATCAAAGGATGACACAGACCCATATCCCTGGGAGACTCTGGCCATCAACAAGACAAACATGAAAGGCAAGGAAGCTTACATAGACTATTAAATAATGTTAAAAGTAAGGCAGAAAGGGGGAACGGGGAGGAATAAGGTGAAGGGCCGAGAGCTGGTAATTTTATATAAGGTGGGCAGAGAAGGCCTCTCAGGGAAGGTGATGCTGGCAGTAAAAACTGGAGGGGAGGGTCCATTTCCCCCTACCTCCTCTAGGTGGCAGCATCCTCCCACCGTGGGGCAGCATAGGCGGTCCTCAGCCCGCCCAGCCGGGTCAAGGATCCCCAGGGAAACTTGCTTAAGTCTGACACCGTGGGAACCAGGGCTGTTCCCTATCGCCCATCTACAAATTCTGATTAAAATGGGGAATCCTAGCAAACAATGCCCTGGGATGTGACTATGTTGTTTCTTGATCCGGGTGCTGGATAGACAGGTGTGCTCACTTTGTAAAAATCCACAAAGTTATGATCTGTGGGGGCACCTGGGTGGCTCAGTCCCTTAAGCGTCTGCCTTCGGAACAGGTCATGATCCCGGATCCTGGGATACAGCCAGGCATTGGGCTCCCTGCTTGTCCCTCTCCCTCTGCCCTTCCCCCCGACTTGTGCATGCGCGTGTGTTCTCTTAAATAAATAAATAAATAAATAAATAAATAAATAAATAAATAAATAAATAAAATCTTTAAAAACAAAGTTATGATCTGTGCACTTACTGTCCTCGGGTTACACTTCAATACAAAGTTAAACGTGACACATACACCTTAAACATTTTCTTTTCATCCAGGTCGTAGTTTTCATTATTTTCGCGCACCTCTTGCTGATTAGCGCTCTGTGCCATCTTTCTTAAAGTTTATTAAATACATTAGAACAGATAAAATGCTCAGAGCCATGCCTGACATGTAGGAAGCATTTCATAAATGTTAACGCCATTTCCTGTTGTGCACGCCATGATGCGTCGTCTGTGATATCCAGTCTTGCTTTCTTCACAGTGGAGAAAGAACTTAAGAGAAACTTGCCTAGCAGCCTGATGCCAAAATCCTAGACTTTTATGATTTTTCCCAACCTTTCCCAGAGAACTTGCCCATACCTATTTCAATAGGCGTTCTAAAACGAACTTACCTTTAGGGGTCTTTCCAAAGTACTCCCCTTAGTTTTCACAGAACTAACTCTCCCTCATACTTCTATTTCATTAGCTGACATGTTAATTAAAGTATTTAATTCAATAAGGAGGTCAACTGGCATAAAAAGATTTGGAGACAGGGGCGCCTGGGTGGCACAGTCCATTAAGTGACAGACTCTTGGTTTCAGCTCAGGGTCATGAAATAGAGCCCCACCTTGGGCTCCATGCTCAGCGCAGAGTCTGCTTGAGATTCTCTCTCCCTCTCCCCCTCCCCACCATCTCTCTCTCTCAAATAAATAAATACATAAATCTTCAAAAAAGAGATCTGGAAACAAGCCCAACTAACCCTAAATGAGTATACAACTCAGTTGGAAGGGGAGGGAAGGCTGAGGTCAAGTAGAGAGGCTTCAACCAACAGCAAGAGTTTCAGGAGCGGAGAGCCTGGGTCAGTCTGGAAAGTTGGTTCAGTGGAGGTTGAGTCAGAGAGCTACCACTGTACCCTTCTTAGGAGTTGCAGTCCCCAAGATCGAGTCTTTTTTTGTTTTTTTTTAAGATTTTATTTATTTATTTGAGAGGGATATATAGAGAGAGACAAAGAGCGAGCAAGAGCACAAGAGCAGGGAGAGGGAGAAGCAGACTCCCTGCTGAGCAGGGAGCCAGGGCCCAGGACCTGGGATCATGACCTGAGCTGAAGGCAGACGCTTATGGGACTGAGCCACCCAGGCACCCCCCAAGATCGATTCTTACACAATTACTAATGAGCGGGTGCACCCATCAAGCATTACTGGAAGTACTTGGTCAAGCAGGTTGCCTTGGGGAACCGGGAATAATAACCACAGCCATTTACTGTGTGCCAGGCTCTGTGCGAGGTGCCTCACGTACCCTGACAGTAACCTGGAGAGGGCTAGATATCATTTAGCATTTGAATCTGTTAATCTTGATGTGTAACGAACACTTAAAAAACCCCAATTTCAATTTACTTTATAATTCTGTGGTTGGCACTTCGTGGGGGCTTGACTGGGTAGTTCTTCTAGATGCAGCTGGCCTCGGTCATGCGTCTTTGATGAGCTCTGCTTCTGGGAATTGGCTAGCTGCAGGCTGGGGCGACAGAAGCACCTGGGCTACTCCTTGGGTCTCTCACCTTCCAGCAGACTAGCCTGAACCTCTCCACACTGGGGCTGGCCAGGGTCCCATGACGGAGAGGGGAAGCCTCCGAGGTCTCTTCAAGGCAAGACTTAGAAATGGCACCATGTCATTTCCAATAGTCTCTCAGCCAGATCAAGTCACAAGGCTCGCCCAGATTAAAGAGCGAAGCAATAGACTGCCACCTTTTTGAAAAGTCATACTGCAAAAGGGTATGGACCCAGGTGGGGGAATAATTGCAGCCATCTTTGCAAACAATATACCTCAGTCTTTATACATGAAGAAGCGAGAGCTCAAGCAGGTTAAGCTACTCATCTACCCAGAGTCTCTCAGCTAATAAGCGATAGAACTAGAACAACACATACCTGTGGGACTTCAATATGAGCTCTTTTCACAAGGCTAGGCAGCTTAATTAAGAAATTAAAGGTGCGAATGATCGTTTTACTTCTTAAATTAACATTAGTTGAGCATCCTCTATTATTTATACAGCACTAGGCTTCAGGTCATCCTCACCAAATAGAGATGATCATCCTCATTTTACAGGCAAGGAAATTAAGGCTCAAAAAAATTAAGGTGGACTCGTCAATGGATCATGAAGCCTAGTGCACATAAAGACAAGGGATTTGAAACTATTTCTTCTGATTTCAGATCCACTATTCTTTCAGTCACACAAAATACTACTCATCTGGGGCCCATGAACTTCTAGAAGGTGTAACATGGTCCTTGAACAATTTAGGCTTATATACAAAATTTCAAAAATATTGCATTCAAGCATTTTTCTTTCTCTATTATTATTATTTTTTAGGAAGAGAGAGTGGAAGCAGTGGTGCAGGGGGAAGAGCAGAGGAGGAAAGGGAGCAGAGGGAGAGGGAGAGAGACAATCTCAAGCAGGCTCCACACCCAATGGGGAGCACGACCCAGGGCTCAATCTCACAACCTTGAGATCATGACCTGAGCCAAAACCAAGAATTGGACCCTTAACCAACTAAACTACCCAGGTGCCTCTCAAGCATTTATCTGAAAAAAAAAAAAAAATAAGGAAATAGCTCTCATTAGATTCTCAGAGGGATCTATGTCCCCCCACAAAGTTAAGCTCTGCATACATGTTATATTTCCTCCCAACCAGACAGGCAAAACTCTTTAGTCCCATAAACTTTGTATATTCTAGAAACATGGAGAGAAAGGGAGCCTTGAGGCTAAGTCCAAGAAAGATCGGGTGGGATTGAGAAGCTCTGGGGATTGGAATGTGTCCCTTCAGCTCGTCTTGAGATGGTGTCAAGGTTGGGTTGTTGGAAATGACCTGCTGGGCAGGTGGTCATTAGCAGTGGTCAGTAAGCATACTGCAATTTGCTCCAACTCTAGAATATTTTTCTACCTTTTACAGACTTGGATTTCTGTATCAGGGGATCCCAGACCCAATTCTGTTCTCCCTTCTGCCTTAAGATGTGGCCCCAGAATTTCTCAGAGCCAGAGCAGGGTCCTGAGAGTGGGCCCCACTCCTGAGCCTCAACTGAGTTCCTCACCTTCTCACCCAGCTGCCAGCCAGCTCTGTGGGGTCTGCATCACCCCGCGGCGGGGCCCAGGATCTCCACGCCTTTCTCCCAGCTAGCTTCCTCCTGCACATCCCGCCTTCAACAGGGCCTATTGCTGGGGAGCCTCCAGTTAGCAGCGATCTAGCATGGAGAACTACAGTCCATCAAATTGAGAGTGTAACCACACAGAGCTAAAAAGTGGGACCAACAGCGAAAGGGACTTGCCCACCATTCTGCCCTCTCCTCATGCCATCAACAACTTCAGCCCATCCTATGATGACACACGTCCTAGAGAAGCTTAGCATCCCTCTCCTGGATGCCTGCTCTGGCAACTTCTCTGGCCCACCTGCATCCCCTTGGTCCCTCTCCAATCGGTTCTCAATACTGCAGCCAGAAGGATCTTTTCAAAAGACAAATCTGATCATATCATACTCCTCTGCCTAAAAACACCTAATGGCCTTCCCGTATGGTCTACCAGCCCCGATATCTGGCCCCTATCTCTGCCTTCAGGCTCGTCTCTCAGAGTTTCTCCCAGGTGCGCACTGGAGCTGGCTCCTACCACTCCCAGAGCCAACTGGGAAATATTAAGGAATGTGGTGGTAGCTGGAAATTCACTGTAGTGGGATTATTTGCACCAGAGGAATCAACAAATGCTGAACATCAAATTTGCCCCCAGAGAGCTGGTTGACCAGCACACTGCGGCCCCATGCCCATTGTGTGGTTCCACCACGGGGTCCTTGTACATCCTGCTTCTCTGCCTGGAACACTCCCTCTTTGCTGAGTTAACTTTACTCTTTTAGACCTCAAGCCAATTGATACTTCCTCTGGGAAGGCTTCCTTGGTGTCTCAGAACAAGTCAAATCCCAATCTCGAGCCTGTCCTTCTGAGCCCGTATCACAGTTATCATTTCTCATGTATTTGTGTGATAAATGATATTCCTCACTATTGTCACCTCATCAGCCAGCACAGTGCCTGGTACATGGTAGAAACTCAAAACATTTGTTGGATTAATGAAAAGGTTAGAGAAATAAGCACTAAACAGAAATCTAAAGCTTTGGCGTCTATGGCAGAGACTGCTATTACTCATGTTTCCTTTCTACCCAGTCTCTTCTGTTGTTAGCTCTGTCATGTCACCAAATCCTGGCCAGTGCAATGGGGTGAGAACCATAGACTCTTTCCAGCCATGGCCTCCTAAATGGCCCAAGTGGTCTTTAGTGCTCTCTTCTCCATCTGCATGGCGGCAGGAAGCAAAAGCCCAGATTCCTGAGTGACTGATTGGAGATGAGCTGCCCACTTGAGTCACCTGAACCTCCTTGAACTATGATAGGAGCGAGGTGTACTTTTATTGTGTTAATCCCTGAGGTTTGGGGGTTACTTCTTACTACAGTAGGACTGCATCTACCCTGACCTAAAAGACCTCAGTGCTGTCATTAACTCCTTCTGCCCTTTGGCAATCCACAAGCTCTCTGGGCCTCAGTTTCCCTATTGGTCAAAAGAAAGGATCCCACAAGATGACGTCTGATATCCTTCCAATGTTAAAATTTGGTTATTTTGCTTGTTTATTTTCCTCCCTCCTGCCTAGCACTATATGCAGGCACGATAAATATGTGCAGATAAGAGAACCTCCTATATTTGAAATCCTTTCCCCCAGATAAAAACATTTTAATACCTTAGAAATTCAGGGTGGTTGCTCTGAATATTTAATCATCCAGCGAGTAAAATATCGATCAAAATAACAATGGTGACATTTTATCCAGAGGCTAGGGAACCTTCTGAGATCTACCCCTCAGCCTTCCAGCAACTCCCCTAAGCATCTTGCTTTGTTCTTGGCAGTCTGGGGGCTCCAGCATTTCTAATGATTTGCAGGCCTCCTCCTTAGACTGTCCCAGCTGTTCCACTTGGCTGAATCTGCCATCTGCCTTTCTCAATAGAGATGGTCCCATTTTTCAAAGGAATCCACTAATGCCTTTTCTTAGAAAGTTGTCATTAAAGGCTACTACCGCCTGGATATCAGTAACCAAGAAGCCAGAGTCACATCTTTGATGAGATGTAGCAAAGGGGATACAGAGTTCTTGATAACTGGGTTTCCAATCTCCTGAGTGTATCCTAGCCCTGCCATCGGTTCACCGTGTGTGAAAAAGGCAAAAGACAAGCAGTTCGTCTCGGGCTGGGGTCCCTCTTCCTGTTAAAAATGAAGGTCACTGCAGCTGCTGTCATCCCAGTAACCATAGTAACAATGAACCGCATGACAGGTGTATGATCTCCATCAGACAATGTCTAGAATTAAGTGCTCATCCTTCCCTTCACGCCCACCCCAGATCCTGCTAGGTGGTGTTAAGGGTTTCCCAGGGGAGCAGCTCAGGCATGGGAGATCCGGACTGACAGCATTAATTAAACCTTTCATTTCCCTGGAACATTTTGCATTTACCAGGCCTAGGAGCCAAGAAAACCTCCAAGGGAAGCTCTTATGAGAGAGGATGCTAAGTCTACCACCAGGGACGGAGGCATTGCATTCAGCAAATGGAGCTCAGTAGGAAAATGTGCCTAGCATACAGCAAGCACAAAATAAATATTTGTGGAAGAGTCGGTTTAATCAAAGGGAGCTCATTTAGCAAATGGGATTCCTTCCAAACCACTGGAAGTCCTGCATGAGATGATCATGTGAGTCATTCACCCTTTCAGTGATTCCTGAGTACCTCCCGTATGCACCCATGGGTGATGGTATGAAGGCTCTAAAGATAGTAGCTTGCTGAATGAATCCCAAGTTCCCTGGGGCTCAAGGGCATGTTGGGAAGTGTGTAGAGGGGAGTCTGAAGGGACCGGCAGGGACCACATCACAAAGGGCTTTCGATTTAACTGGAGGCTCTTGCGTTTATTATTGGTGACACTTTGAAGGCTTTTATGCATGTGAATGATAAGATTAACTTTGCATTTCAGAAACATCCTTTTTAATGCCCTGTAGGGAAAGGATTAGAGAGAGACAATTGCTTGACCAAAGAAATGATGTTCTAGAAATTCTGAAGCCAGGACTTAAGAGAACGGCTTTGTGGCTTTGTCCTCTTGGAATCTGGCTGCCGTGCAGCTCCAGCCACGTGGAGAACCCCAGTGCGCTGGCTGACAGCCAGCTGTGCCCCCAGGGGCAGCCCGTACCCGCTGCCCACCCTGTGGTGCGCCATCTTGCACATCCCAGCCCAGCCGAGCGCAGTCCCTGGAGAGACATCACTTGCAGCAGGAAAAACACCCAGTGGAGCCCGGTCAACCCACAAAATCATGAAAGCTAACAAAATGATTGTTCTCAGCCTCTAAGTCATGGGTGGTTTGTCATGCAGGGGTAGATAAGGTTCCAGGTGGCGGTCACTTCTGCAGCTCAGCGCTGAAGGTCTGGCGGGAGCCATGCTAGATTTAGGAGCCGTTGGCTTCATGGGAATTCCGAAGCCCTGTTGTGGGTGAAATTCTCTGCACTCCTTCTCACACGTGCCCAGCAGACACCGGGAATGCTTGCTGAATTCAATGAAACACTCCCCATAACACAATACACTGCAAACCACTGTGTTCTGATCTAAGGCCGTCTCCTCATGCCTGGAATTCTAATTTCACCTTACTCTAAGCATACTTCTTTTATGTCCCCCTCTCTGCATCAAGTGTGGACTGCTGGCGGCTGCACGTGAGGCTCTTTGTTCTTCTAAGACAAATTCTTTCTCTGAGTGTGGCGCAGGGACTCGGAATCTGCCAACCCGAGTCTGGGTTGAGGATGCCTGCAGTTTTCCAGCTTCCCCACATCCCCTACCGGCCCGCACCATCCTCATCTGCAAATGGAGACCCACAGATCAAATGAGGAGGGAAAGCATGCTGAAGGACATGCGACAGAAACAGAATGGGTGCGGTGATCTTCACCAGGGCATGGGCACAGTCTCAACCCCAGGCAATTCCCTTCTGCCCGCCTGCCCCCTGCCAGCTCTGCCCCACGGCATAGCAAACACCAGGCGAGTTCGGGAGATGGGAAGTCTGCAGCCCTTGTGTGTTTGAAATCTCGCGGAGGACCCACGTATACAGCCTCCCGGGCCAGAGAAGGTGAGAAAGGAAGGGTTAGGAGTCTGGTAAAGTGACCCCCACCCAGACTGAGCCGCAGGCCTGGGCTGGAGCCGGGGTTCGCCCGCTCACACAGTGTGACCTGGGCGAGCTCCTGCCTTTCTTGGGGCCAAGTGTCCGCGTACAGAAAGCGTGAAGAACGGCCCAAGACACCCCTAAGCTTGCGGGCATCTGAAGGCTGGTTTGCTGTTGGGGTGGGGGTCTGGTCACGTGTCGGCGGGAGGGGGGGCGGGCTGACGTAGAGCTGAGTGCGGGCGCACCCGCCCGCTCCCGGCCAGCCTCGTCCTCTGACGTCCTCGCAGCCGCCCTCCCTCCCCGCCTCCCTCCCCGCCTCCCCCCACCCCCCACCCCAGGCGGCGGGAGAGCAGCCCGCGCGTCCGGATCCCAGGAGCTGCCGGGCGGCGGGCGGCGGGCCCGGCAGGGGTAGGTGCGCGGCTGCGGGCCGGAGCCCCGCGCGGGGAGCGGGCACCATGGTGCTGTCGGTGCCAGTGATCGCGCTGGGCGCCACGCTGGGCACGGCCACCAGCATCCTCGCGCTGTGCGGGGTCACCTGCCTGTGCCGGCACATGCATCCCAAGAAGGGGGTGCTGAAGCGGGACCGGGACCCTGATCCGGAGAAGGCGAGACCCGGCGTGCTCCGGTCCGCCCAACAGGTGAGCGGGGGCGGCGCCTCGGCCTCCCGGGGGCGCGGTGGGGTCTCGGCGGCGGCTGCAGCGGCGGGGGAACCGGGTGGGGGGGAGCGGTCGCCGTGCTTTGCGCCACCGAGCGTGGCGGCGAGGAGGGCGGAGAACGTGCTCGAGGACCCGCCGAGGGGGTGCGGGAGGCCTGGGGGTGGGGGGAGGGTCGGAGAGAAGAGTTAGGGGAGGGAGGCTTGGTGGGGGCGCGAGAGGAATGGGGTCAGCGAGCGTTAAAGGGGAGGGGGAGGGACGGAATGGGAAAGGGGACTTGGGGACGAATAGGGACTGGGAGGAGAGTTGAGCGGCTGGCAGGAAACGGGGGAGGGGGGCTGGGGGGTTAAAAGCTTGCAGAATTGGGGGAAGAGAAATGGGGACGGGAGAGGGAAGAGAAGTTGGGGGGTCTGGTGTAGGGAAAGCCCTGGCTTAGCTGAGGAGGGGGCAAGCCACGGAAAAACGAGAGGGGAGGTGGTTGCTGCATCCCTGGGAGCGGGAGAGGGGCAGCTGGGCCGGGAGTGCCTGGGGTCTGGGGAGAGGCTGGTGAATGTGGAGGGGCCTGAAGGACCTTCGCCCCCTCCCAGCAGCCCTCAGCTCCAGCCAGCCAGAGGGGCTTGCTGTGGTGTCTCTGAAGATGTCCCTGGAGACAGGAGGGCTTTTATCCCCTGCATGGGCTTGTGCCCAGAGCCCCGTGGGGCAGGAAATGGGTGGTGTCCCCATTGTACAGTGCGGTAGAAGGGGTCTAGGGAAGAGGTTTGGAAGGGGCCCCCTACATAGGCTGTGCCCTTCGGGACACATTACCGAGGTGGGGAGTGTAAAATGCGCTCTGGAGACCAGGAGGAAGAGTCTTGCTAGGGTGCTGGAGGAAGCCTGGCCCTGGGGCAGGGGCATGACTTAATGACTTCCCAACGCCCTCTAGATTCCTTATAGAGCTTATAGATCTGGGAGAGGCACAAAAGTGCTGCAATTCCACCTTCCTTTTTCCAATCAATTATTCAAAAGCTCTGAGACTCAGTGCTTGAGGCCTCTGTCAGTCACCAGGTAGTGAGAGGGGAAGGAAATGGCTACTGTCCTTGAGGCACTTACAATCCCAGGAAAGTGACATTGACATTGGCAGGAATAGGAGCCAGCCAGGCATCGGGACGCGGGACCCTTCTAGAACCATCTGAGGTGGGAGTAGTGGGCTCTCCACTGGCAGGCGGTTGAAGGGGTGGATGAGTCCTCCAGAAGTTGTGGCCCGCTGCCTCTCAACCTTCTCTCCCACCCAGCGTGAGGGGAAGGCCATTGTGCCCTTCACAGAGATTGCTCCTCAGGCTTTAGGGAAAGGCCATTGTGCCTTTCTCAGAGGTGGCTCTTCAGGGGCTGTCCCCTCCCCTTCCCAGAGAGAAGCGCCGGGGAAGGAGTTGGTGTAAATGACCTCTGGGATCCCTTCCAGTAGCTCACACAAGGGCCAAGAATCTGTTAAAGACAACCCAGGTAGTGTCTCTCTTGGGCTCAACTCCCCCCACCCCAACTTCTCATTGAGCTTGGAACAAGTCATAGCAAACCACTACGTGGCATGCACCCTGTGTCAGCCACCGTTCTAAGTGCTTTATTCTTAATGCACTTAGCAAGTGAGTGAAGGACATATATGCTGATCCCTACTTAAAGATGAAGAAGCTAAGGCTCAGAGAGGGTAAGTGACTTGCCCAAGGCCACACAGTTAGAGAAGTTTTAGAGCTGGATGGATTCTAGCCAAGCTGGTCTGCTTCTGGAATCCATGCTAATAGCCCCCCCCCCCCCCCCCCCCCCCCCCCGCCCCTCCATGTGCTTGATCTGGCAGGTGTCTACCTCTCCGGCCAAGCTCATGCCCCTTCTCCCAACATCTGAAATCTCACCCTCCCTGTATGTATGATCCTTCCTAAAGACCCCCCAATCCCCATGGCCATTTTCCTCCGGCTTTTCATACTGATGGCTCCTTCTCATCCTTGAGGCCTCTTTCTGTTTAAATTTCCCCTTCTCCAGAGGATTTTGTCTCCCACCACATGTAACAAAGTACCTCCTCCTCTATTACCTTCTTCCCTATTGTTCTTACAATTCTTTCATAGTACTTGTTATAACTGGATGTGATCTTTGGTGTCCACTTATTTGTATGTTATTTATTCCCAGTACCTCCTCTGTGTCTGGAACCTAGCAGGTGTCTAATAAGAAACTGTTGACTAGTAAAGGTATCCCTGTGCCCACTTGGGATTGTTGCTGGAGTCATTTCTCCCAATGGGAGCGCACGCACCAGGCCTTTGTAACCCCGTGCTAGCCCAGTAGGGCCACAGTAAGCCTTTGTTGATACATGAGACCCCTTCCTTCACATCCCCTCATCTGGTTCCCTGAGTGACAAGGATTTGGGCAACCTGGGTTGAATCAGTGGGCACGGATGTGGCGCGGGGGAGATCTCACAAGGTTGGTTGGGCTGCCATTGTTCTCAGACTGATTCAGCCACTGACCCAGATTGAGTGAACGGAGGAAAGAACACAATTGTCATTTCCAAACAAGTAAAGGAGGTGGTGTTAAGGGTGGCAGGTGACAGCAGGGTGTTGGAAGTGACGCGTGTGGACAACGAGGGGAGGAGTCGGGGAAGGCTTTCTGAAGATGTTCCTGGAAGGGAGGGCACAGGGCTGCAGAAAGGGGTTCCAGACTCCCTTACCCTGAGAACCGCATGTCTGTAGGATGCGGAGGGACCGCCTATGTCTCTGAAAATAACTGGTTGTGGTTCTTGGAAAAATTCCTTGGATATTCAGGCCTTGTATGGTTAGATGAAGTTGAAGTTTGTAGTGATTTTGAGAAGAACTTGGAAGTTCCCCTGGGGGTTCATAACCTGAGGTCCAAAGACATCCCTATGGGGTCTGTAGACGGAATTTAAGAGGTTCATGGTCTTGGGTAGGAGGAATATCAACCACACAGCACAGGAGTGTTAACAATATCTGTGCCTTGGTCCCCCAGGGAAATCACAGGTAGTTTCGAGGCAACTACAGCTATTGTAGATACTCCACAGGATCATTTATGTTCATCGCCAGTTCTAAATCATGGTACTTATTAAATGTCCTGCCAGATCCTGTTAGCCAACGGGTGGATGAAGAGGCTCACATAGAGCCATTCCACAAGCTGATTTTATTAGATGTTCCTCTGTAGTCCGATGTCTTTGATTTGCAAACATTCTGAGGAAGTGTCCAGAGGGCCTCTCTGGAGAGCTAAAGGAATCCGTGGAACAAAAAAAGGGCCCAGGATCTCTGCTAAGTGGGAGGAGGCAGAGGGCAGAATCACTCTGTCATCCCTCACCTCGCATGCCTCCACCTGGCTTCAATTCATAGTTTATCTCTGCTTTTCCAAAACACACACTCTGGACCCTTCATCCTGCCTTCGTAGACAGTCCCTCACCCTCACCCGGGTGTGGTCTTTTGGGGGATGCAGGGGACTCAGTCTCACTACACTGCCCACTCATGGTCTGGCAGGCTCAACTGGGACCTCCCTCACTTCTGTCAGCCCAGCTTTTGAAGCTTGGTGGCAGCTCGAGAGGGAGACAGGGCAGAGAGCAGCAGAATGATGTGCGCACGCATGCATGTGTGTGTGTGGGCATCTTCCCTTTCCCACTGCTTCAGAATCTACTAGTGAATGGCAGCCAGGCCCCTTGGTTCCTTCCCCCTCAGTTTCCCCCTCAGTTTCCTTTTCACACTGGTCTGCACAGGCCTCCACTCACCTTATCCTGGGTCCCTTCAGAAGAAGTGCTGTTTTTGACTAACCTCAGTAATAAAGAGTGAGCAGGGAGAACCGCTCTTTCCCACTGCTTGGACCCCCTGACACCTGTCACTTAACAGGAGTTGGGGTTCCTGTTTTCAGAAAGCTTTGGTTTTCATGTCAGAGTTTTCTCCCCGCACGGTGCTTACTTTGTTGTATTCTTGAAGTGAATCTTCTTGAATGTGTCTCGGAGGTCCCTGGGGTGACCCGGGTGCTGTCCCCTTGCAGCTAACATGTAGTCCAAGGCTTTAGCCAAGTTGCTTGGACCCTCGGCAGAGGCCCCCATGCCTCTTCTCTCCACATCCCCCAGGTCCTCACCGCCACTTCCCACCAAACTAGACAATCTCACCCTCCTTCCAGTAGGGTGGGCTTCCATGGAATGCCGTCTTAGTCTGTTTGGGCTGTGTAACAAAATACAGATGGGGCAGCCTATAAGCAACAAAAATGGGCTTCTTACAGTTCTAGAGCCTGGGAAGTCCAAAAACCAAGGCTCCAGCAGATTCGGTGTCTGGTGAGAGCCCATTCGTAGACTTTGCTCTATCCTCACCCCGGGGGAAGGGGCAAGGGAGCTCTCTAGGACCACTTCTGTAAGGGCATAGATTCCCTTTATGAGGGTCCATCCTCATGACCTGATCACCTCCCAAAGGCCTGCCTCCTGGTAGCATCTCCTTGTGGGCTAAGTTGCAACAGATGAATTTTGAGGGGAGGTGGGACACGGACATTCAGATTTTAGCAAACACGAATAAATTAATTCTAGGTTCTTATGAAACAATGTAAACAAATGCTGAGTTTGTATCCAGCACTGTGGGTACAGAGGAATCTTTTCTGGCAAGATCAGGGAGTGTATTTTTCATTTTTCTTGTGTCCCCGACGATATCTGGTGTGATGCTGAGCCCGTGATAATCCTTGAATGTATATTGTGAATGAAGTGGTCGTATTGCGACTCACACTCACTAAGAGGAAAGGCGCAAAGGAGGGCAAAGTGGTAAGGTTTTATTTCCACCCGATTTGAAGTCAAGTCCAATGTATGTTTGGTCTTGCCGTTGGGGGCCAGGCAATGGCCGGGGCGTGGTTGGGCAGCCTCTGCAACGTTGTTCATGTTCGGCCTCTTGATGGGGATGCTGGTCACCCAAGCGTGTTGGTCATTTTGTGAAAGAAAATTCACCCAGCTCTACCTTTATGATTTGTGCGCTTTTCTCTATAGAGTTAGACTTCAGTGAGGTTGTCATTGAAATTTTTCATGTTGTGATACAACGTTTGTAAACACTAACTTAGTATCGAAAGTCACTGTTTTTGTTCCCAGGAGGACTTCTGGGCTATCATCAAGAGGCATGGCCCTCCTTTGTTGTGATCCATCCCATACTCCCTGGTCCCTGGCTCTGTCTGCTTTCTGCCGCCACTCCTGTGGCCGCCTCCTTCTTGGGACTGGGACCTCGAGACCATCAGTGTGGCCCCATCAACCCTCCCACCTTGTTCTCCTCTTCCTTAGACCACTCGAGCCACATCCTCTCCGATCACCTGCCTGAATTCATACTTATCAGAGTGTGGATGCATCGGGACCCATATGCTGCGTTTCATTTGCTAATAAGTTCATTCATTAAAGATTAATGTGCACCTGCTAGGCACTGGGATGGAGCAATGAAGAGACGGACGTGAGCTCTTTCTGATGAGTGGGGAGATGGACAATGAAGCCATGGAGCGTGTTACACTGCTATCATGATGGGGCAGGTGCAGGGGGCATGAGAAACCCCTTAGGAGGGGCACCCCCACCTTCAGCTCAAAGAACTTTCTCCTTTTTTGGCTCACTGCTCTGCCAAGGTCTCCTCGGCACCTCAGTGGTCACAGGAGGCCCCATGAACTGCTAACCCCGCTCCTGGAGCTGATGTGCCCCCGGGCTTCTCTAAGGTCTGCCCTTCATGGATTCTTACCCTTTTAAAGGATTTATTTCTCAGCTCATCTCCTGGCTGGCAGACTCTCCTGTTCACATTAACGAACAGACAAGAAATTGAGGCATTTCCATAGAGTAATAAATAGTAGTGATATAGCACAACTAATATTTTTTGGGTTCTTTATGTGTTCCAGGCCCTCTTTAATCATATTAATTTTATCTTCACGATAGCCCTATGAAACATGTGGAATTATTATTTCCCTTTTACAGATGGGAAAAGTAAAACACAGCACATTTAAGCAACATTTTAGTGGCAGAGTTGGAAATCAAATTTAGGAAGTCTGGCTCCTGAGCCCACACTTTGACCAGTAGGCTGGAGGTTAGCGGAGAAAAGCTAGTCAAAATTACACTCGAACCACTGTGTTTCCCCAAATGTGGCATAAAAGTCTCAAAAATACGCATTTTTGCAGGTCAGCTTCAGAAACCTTTCCCAAAGCTTGGGATGGCTTTGTTGCCTCTTATGTCTGTCACGCTTCAGACCCTGGGCACAGCCCAGGGCCCTCTGGAGAGATTTACACAGTAAACATGTTTGGGCTGGCTGCTTAGCAACACAGAAGACAGTATGAATTTTTCATCAAGAAATTAGCATAGATTATTTCAGAGCGGTGAGCACACACCCGCCAGAAACACCAGGCCCTTCCGGATACAATGTGGACCCTAAGTCTGTGTCCACAATCCCTTCCCAGTGGTAGGCCCCAGACCCATCACATCTCCCTCCCTTCTTCATTTCTCCTCTGATGGAGCATGTAGATAATTCAGGGGCCCGGCTCTTTTTTTCACGGGACTGACAGTTCACTAGCACCTTGTGTTGACTGCAGGAGAAAAGATTGCTGCATCTTTATAGACATTTTCCGAATTTCAGACCCTGGTCCCGGTTACTATCAAGTACCTGGGGTGCAGGAAGAGAAATAGCCAGGCCATTCAAGTGTGATGGAGGAAACTACCAGAGGAGAAATCAGACAGGGGTAAGGCAAAGTCGGAAAGAAGGGGAGAGACCAGTCAGATGGAGGAAGCAGCAGACCCAGAAGACAAAGAGGAAGCAGGGTAAAGAGTGACTGCCCGGGGTGCCTGGGTCTCTCTCTCTCAAATAAATAAATAAAATCTTAAAAAAAAAAAAAAGAGTGACTGCTTGTCCCAGGGTGGGAGATGGGCAAGAGAAATCAGGACACCCCGAGACGATCCACGCTATTTGACCTTCAATCTCCCAGCAGTCAGCAACCATGCATAACTCAGTGTCATTGCCTGCACTCACTCCAGAGCTGATTTCTTACTAACAAACATTAGGAAACCTTGCTTTGAGGATGGAGGAGAATAGCTTCACGGGGATACATGTTAAGAACTGAGGGGTTCTGTATGTATACATCAGAATCAACATACACATGCGTACAAAGGGCCTCTCTAGCCAGTTTGTTGAGAAATAATGTGTTAGTAGATTTCTGAAGGCAAACAGATGAAAAGGGTGGATAGATTCCCCCTTCCCTCCCTTCCTCCCTTGATTATGTTTATTGAGCACATACTATGTGCCAGGTACTGTGCTTGGGGGCAGGGGGATACAGTGGTAACTGCTCCCTCCTCAACAACATACTCGCCCATCCTCAGCCCTCATGATATTCATGTTGTAATGGGGAAGACCAGCGTTAATAGAGAAGAGCACAGATAGATGAAAATGCAATAGTGGTAAGTTACCTAAAGAGAAAGTTCTAGTGCTATGAGAGTGTAAGGTGGAACTGACCCAGTCAGGAAGGAGGCTTTCCTGGACAAAGTGATGGCCAAGCTGAGAGCTGGATTGGAAGGGAAGTAACTAGGGCAATGGGGAGGAGTGTGAGGGGCTCCAGACAGAGGACTGAGGCTGTACAAAAGTCCTGTGACAGAAACTTAGCACCTAGAAGGACCTAGCAAAAGGTCAGTGTGCCCAAGAGCAGAGAGCCAGGTGGGGTCTGGTGTATGAGGAGGCTGGGGAGTGGATTGGGGTAAGAAGGGCATTGTAGACCATGGACAGGTTCACTCATTCATTTATTCATTCATGTATCAAACTTGATCAATGCCTATGTGAGGGGCACTGATAATATGAAGGTTATAGCTATTTTCAAAACTTTGTTTTAATTGAGGTGAAATTCACATAAAATGAACCATTCTAAAGAGTACGAATCACACGTCACGTTGTTCTAGCACTTTGTTCTCACTTTCATGCAGCTTTAAAATATCTTCATTCACCCCCTAAGAGAACTCTGTACCTATTAAGCAGACACACTTTCTGTTCCTCTCCTTCTTCCAGTCCCTGGCAACCACCAGTCTGTTTTTTGTCTTCATGGATCTGCCTATTCTGGACATCTGACATATTTGGAATTTTAAAATACGTGACCTTTTGTTTCTGGCTTTTTTCACTTAGCATCATGTTCTCAAGGTTCATCCACATTGTGGCTTATATCAGAACTTTATTCTTATGGCTGAATAATATCCCATTATGTGTATTTGCCTCATTTTGTTTATCCATTCATCGGTTGGTGGACGTCTGGGAGGACATTGGCTAGAGAGGCCCTTTGTACACATGTGTATGTTGATTCTGACAGGCAAATAGAATCCCTTAGTTCTTTTTTTTTTTTTTAAGATTTTATTTATTTGACAGAGAGAGACACAGCGAGAGAGGGAACACAAGCAGGGGGAGTGGGAGAGGGAGAAGCAGGCTTCCCGCGGAGCAGGGAGCCCGACGTGGGGCTCGATCCCAGGACCCTGGGATCATGACCTGAGCTGAAGGCAGTCGCTTAACGACTGAGCCACCCAGGCGCCCTGGAATCCCTTAGTTCTTAACACGTATCCCCGTGAAGCTATTCTCCTCCTTCCTCAAAGCAAGGTTTCCCAATGTTTGTTAGCAACCCTTCAGTTATTGTGAATAGTGTCGCTGTGGACATTGCTGCACTCATATTTGTTTGACAACCTGTTTTCACTTCTTCCAAGTAGATACCTAGGAGTGGAATTACCACATCATTTGGTAATTCCATGCTTAACTTTTTGAGGGAATGCCAAACTGTTTTCTACAGCAGCTGCATTGTTTACATTTCCACCAGAAATGTCTGAGGCTTCCAGTTTCTTCACAACCTTGCCAGCAGCTGTGAGTTTCCTTTTTTTTGTTTTTTTGTGACAGCCATCCTAGTGGGTGTTAAGTGGCATTTCACTGCGGTATTTTCTAGGCTTTTTTTTTTTTTTAGGTATTTTTTAGGATTTTTAAAAAATCCAAACTCTCAAATTTTTTTTTTTTTTGAGAGAGAGAGAGAGAGCACATGAACGGTGGAGCAGAGAATAAGGGAGAGAGAGAATCCCAAGCAGGCTCCAGACTTAGCGCGGGGCTTGATCTCACGACACCGAGACCATGACCTGAGCTGAAATCAAGAGTCAGACGCGCAACCCACTGGTCTACCCAGGCACCGCCCCCTCCCCCCCGAAACTCTCATTTTAAAAAATACTCATCTGTATCTGGCAAGTTTTTAAAACATTTCCTCTCGGTGTGGAATGTTCGTGACAATGAATCCACAAGGGCACACCTGTGCAAACATTTCGTCGCTCTGGTGTCTTACAGGAGGAGGCCGTGGGTGGCAGGCCTGGCTCCCCTGTTGTACTAGCACGTTCTAGCATGTTTGTACCTGCTGCTTCACCACCCTTTAAATCATTGCGTGTTACACTGCCACATTCCCCACCCTTCCCCCTGAGCTTTAGCCCTCGGGGGTCCCAATCTCCTTCACCCACATACCTGCGGGTCCTACAAACCCAGGTCCCACTGAGGGTACTTAGTATCTTTCACTATTGTTTCCTTATGTATTGACATTATCAGACCAGTGTGATGCCAGGAGGAGGAGCCTTGGTTCCCCCTGGTGTCAGTGCACCACGCACACGTGCGAACCTGCCCACCGAGGAGTTCCCGATGTGCTAGTTAAGTGAAAGGTGTTTTAATTGATGTATATTATGGAAAATTCCTGGGAGATTTTGACATGGTGTTTAAGGGTGTGATACTTTGGGAAGTTGATTAAGGTTTTTGGGTGGACGTCAAATGCATCATGATATTTCTCATTTAAAGTAACGGAATATGAGTAACCGCACTCTGAAATTTGCTCGCTAGCATGTTTCTGTGAACAGATCAGAGTCAAATAGTTAGTAGTTGCATGCATGAATATGAATAAGTAAAAAGGGGAGGAGCGTCCTATGAGAATTTTGTCAAAGTGAGTCTTCGTCCATCTGGCATAGACCTCAGGGTACTTTGACATATCTCCTGGGCTCCCGCTGCCCTCCAGTCAATAAGTCCAAGATGGATTGTTCATAGAGCAACTGAGCAGAGCTGACAGATGGCCAGAGAAGTGAGGAGAAATGTTGAATGGCTTCCTGAGTCAGAGGATGGATGGATGGTTGGATGGATGGTTGGATGAATGGATGGTTGGATGGTTGGATGGATGGATGGATGGATGGTTGGATGGATGGATGGATGGATGGTTGGATGGATGGGGTGGAAGGGATTCACGGGGTTACCACCTCTTCTTGCAGTCAAAATAAAAATCCCAAGCACAGCAACAAGCTTGCTGAGGCTTCTCCGTGATCTCCTTTAGTGACCCAGCAAGGAATCAGGACAAGCCTGGAGGGCATGGTGGCCTCACCTTCTATTCATTTCCCTCCATTCTGAGTCTCCATTCACTTGGCTAACATTGGAGACCATTTAAAAACTTTCAGCTGCGAAGCCAACGGGCTAATGCCCACGGAGACCACATTTTACTTGGAAAAGCATCATCCACCACACAGTTTCGGATTTGCTGCTGAGAAAGGCGTGATGAGAGGGGTGTAGCTTATTGAGGCAGGATCATGGAGATTTGGCTTTTCAGAGTAAAGAAAACTGCTTTGGAGAGGACAGAGTTGGAAGATGAAGGTAAGGTTGCGGGACAGCCATGTGGCGGGGCAGGTAGGAGACGTCATGGAAACAGCTATAAGTGTAGAGTGGTTTCTGCTCGCTCTCAGCTCTTTCTGTGTGTCACATCCCCTCGTCCCTTCCCACAGTCCACCTGCAAGCATCCTGAGATGCATTTCCGTGTTCAGCTCAGTCCCTTCATTTAGAAGAAAGGGCAAGTCCATCAGAGAGACACGGCGAAGGCAGCGTGACACAGCAAGGCACAAAACTCCGTAGCAAACCAGCGACGTGATCTGGAGGGCTTTGGGACACTGTCCTGCCAGCACGGCCTCTGAGGAGCACATCTCTTATCTTGCAAGTGAACAGATCCTTTAAGTTGCCCTTTGCTCAACAGCCTCATTGCAAACCATGCAGAAACAAAGAACAGAAAGGAATGGACATGAGATTTGGTAACCCATTTGGAACCGCTCTGTGGTAGACTTGCATTTGATTTTGGATATCCACCAGGATTAGAGGACTTAATAATAATCGAGTTTTTTGAGATCACTCGAAAGAGGAAATTGTCTCTTAGAATGAAAATGTTCATTTTATGATCAAGCTGCTGAGATAGAGTAACAAGCAGATTAGACATAGACCCCAAACCTGAATTTGAAGGTAGCCTCCACCATTTTCCAGCTAAATGAGCTTGACCATTGTGAATTGCACTTTTCTCATCAACAAGCAGGGGTGATGATCACATTCTCTCAGGTAATATTAAAGACTAAGTAAGGTAACTTTTGAAAGCACCCAACAGCTCAACACCTGGCACTGCTCAGAGTATATTTTAAAGTATCTCGAAATCATGTTCTTATTGATCTCTTACGAAAGCGGTGACTTGTGTGTGTGTTCGCTATGCAGGAAAGAGAGAGTCCATGAAAACCTTCCAGGTGTGAAAAATGAAAAGGCTTCCATGAGGATGGGAGGGAGAGCATGAACATACCGCTTCTAGGATAGTCATTCATTTTAAAAATATTTATTGATCACCTACTACATATAAGGCACTGAGCACTGGGGACACTTCCAAAATGTGGGCTCGGGGAAGGAGTTAGGGAAACGGTAGGATTGCGGGGCAGGGCTGGGAGCCAGTTTGAGGTTGCTGACCATGAATTTGTCACGGGACCACCGCCCCTGGAGCGACCCTCCTGCAGGGCAGGACTGTTGGGCGCAGGCATCGTGGTGTAGCGGGTTCATCCAACGTTGGGCTTTTGCCACATGGCGTCAGGGAAGGGCTGGAAGGCAGGGGGTCTTTAGACTCTGAAAAGGTGTTGTTGAAATGATGGCCCGTGGAATCAAATGGGGAAGGTTGCCAAGGGAAGAAAGGGGAGAGAAAGCAGAGGGCTGCCTGGTCTAAAGGCTCCTTAGGGATGGGAGAACAGCAGTGGGGGGGGGGGGGGTTTGGCCGCGCCTGGAAGAGGGGGCCATGGCCACGGGCGCCCTGAGGGCTGTGTCCCCCAGGGTCACAGGTGTCAGAAGCATCCTTCAGTCCCCCCACAAGGCGGGGAGGGGCGGGTTGAGGGCGCCGTGGTACGGTGAACAATTGACAGACTTGAATTCTTAGGAAGACCAGACGAGTCAGCAGCTAGTTAAGTCAGCAGTTGCCTGCCCTCGGGTGTTTCTGGAATTCTTCATATTAGGGCAACGCCAGACTCTTAAGGAAGGGGCGCCTTGAATCTGTGACTCCTGAAGGCCACAGGGCGGATCAGGCCAGCTGCGTGCTGCGGTGAGCTGTACCTGCAGCTTAGCGTCTGGAAGGCGGGGTCGAGGCCACTGGTGTGTTTGCAGTTCCCTGGGCCACTGCCCGAGATCCCGGCAACCGCCCCAAGTGCACAGGGTGTCCCTGGCAGAGTCACGCCAGGGCCCTTGGCCTCCTCAGGAGCAGAAGGGTGACTCCGGCTGCCACCGCCGCGGGAAACCCAGCTCCTGTGACTCCTCCAGGCGGCCTTTGGGAGGCCTCACCAATTGCAACAGCCCATGAGATGGTTATTGGATTAATAAATAGTATTAATAATTAAGTTGTCATTAAAATGACTCTGGTAAACTGATTGGATGTGACGCATGAGATGAGTGGAGGCCATGAGGCACTCGGGCTTTGGGTTCCAGTTTCAGTCTGCCCCTTGCTTGCTGTGTGGTGGCCAGCTAGTGACTTGACCTGTCTGTGCCTCAGTGTGGCTGTCTATGAACCATGTCATTGTTACTGAATGGTGGGGATTCAATCAGATAATCCAGGTAAGGCCGTGCCCAGAACTTAAAGGCCAGGCTGCATATTGCCCCTTGGCATCCAGACCACCCTCTGCATCCTCCTCCCCTCCCTGCCACTCCTGCCCAAACTTACCCCCTTTTCCTAACGTCCCTGTCCCCGTGCCCCAGTCTTAGAAGGCCTGGTCTAGGGTTGTGAACAGAGCCCAGCTACTCCTGGCTCCAGAAGAGTCTCCATTCCATATTGTTTTCCTTAGTCTCCCCCACCTTTGTAAATACCTGCTTTATGAAACTCTCCTCAATGGCCCACTTTGAACATGCCTTCTGTTCCTGCCCAGACCCTTGCTGTTAGGGTTTTCAATCAATGTTAGCTATTATTACCAACCCTGATAATTAATAATAACAAAGGGAGAGTCTGTGGGGGGATACAAATTGGCAAAGGTCAGAGTCAACAATGATCAAGCCCTGTTTGCACAAGGCTTCATTGTTTAGAAACTGCTTTCATTAGCCTCTCACCTGGTTTCTGTTTGGTCCAGCCTCTGGCAGTTTCCATTGGGTCTAGCCTCTAGCGGGGTGCCCTGCCCACTTGGAGCTTGTGTGGGTAGGAAAGTTCAGCTGTTTTTCTCAGTTCAAAAGGCTTGACATGAGCCGAGGAAAACTATTTGACATTGATAGTAACTTGGAGCCGAACACTCCAGTATTACTGACCTTCCATAACCAAATCCCAGTTTTGTGACAGTTGGTAACCTGTTGGAATGTTGGCCAGTGTGACACAGAAGGGAAATCCAATGGGTTTGTGGCCCATGTAAAAGTGAGCATATGCCTAGGGCTGATCCTCCGCAGCTCGGGGTTGGCCCGGGTGACCGCCCGGAGGGGACGTCAGAAGCAGCTCTTTGGAGGTTGCGCCTTGCAATCTCTCACGAAAGTCACACAGAAGAAATGATCTGTTGCCCAATCGTTTCTGTGGCTGTAGACGTTCAGTGACCCTCAGAGATAATGCTTTTTCAGGAAAGGAGCCCTGATGGGTAGTGAAGGGGGTGCCTTTCTCTTAATGCAGCTCTCTCGGATTCCTCCCTCTGCCTACACCCTGCTCCACCCGTGAGCACTGTCAAATCTTCCTTGGGGATTTGTTGCGCATGCTGCCTCCCTCTCTCATCGAGACAGGTATACCGTGGTCCATCCCCTCGCTTCCTCTCACCTGGCTCTGGGCTGGCCTTCTCGCCTCCAGTCCCTCCTGCATGCACCTGCTACTCTGATTTACTGAAAGGAGTGCTCATATCATTCTCCTGTTCACTATCTGGCTGTGTCTCTCCACTGTTTATAAACTAGAGTTCAAAATCTTTTGCTGGGTATTCGAGACCCTTCATGGCCTGACCTCACCATTCCTTTGCAAATCAATTTCTCTAATCCCAATATTTCTCTTCAGCTGGTTTGCCAGACTCCCTGGGCCCCAGATGTGCACCCCTCTGTCCACACTGTTTCACTCTCTCCATTTGAGCTACCCCTGTCTTTCCTGTCCATAGTTATCCTTGAATGTTGGGCTGAAGCCTCTCTTGCCGGGAGCCTCCTCTGACCTCACGAACGATGAGGACCTCCTCCATAGACTTTTGCAGCACGTCGTCAAGACATATGGCCCTTTGAAATTACCTTCAATACTTACTTACCTTTTTTTTTTTTTTTAAAGAATTCTCTTTTTGGATATAGACACTAGCCATTTCCCAATCTTTTTTTTTTTTTTTTAAGATTTTATTTATTTATTCATGAGAGACAGAGAAAGAGAGAGGCAGAGGCAGAGGGAGAAGCAGGCTCCCAAGGAGCAGGGAGCCCGATGCGGGACTCGATCCCAGGACCCTGGGATCGTGACCTGAGCCGAAGGCAGACGCTTAACCATCTGAGCCACCCAGGCGCCCCTTACTTACCTTTTTATACGCATGCATAAGGGAAAGCATCTAGCCTCTAGCTTTCATCCTGTATACCAATTTTTATTCATTTCTAGTGGCTTCCCGGAGCCCTGAGCAGAACAGGCCCTGTCTGAGCAGGGCAGTTAGAGAATGTTTTAACCAATTAGTCAGGGCTGCCAGGGGCACAGGGGAGTTCTAACATAAGTGGTTCGTCTTTCTCATATATGAAATATCTCGTCTCCGCCATGGCATAGTAAACAGGTTCCTGAGGGCAGGACGTATTCATGCATCTTGCGTTGGCTTTAAGGGTGGGTGAGTACGTAGTGGGCAACAAGTGTGTGTAGATTTCTGTGTTAGTGACCAGAAATTGGAGGGTTTGGGCTTAAAACCAAAAGATAAGGAGGATCTGGTAAAACAGTCACGGTCCTGTTTTGAGGTCACTTTACAACGGGGCTGTTTTCTAAACCACCGGGTTGGAAAATGAGGTGCTTTCCAAGTGTCTGCCCAGAAGTGGATGGATGTCTTCACTCAGCGGTTCTCTGCACGTGTGTGCAGCAAGGCATCACCTGTGACGGATGACATTCCCAAGCTCAGGGGTTTTTCAGAATTTGCCTCCTTTCTCTCCCACTCAGAAAAGCTTGTCAGAATGCAAATGTGCGAAGGAGGCATTATTATGAGAATAACCTTGAATGTGCTCTGATCTTTTTTTTTTTAAAGATTTTATTTATTTATTCATGAGAGACAGAGAGAGAGAGAGAGAGAGAGAGGCAGAGGGAGAAGCAGGCTCCCAAGGAGCAGGGAGCCCGATGCGGGACTCGATCCCAGGACCCTGGGATCGTGACCTGAGCCGAAGGCAGACGCTTAACCATCTGTGTGCTCTGATCTTTTAAGTGGGGAAAAAAAAAAGTATCAAATTTCAGTACCTTAGCTCATGTTTGTAATGTATCGGCTTAACAACAAGTTTAAACACTGTTGCCTTTGTCAATAGTTTCATCAATTGTCAAGCATCTTCGAATAAAAAAATCCTGTAGCTTGTTCTGAAAGATGATCCTGAATTCAATGTCAAGGAAACTGGCGTATAACCAGATTTCTCAGTCTTTCATGCCAAAATGACGTTCCGACATTAGAGACATGGCACCCACAGATAAGAAACTGAGAAAAAATGTCTTTAAGTATGCAAACGGACAGTTGCTTAAGGCCACAGAAACCAACATTAAACATCTGTGTTCTCATCCTACAGAAATTGTTGATGAGGCAAGACTGAGATCTTCCTTCTAGACATGGACATGGTTTCACACAAAGACTTTGAAGGCCCCGGGAAACCAAGACAGTGGGCGTGGGGGGCAAAAGTTCTGACAGTTAAAGTTGGGCTGAGATTGGGCTTGGAGTCAGTCCCATTGGCACCATGGCCACAGCCCTGCTATGGCGGCTGGAGATGGAGAATAAGGATGGGCTGGATGGGGTGGCAAGACTGAGTTTGAGCCACAGGCTACTGACCAGAGGGGTTTTCTCTGACCTTTCAAACATCCTGGCTTCGAAACAACGCTTAGGATGGATGCTGATGAGCTTACAACATAGTCTTGCGGTTGTCTTAGCTCCTGTCACAGAGACAGAGACAGACACATTTTCGGCACAAAAACGTCAAGCCCATGTTCAAGACCGAGAACGGTAACAAAGCTGCTGCCCAAACATCCAGACACTTCATTAAAAAACCCGGGACAACTGGGTGGGGAGGGGAGTGGGGTTATCGGTCTAATGATACGGCGCCTGCCAGCAAATCAAAAGCAAACTCGCTGGACATCTCCATTTCCACCTGTTTATGGGTGGTATCCAGAGACGGCCCCCAGGGAACCATGCTGTGTCCTGTTGTGGTCAGCAGTCGTGGCTTTGGGGGGACTTGGCTTCCAAGTCCAGAGCAGTCATACATTAGCTGAAGGATCTTGGACAAATTTCAAACTCCCTGAGCCCCAGTTTCCTCCTTTGTAAAGAATTAGGCTGTTTTTATTTATTAATATGAAGGTGTAGAGTAGGGAAACTATTAGGCACTTATCTATAGGGTTGTGTGAGGTTGTGTGAGGTAATGTCTGTAGTGCTTCGAGGAGCATCTCGAAGTCCAGAGTGGTCCAGAGGTGGCAGCCATGCTGCCCATTCAGCCATTGTGATTGACTAATGAAGTTAACGCGGGGACCCCCTAGGAGAAGGAAATCTCTAGGCAGGGTCTTGCCACTTTGTGGCTTTTGGTCCCACAGAATGCTTTTGTTTTTTGAGTTCTGTTTACGCTGGAAATGTTGGGAGAACCGCAACACTCACCGTCCCTCCTCTGCTCGTGGGGCTTTAAGCTTTAGTTGTCCCCACTGTTCTCTGCACACACTGTAGACTTTCAAGCCACAGCCTCGGTCCAGGATGCCCTTCTCCCACCTCTCCACCGCCAAACCACTGTTCCTACTTGGGGGAGTGCCCAACCCAAAGTTAGAGCCTCAAAATCTTCCTGAAAACCTCCTCCTTTCAACGCATACCACCCACCCTGAGATCCGCCCCCAGGTGTTGTGATGTGCTCCTCTAAGAATCTGTCTCACACTGCTGATCTCATCACAGTGTTTATTATTATACGAACCCCCCACTGCCCGCTCCTCTCCCCACACACAGTGCGCAAGGGCTGGGACCCATGTCTGCTGTGGGCTCCGTCACGTCAGGTTCTCAATCTCAAACAGTGATTGATGGAATGAATGTACGGATAGCTGGGGTCAGAGGGCAGAGGTGGGACATTGTCCTCCGGCCCCGGTGGCTTCTCCTTAGATCTACCCAACACCTTAGAAAGATAACAGACCATCGTTATCTTTGGTTCCTTGGTCTCACCCAGGCAAGGAAGTTCATGGTCAAGCTGTAAAGCCTGCAAGCTCCATGGCCATGTGCTGGGGTTCGAATACCAGCTCTGCATCCAGGGAACTGTGGGACTTCAGACTTTGGCCCTCTGTGCCTCAATGTCCTCCTCTGTAAAGTGGGGATAATTAAGAACACCTTCTTCAGGAGGTTGTGAGGTTTAAATGGAACCCTCCAGATAAACCACTTATACCTGTATCCGACGCATGATTAATGCTAGAGAGGGTTTTTGCCCCCCAATTTTAGCTCAGAAGGCCTTTCCTGACCCTCACATTCTAAGTGGACACCACTTCCCCTCCCCCTCACCCCCCATAACCATCTGTCCCTGAGATTGCCTTTTTTGCATCTAGTGACTTCTTGCTTTCTACTTCCCTGGTGATGCTCACTCCACAAGGGAAGTGACCAGACAGTGTTGTTCCTGCTGCTGACCGGCATCTAGAGATTTCACAGATGTTGAACAAATGATTGGGATAAATGACGACCAGCAGAGAAAGGGTCGGCACTGGGCTGGCTGCTATTTTCAGTTGGGTCTCGTTCTTGTCCGGCCAAGAGGCACATTTACGCAACTGACAGCGAGGCTAATTCATGGACAAACCTTGTCTGTTGCACCTCGTGGTCTGCCATTCTGTACCAGCAAGGGGTCAGGGCATGTTCTGGGTAGACCACAAACTAGCCTTTTTAGATTTTAAAGTAACAAAGGAGGGGAAAGAAAGTAGCAAGTGAGTCCCAAGGGAGGGGGAGTTGAAAAGGGATCAGGGACACAGACTTGCAACAAACAGAAGAGGAGGTGTTGGAAGGGATATTGAAAGATGGAGCGGTGGCTGGGTTGCCATGGAAACACTGTGTGGCGCCTGGACCCGAAGACGAGCTGCTCCTTCAAAGTGAATTTCAACCTCGCAGCTGGAAGTATGCCTCCCCCCCCACCCTACCCCACCCCGCCCAGAGTACAACCTCCCCCCGGGGACCTGACCCTGTGGATTTGCCCATAAGCCTCTAAGAAGTAGAGATCTGGTACCAGCAGTTCCTCTGGAGTGGGAGATCTATCCGACAAGGAACCGGGGAGCCCAGGGGACTTGCTGAGAGACAGGGAGGTTGTGCCCAGGAGTGGCTCACCGCACAAGAGGGCATTTCTACACCTATCCCACCCGGATTTCTGAGGCCTTTCTGAAACCAGGGTGTTCCCACATGGGCCTCAGGGACCACCCACATTACAGTCATGCTGGGGAGCTTCACAGACATGCAGGTTCCCCAGGCTCTACCTGCCACCATGGAATCAAACCCCCGGGCCTTGGGGTTTCAGAAAAATCAGAATTTTTCACTCCTGCAGGTGGGAATTATGCACATCCATGTGCGGGAAGCAGCACTTACAACCCTGTTCCTCTGCCTAAAGGGTGCATAGGGGCCAGAGTTGGGGTCCCAGTGGCCTGGGCATTAGGCTCTGTGGCGGGAAAACCCCGGTGAGCTTTGGTAAAGTATGACTGGAGATGAGAGGAGGTGAGAAAGGGGCCGGGAGCAGGGCAGAGCAGTTCAGTGTAGGGCTCTGGAGTGAGTCCGCCTGGGTTTGAATTGAGCCCCTACCACTCACGAGCTGGTGGTGCGTCCTATCTGGAAAATGCGATTGATCCTAGGAATACTTCCTGATAGGGTTATTGTGGGGATTCGGTGAGCTCATATCTGAACAGTGCAGGGTACAGGGGGCAGACCCGTAAGGTGGAAGAGGCTGGCATTCCGAGTTTGGAGAAGGGTCAGTGGAGCCTTTAAGACTGTAAGAAATCAGCTTTTATTGTGCTCAGCCATTTAGGTGTGGGGGTTGTTTGTTACATAGCGGTGGCCTTGCCTGACTAATACGGGGCTGTTAACAAGCAGCCTCTTAACCAGGAAGCTTCACCCAGTTGTAGGTGTGTGAGGATGCTCTCTAGAGGGAATGGGCAGTGGGGATCAAGCCTTTGGGCTGGTTAAGAGCCTCTATGGCTGCACCCCAAATTCTCTCTGGGAGAGATATCTGGATAGCTGGAAGGACTTCCCACTCACAGATTCAGCCTCCAGGAGTTGGTCCTTCCCCAGAGGCAAAAATGACTATTTCTGTTAGTTTGACCTAATGGACTTACTGCCCATTGTCCAGACATTAGGGAGAGAATCCTGCTTCTCCACTAGGGGAGCGCGTGCATGTGTGTGTGTGAGCGTGTGTAAGAGCACGTGTGCGTGTGTGTGAGCGTGTGCAAGAGCGTGTGCACGTGAGCGTGTGTAAGAGCGTGCGCATGTGAGTGTGTTGGAGGCGGAGCCAGTGTTCTGGGAAATATCTCAAGTCACAAGATAAACAAGTGCAACTTTTCCTTCCTGGTGATAATTTAAAACATTTTTGTCCTTAAACAATCACATGGCACCAAATATAAAACTCACAGGAATTTTAATGATAGAACTGGAGATTTCAAGAAAGATTCCCAATTGCTCCAGAAGACTTCCCTCTCTCGGGAGTATGTGTTACTTTCTCTGCCTCTGGAGCTGCTTTGGAAGGGAAGTTTGAGAAACGCTGATCCAGAGACTGGTGGATCCTATGTATAAGTCCACAGATAGTTCTGAGCTGGCTGTATGTAGGAATCACTTGGGAAACTTGCTGAGCATTCAGATTCTTTCTAGATTTTATTTATTTGACAGAGAGAGAGAGAGCACAAGCAGGGGGAGTGGCAGGCAGAAAGAGAAGCAGGCTCCCCGCTGAGCAAGGAGCCCGACGTGGGGCTCGATCCCAGGACCCCAGGATCATGACCTGAGCCGAAGGCAAATGCTTAACCGACTGAGCCACCCAGGCGCTCCTTGAACATTCAGATTCTTATACCCATCTCAGAAAGCCTAATGCAGCAATTTGGATTGAGGTGTGTGTGTATCTATATCCACCTCTCCCTGTCTAAATTATTAGTGAGGTACAGTTCACATGCAGTGAAATGCACGTATCCTAAGTGTATAGCTTCATCTGTTTTGACAAATATTTTATCCCATAGGCTGTAACCACACCTCTGACATGCCTCTTACCTCTCGTTTCTCCCAGAAGCACCCACTCTTCTGATTTCTATCACCATTGATTAGTTTTACCTGTTCTAAAACTACGTGTAAATCAATGTTTCTCAGTCAGCACTACAGACATTTTGGGCTGGATAAGTCCTTGTTGTAGGGACCTGTCCTGTGCATTGGAGGATGGTTGGCAGCATTCCTGGCCTCCACCCAGGAACAGCCTCCACCTGCCAGTTGTAACAAGCAAAAATGGCTCCAATCATTGCCAGTGTCCTCCGAGTTAAGCACTAGTGATATAAATTGAATTACGCAGTATATATTCTTACGTATGGTGCCTTCTTTCCTTCAGCACATTTTTGTGATTTTTCTCTGTTGTCGAGCATACACATAATTCATTTCTTTTTATTTTTGAGGAGTAGTCCATCATGAAAATAGGCCGCAATTTACTTATCCATTTTCCTGTTGAAGGACACATGGGCTGATGCCAGTGTGGGGCCAGTATGAGTAAAGTTACTACCAGTATTCATGGATAAGTCTTTGTGTAAACATATATTTTCATTGTCCTCGGATGAATACCTAGGAGAGCGATTGCTGGGCCATAGGGTAGATAGAAGTTTATCTTGTCCGAAACTTCCAGTTGTCCAAAGTGGTTTCCTATTTTCCCTTCCAAACAATGTATGAACACTCCTATTGTCTCCCATCCTTGCTCGTACTTGATGTTGCCATTTTTCATTTTAGCCATTCCAGTGGATGTGTAGTAGTTGCTCATTTTTATGCCTTCTTGGAAAAGTCTCCCAAACAGATGTATTAGTTATATAGTGCCACCTAACAAATCAACCCCCAAATTAGTGGCTTAAAATAACACCAGGCCGCAGTGTCTGAAGGTCAAGAATCTGGTCCTGATGTAGCCGGGTTGTCCGGCTCAGGGTCATGTCGTCCAGGGCTGCGATCATCCCAAGGTCCGACTGGGGCAGGACCTACTTCCAAGTTGTTGGCAGGATTCAGTTCCTCACGGGCCACTCTCCCCCCCGCCGCCAGCCGGGTTTCCCCAGGCTCCCCAGGCAGCTCTCAACATCACAGTCTGCTTGTCAGAGGGTGCAGACAAGATGAAATCTAATTCTGTTGCAACTTAATCTCCCATGTGATATCTCATCACATACTCTCTTCATCAGAAGCAAGTCACGAGGTCCAGCCCACACTTAGGGGAAGAGAATTCCACAAAGTGGTGCAATCCAGGAGGTGAGGGGCCCAGGAGGCCCCTCGGGGCCCCTGCCACAGTGGCTCTAGCTTGGTCTACACCAGAGCTTCTCACACCATCTGGGAGAGAAGAACCTGTTTTGTTTCGTTTTAACATCAACTCATCTCATCACAAAAGAGTTCATGGGCAGACCCCAATGCATGAACCCCACCTTGCATAGCACTGGTCTAGACTCCAGAGTCAAACGAGTATTTCTAACATTTGTTGAGGGGTTGTTATGCTCACCTCTGCGCTAAAAGCTTTACCCCGGTTCACTTAGCTAATCCTCCGTCCAATCCCAGGAAATAGGTGTGTTATTGTCGGCATCGCCATTTTACAAATGAAGAAACTGGGGGCACAGAGAGGTTCATGAATCAGACCCAAGATCATATAGCATGTAATTGGCAGAACGTGGGCTCCAGCCACGCTGTCTTGTTCTGAAACTTGAACACCTGACCACCAGGCCCCATTTCAAATTCTGGGCTGCATGGCAGTGTGCCTAACCAGCAGCGTCAGGGTCCAGAGGGACAGAGGCTGACAGGCTCCTTTCTCCAGCCCCGCTGGAGGGGGGCTTTGCTCTGCTTAGCTGCAGACCCCAGATGCAGTGATCTGTGTTTGGCATAATCCAAATGCTCTATGTCTGACTCTCTCCCCTCTGTCCTCTCCCTTTTTTAAGTTTAAGTGTAAGGGATGAAGCCAACCATCCCCTTTCCCTGCCAGGGTCTGCTTTGCCCACCCGTAGTGTCCTGGGTGCTGCAATGCTTTAGGATGAATGCCCTAGCACAAAAGCCCAATTTAATAAACAGTCTTAGGTGAAAAAATTAATCATGTCACGAAAGAGGTCTCCTAACGGCTCTGGTAAGGTTAAGCGTTTGTTTACAGATCATTAACTGCATAATAAATTTCTCTTTTTCCCACACAGGCCCCATAAGGGAAGGACAGCATCTGTCTTGTTCACGTCTGTGTTCCTAACACTTAGCATAGGACCTGGCCTATAGTAGGGCTCAATAAATATTTGTTCATTAAATGAAGGCTCGCCCCCCTCCCCCTGCCATCTGTCTTAGGCTGGATTAGGGAAAGCTGAGTCTGCCCTGAGGCGTCCATGCTGCTCTTCAGCAGGAAGTGCGAAGAGAAGAGATGTAGGAGGGAGGGGAGGAGGAGGCCACACGTAGGGGCGTTACTGAGCTGGCCACCACCTGGCATCAAGGGCAATTGCTGGAGGTGTCATCTTCCGAGAGGTGACTGAAGATACTTTTGGGAGGTGTAAGAAGGAGGAGAGGAGAAGAATTCAGGTCTGGCTTCCAGCTCCCCATGATCAAGCCCCCCTGGGCCCCTGACCCCGTGGAGTGTTAATTCTTGGCACATCAGGGTTGCCCTTGGGTGGGCCCAGAGTGTCCCTGGGTTTCTCACACGCCTCATCCACCACCAAGAAGCCCCAGGACAGGTGGCAAGAGGGGAGTGGGATGGGCGTGACACGAGACCTGGTGAAGCTGCTTAGAGTCCATGGTGGGCAGGAACAAGCAGCCTGAGGCCCCAGAGACAGACAAGGCCAGGAGGATATGCAGAGACCCATCAGAGGGGCCTCCTGTCCCCATACCTGTCATGCCAGCACATGGGGCCTTCCTTCATTGTTGAACGTCTGCCCCCCACCCCCGAAACTCTCCCTGATTCATTCAGCACCAATATTTCCACCCTGGATTCAAGGGACAGTGGAGGGAGGATCCCCACTTCCAAATGCTGCTCCTCCTGCCATGTGGGGTTAGGCTGGAGCGCAGGCCCTTCTCTGGGGGGTCCGCTCCCCCCCGCGCCTCCCTCCTGGCCATTCTTGCTTGAGCCGCACTCAGGGTGCTTTCTCAGCCCCCCTCCCTCACTCCCAAACCTCTTTTCTGCTTCTTGGGCACTGAAGTCCCAGCTGTTAAAAGTGGAAACATAGACGCACTGGAAAGATGTGGTGGAACAAGGCTTTTGAAATGCAATAAATAAGGTTGGACGAGAGAACGGGATAGGTAATCAGCCGGTGCTTTTCCTACCTGGAGAGACCTATAGCGGCCATCAGACTCTGCTCTGGGCCCAGTGAAGGCCTATAAATCACTCTGCACTTCAGGGAGCTCTCGTCCACACGGGCTCTCACGGAGGCGGGGCAGGGACTTGCCTTCGGCCGGATGCCGCGACATTCAGGAATCGGGAATGGTGCCTTACCCGAGGCATTCCTCTGCACCAGTCACGGTGTCCTGGGATGCTCATGAACAATGCGGTGCCTCAGTTCAGGAGGCTCCCGGTTGCAAATCCCAAAGACCCCGATCCCAGCCAGCGTAAACAATAAGGACCATATAGCTCGTGTGACTTGCGGTGCAGAGGTGGGATACCAGGCCTGGTTGACTCAGTGGTTTGAGGACACTGTCACTGGAAACACAGCTTCCTTTTTTCTCTCCATCCTGCTGTCCACCATGTCAACTTTGCCCTAAGGCTGGCTCATCTTGTCTTCGCCAGATAGGGCCACAGGCTTCCTGTCCTGCCGGGGAGAGGATCTCATCTATTACTGTGAAATGCAAGTCCTTCCATTCTGTCTGGGTGGGCTTTCCAGGACAGGTGCCAACCCGTGGTGGAAACAGCACCCAAGACCTGATAAGATCAAGCTAAACATGGGGCGCCTGGGTGGCTCAGTTGGTTAAGCGACTGCCTTCGGCTCAGGTCATGATCCTGGAGTCCCTGGATCGAGTCCCGCATCGGGCTCCCTGCTCAGCAGGGAACCTGCTTCTCCCTCTGACCCTCCCCCTTCTCATGTGCTTGCTCTCTCTCATTCTCTCTCTCTCAAATAAATAAATAAATAAATCTTAAAAAAAAAAAAAGATCAGGCTAAACAGGTACCCCCACCCCCCGCCACCCCACAGCTGGGGCTATGGTGGGACTTGGAAAACCTGGTGATCTGGAGGAAAGGCAGCATGGAGGCAGTGGATATTGGCGGACACCCAAGAAAACCCCAACTTTGTGCCCTGGGGCTGCATCTTAAGCTCTTGTCACAGGCTCCTGAGCTCATCAGAGGCACACAAATTAAGACCCACTGAGTAGGGAGGAAGGCCGACCCAGGCCCTGCGGAGACTTGAGGCAACACAGAGCGAATCTCACTCAGAAATGAGCCCAGTGACTATTTTCCCATGAAAAATGCAGAACCAGCCAAGTTTGATCAAACTGGAAATCATTCAACATAGGCCACTTCTGAAATGATTGAACTGGGATGAAATCGAATATAAAACCATAAAAATATCCCCCAAACCAGCCAAACAATCTTAGTCCTGGACCCAACAAGTGACAGATAGGGTGTCTCCGAGAAGGGGCTGGGTGTCCATCAGCCAGTGGGAAGCTGAGCGCCTTCGGGCTGATGAACAGGAGGGAACAGCAGGGGCCCGAACCTGGAAGCTGCCGTCACCACTTAGCGTTCAGCGTCCAAGACATGCGGGGACTTTTTTTTTTTGAGAAGCACCTGCAGGGCTGTGGAAGTGATGCAAATTTGGAGTCAAAGTATCTGGAGGCCCAATTATACGCCACTTGTAAGTTATATGACCTTGAACTTCCTGAGCCTCTGTTTCTTCATTGTGCGATAGTATAACAAAGATAACCCAGACTTGGATGAGATATTGGAGGTAGGCGCCACTTTGTGGAGGATAAAAAGACATGGGGACATCAGTCGTTGCTCAAGTCAGGAGCACAGCCTCCCCCCAACCCCCCAACTCGCCACCCCGCTTTCCAATCGCCCCTCCTTCAAGGTCTAGCTCATGCCCTAGCTCTTCCCTGACGCCCTCCCTGGCCTCCCAGACCCCTGCTTGCCCCCTGCATGCACCATCCGCTCCCCCCCTCCCCGTGGCCACATACACAGTCTGCCTGCTGCCCACTTCGGTAACTGCCACCCCAACTACCAAATACACCTGTTATTTACTGTCCAGTGGGTGATCGACTCCCCAGATCACCTGCACCCGCAAATCAAGAGCTGTGTCTCCCACCTCTTTGGAGCTCAGAATGTGGGAGTGGAACCAGCCTTGAAATCACCTGTCCCTCGAGGGGACACCTCAGAGAGGTGAAATGACCCGCCCAGAGTTGCTCAGCTCTGGCGGTCGAGTCAGCACCAGGAGCCAGGCCCCTTGATGCCCAGTGACACGGTCAATGGGGTGAGGGTGCAAAGGGGACCCGATTTTGCAAATCATACGGGTCCCACTGTGTCTAACAGCGACAAACGTTTCTGACAGGTGGGTGTTGGGCCTGGCAAAGGCTGGAGGGTGGGAAGGGGGTCGGGAGCCACAGTGGCAGTGGGCTTTGGGGTCAGGCTGATCTAGGATAATCCTGCTGCCACCCCCACTGTCTGCTCGTGGGCAGCTTCGTTCCACTGAAGTCAGAACTGCTTTTTGAGCCCGCCCGTGGCAGGCACACTCAGCAGAGGTCGGGATAGAGGTGCCCTGCTTGGTTGTACTGTCGTCGGTGGAGAGGTTTCCGAGAGAGGAATGAAGTGTTTTACCCCCTCCAAGTCCCTTAGGGAGTTCGGGAGAAAAAGGGCAGCGACCCGCATGGTGGCCAGGAGACAGCAGCTCCTGTCTCTGGCCCTTGGAGTCCTGGTGCTATCCAGTGCATGAGTTAGGAATGCCTTGTCACCAAGGTCCAGCCTCCCTCGAGAACGGTCGGGGACAGAGTGGCAGTGAGGGCAGAATGTCCAGGATTTATCCCGGGATAGTGGAATGTAGAGCATGCAAACACTGTGAACACACTCTCTGAAACAGTGTGAACTTGTAAGTGCTGTCCCCCTCCAGGACTGCATTACCCCCTCCCCTCCCCCTGCCCCCATGCCCCAGTCCCTGGGTCACCCCTGTCACTGGAGGAAGCAGCCTTGACCCCTGGCTGGCCCGTCCAGCAGCCACAGAGAGGGGAGAGACAGGAGGACCGGCGAGGGAGGCAGGAGGCTTCTCGGGGGACTCGGCCACGGCTCTGTACCTGCCCTAACCTGAGGGCTATTTTATGGGCTACCCAGCCAGCATTTTGAGCTCCAGGTCTGGCCCTCAGTCCCTGATTTCCTGGGGACTGGGCAGACCTCTGATATTGCTGCCTGGTATATAAGTTTGAGTCCCTCAGGTAGCAGATATCTCAAGTCCCTAAGGGAGACAAAGATGGAAGATTCCACTCGTCTGTGTGAGGCAGCCCTGCAGACTTAAAGCTTCACAAGCAAGAGGCCGTTTGTGTAAAGAAAAAGATGCCTTTCCTTCCCCGGGGACTAAGTCCCTACTTCCGGGTGCACAGCTGGGCAAGTGGTGCACAGACTGCATTTTGACCCCCACTGGCCTCTCATCTAGGCTCCTTTGTGCAGTGCACAAACCATGCAACTAAGCACGGCAGCCCTAGCCAGTTTCGTATTGCATACTCCCTGTGAGCAGATTCCGCAGGCACCAGGGGCACAGAAGGAGCAAGACAACATAATCCCTGGGCTTACGGAGCTCACACAGGACTGGCTACAAACAGAGCAACCTATGACCACAACAGTGTAGGGTGAGCTCAAGGCTATCAGGCAAAGAGCAGCGTGTGGGGAAAGGGAAGGGACAGGCGTGGGGGAGGAACTTAATTTACAGCAGGTGCAGAGGGGGTGGTTTTGGTGGAGGGATCGGGGGCCAGAAATCAGACCCAGAAAGAGTTCAGCCTGTTCGAGAGGCAGGGAGGTCAGTGGTTTGAAGGGAGGATTCTGGGGCAACGTCAGAAAGGTGAGTACGGCTGGGTCGGGCAAGGGCTTCTAGGTCGCTGCTGGAAGTTTGGATTTTGTTCCAAGTGTGGTGGGACCCCTGGCACCTCTAAGCCACTGGGTGGAAGAGGAAGGGGGAAGCGACCAGAGGCAAGTGGCCTGGGTGATAACCCCTGGGAGCACAGCAGAGGATCAAGGGACAGGGGGAGGAGGGACAGCTGACCAGGGCTGCCACCACTCATGATGTCGGGGATTCTGGTGGGTTTGGAGGTGACATTTCGGCTTCCGGGGTGGCACCCCTAAGAGCAGAAAGGAACCACAGGCCTCGCTCTGCCTCTCGTGACAGGTTAGGTCATGGGGTCTCCTCTCTGTGTGTAGCACCCAGGCGGGAGGTCCTCTCGTTGGCTAATCAGAGTGATGTGTGTTTGCAGTTCAATGTTAAAAAGTCCACGGAGCCTGTCCAGCCCCGAGCCCTCCTCAAGTTCCCAGACATCTACGGACCCAGGCCAGTTGTGACAGCCCCAGAAGTCATCAACTATGCAGACTACACCCTGAGGACCACGGAGGAGCCTGCTGCACCTGCCAGCCCCCAGGCCCCGAATGACAGCCGTCTCAAGAAGCAGGTCACAGAGGAGCTGTTCATCCTTCCTCAGAACGGTAGGGGTCTCCTGCCTGTGGTTCCCCTCTAGCCAGCACGGCGCAGGGGGGACGGGTGGACTAAAGACGTCTCTGTAGATGCTGGGGATGGCCAGCCCCCGCGTCCAGAGCATTTGACGCTGGGCAAGCAGGTGGGCCCAGGGCTTCGGAACCACAGTGCTTTATTCCTGCAGACGTATTGCTACATTGCTTCCCTCCAGGGCCCCCGGCTTCCCACTGGGCAGCGAAGAGTCCTTTTCAAGTCGTGTAGAGGAGTTGAGATTAGATCACGGGCTTCCGGAGTCATGGGTTCAATTCTCTGCCCTTTCATGTACTCGTTGGGTGGCCTCGGTCATGTTGCTAACCTTTCTGGGCCTCCGTTTCCTCACACATAAAATGGGACTGCACTATTATCTGCCCCGGAGGGCTGTTGTGAAGTGCGAATAAAATGATGCATGTAAAGCGCTCAGCCCAGGGAGTGGCACAAAGGACGCGAGCACAACATGCTGTTACTTTGGTGTTTCTCTTCTCCTTCTCATCAGTATGGACTTCAAGATGTAACACCTTTAGGGTCAAGTGCTATGCTGGGCACTGGGGCAGATGCGCCAAGCAGACACTGTCCCTAACCCAGAGGAGCATGCTCTCATAAGGAGGCAAGAAATACAGCTGGGAGAACGGGGTGTTGTGTGGTTTGGGGGTTTTGTTTATGTGGTTGGACAGGGGGATGGCAGAAAAGGAAGCAGCAGAACTAGTTCTGACTTGGACCCCGATTTTTATGCATCTCCTGGCCTGGGTCCAACTGTACGCCATGCTAGCCGGTGAACGGGACCCCCCCAAAACCCACCCAGGACCACAGTGATTAGTCAGGAATTTCTTCAAGAACAAATTCACAAAGTGCCTGTGGCATGAACGAAGCTGCTTCACTTTTAGCCTCTAGTCTACATTTTATTTTCATTTTAAAGATTTTTAAAAATTTATTTATTTGAGAGCGAGCGAGCATGAGGAGGGGGAGGGGCAGAGGGAGAGGAAGGAGGAGACTCCTCGCTGAGCGGGAAGCCCGATTCGGGGCTCGATCCCAGGACCCCGGTATCATGACCTGAGCCGAAGGCAGATGTTTAACCAACTGAGCAACCCAAGTAGCCTACATTTTAAATAGATGAAAACAGACCCATTGAGGACTTGAGAGCTTACGCTTGATGGGTGGGGAAGAGCTTGCCTGAGGAGCCTTGAGGGTGGGTGATCAGAATCCTAATTCCTCCAGAGCCCAGATGAAACCAGGATTGGATGCTCTCCACCAGGAAGAGCAGGAGAGCGTGTCGGAGTCTGGAACTTGGAAGAATTCAGAGCATTAGCCCATCTTCTCTCTGTCGTCACTCCTCATTCCTTTTCCCACCCCAGAAGCCAAGCACTGGCCCCACAGAAAGCTATCAGGAATTGAGTCTTCAGCAAATACTGACCAGAGGCAAGGGCGTGCAGGAGAGGGGGGTGCCAGATTGATTGGACGTTGTCCCCATGATGCTGAACATGTCCTACTCCCACCCTTGACGGTCCTCAGCCCCTGTGGAGCTCAGCATCCCATTTCTAGAAGCTGAATCCGTCCCTGCCTTTCCAAGTGGTGCCGGCTTTGGTCTGGTTTTGATTTGGTTTTGAAGTTGAAGGCTGAGGTCCTCTGAGAGCGGAGAGTTCTTGGTGCCAGGCAGGCCCCTTCTGGCACCGACCCTGCTGTGGTCCTCCGTGTGGCGCCCTCGGAAGCCGCGTGGGTCCTGTGTGCGTGTTGGTCTCGCTTTACGCGTTGCTCACAGCCTGGTCGATCCGTTCCTGACTTAGATGCGCCAGGGGAATTGTTCACAACTTGCGCGAACCCCCTAACAAGCCATTTTGAAAGTTCAATAGTCCTTCAAGTATCTACTCTCTCAATTTGTTCTGAAAAATCAAAATTTTTACAATTCCAATTTGCCTCAAGTGGAGTTTGCTACAGCTGCTGGACCCTCTAATTCCTGTCGTATGTTTGACTGATGACGGTCTTCCAGATGTTTGGTTCCTGTGCGAGGGGGCAGAATGAGCCATCTTTGTGGGTTTAGGAACTTCTGAACTAAGGCTACGCTCATTCATTCATTCCACGAGCATTTACTCTACCTGCACTGAAGTCACGTCCACGACCCCTGACCTTGCCCCCCCCCCACATCTCCTCCTGACTCATTTCTCTCACATTGATCTCCAGCCGTAAACACCTGGGGAGCAGGGATGAGACTCTGGGAGAGGCAGAGCTGGAGATGGGCTGAGCTCAGAAACAGGGCGCCTGGACCACACAGGCTGTGACAGTTTCCCTTCCCGAAAGCTCACCAGGGGCCGGGCCCTGGGCCAAGTACTTTCCCTGCTTTATTTCATTTCGTGCAAGTAGCTCTAGGAAAGAGGAACTACGATCACTCTCATGGTAAAGATGAGGAAACTGTGAAGTCATTTGTCCGGGGTCACATGACTATTACAGGGCACCTCAGGTATGACACCGAAGCCCATGTCTTGCCCACTGGGCAGTGACAGTCCCTTACAGTGTCATCCCACGACCACAGGTGTCACCCTGGCATGGCCACCACGACTTGGCCCCCAGCTAGGGAGCTTTCGGTTTGCATTCACATCATAGGTGACAGGTGGGAAAGATGTGATCTGGAAAACGGGACCCTCGCGTGGGTGGCAGTGACGGCCTTTCCTCTCTTAACAGGTGTGGTGGAGGATGTGTGTGTCATGGAGGCCTGGAACCCGGAGAAGGCCGCCAGTTGGAACCAAGCCCCCAAACTTCACTACCGCGTGGACTATGACCAGCAGAAGGCAGAACTGTTTGTGACTCGTCTGGAAGGTATTACTTTTATTTGACTTCCACGGGCTTCCATGTGCCCGTCTCCCCTGGAGGAGCTGTGGCTGGGGGGAGCACTCTGTAACCAGCAGACCCTGAAATGTGTGGGGTTCCCCCCTCCTCTCCTATAACATCCAAAGTGGAGGATCCTGGTTGGCAAACATCTTGGCTCCAAGTGGTGATTCAGGGGCCAGGCTCCTCCCATCAGGGGCCCCCCAATCCTCTCAGGCCTCCTTGTCATCTGTATCTAGCAGGTGGGAAGAGAGGGAGAGAGTGCAACCGCCCCTTAAAAGCCATGACCTGCACAGAACATGTATCAGTCCTGCTCAATGCTAGAACTCGGTTGCATGGCCACTGACTGCCAAGGAGCCTGGGAAATGAGGCTCAGCGGATGCTCAGCAGAAAGAGGAAAGGGGGTTTTGGGGAATAGCTAACTATCTCTGTTGCAGGTGCTGTTGACATTGAATGGGGCTTTGTGCTAGATATGGAGGGAGTTCTGAATGCGCAGCAAAGTTTCTGTAATCCAAGAACCGGGCAGTCTTTCCAAGGGGGTCAGGATGTCCCTGGTCTCTACCCCAACAATTCACTTTAACATCAGCAAACAAAGCTGAGACTTTGCAAAGAACTTGGGGGCTAACCATGGGCCATTCTATGGCTCCTGGGAGTTGGGAGCTGTGAGCAGGAGAAATTAGACTTTTGTATTAAATTTTATATTTTTAGGGGGTGCTTTTCCTTTTTATTCTCTTTCAAGATTTTTTTAGCCTTTTCATATAGTTTATTACATTAGGTCTTCACAATAGTCCCATTTAACAGATTAGGTAACTGAGGTCTAGCAACCTCAGCTGACTTGTCTGAGATCACTCCAGCTATTGGTGCTGGAGCCGGGACTAAACCCAGTTCCCCTGGGGCACGGTGGAGAGTTCTAGCAGGATACATGGCCTCAGTCCTTCACCTTCTCTTCCTGGGAAAGATCAGCTCCCCTTTCCCAGATGACCACTGAGCAGCCAGCCATAAAAGCACCAGGGGTACAAGTTTCTGGAATAAGTCCACCTTGGGAAGCATTACAAACACCGAAGTTCGGAATAAGAAAACAACAGAGGTAGGGGCCAAGCGATGCACATCACAGATGGTTGTGTGGTAAGTATTTCAAGTACAGAACAAACAAGTACAGAATCAGAGCACAAGAGGCATCAGCCGTTCGTTCGGGGGCCCGGGCATCTTGGGGACACCTCAGGGGCATGAGGCCGGGAGGACTCCGGGACGCACCCCGTCCCGTCCCGTCCCTGTTCTCCGGGGACCAGCGGGCGCTGCCGTGGGCCGCCTCAGGGGAGCTCCAGTTTCTAAGGCGAGTCCACAAAGCCACGGTGGTCAGCCCCGGGGCTCTCGTACACCTGGGGTCATGACCGTGAAGCTGGACGGGCCGCTGCCAGCGGGCCCGTGCCGCTCGCCTCCCCTTGTCCTTGCCGAGTCCCACGTCTGTGTTGCTGTCTCCTTGGCTGCAGCTGTGACCAGCGACCACGACGGAGGCTGTGACTGCTACGTCCAAGGCAGCGTGGCCAACAGGACCGGCACGGTGGAGGCCCAGACGGCCCTGAAGAAGCGGCGGCGGCATACCGCCTGGGAGGAAGGCCTGGCGCTCCCCCTGGCGGAGGAGGAGCTCCCCACAGCCACGCTGCTGCTGACCCTGCGGACCTGCGACCGCTTCTCCCGCCACAGCGTGCTCGGGGAGCTCCGCCTGGGCCTGGACGGGGGGTCTGTGCCTCTGGGGGCCGCCCAGTGGGGTGAGCTGAAGACTTCCGTTAAGGTAGGGGAAGCTCTTGCCAGGGAAGCTGAAACCCGTTGGTGGAGCTTGGGGTGGCAGGACTGGGCGGGACTGGGCGGGACTGGGAGGGACTGGGCATTCCTCACGGGGCGGGCAGGGGCAGGGAAGGGTCGGAGAGGTCAAGGGCATAGGACGGTGTGTGGCTATTCAGGCCCTCGGGCCAAGGCCTCATCCAAGGGCCTGCCACAGGGGAGCCTAGAGGGAGTCTTCTGCGGGGCTGGTCTCAACCAGCTGATCAGTGCCGTAGGGGGAGACTGCATAGCCTACAAAACCCCGAGTATTTACTACCTGGCCCTTTACAGAAAACGTTTGCCGGCTCCTGTGCTGAGTAATAAAAATACTACAAAGGGCATTCATTTTTGAGTACTTACTATCTATCGGTTGCTGCACGTAGAACTTTACTTCGGTCCTTTCTCAGAGCGGCCAGGCAGAAACGACACTGTGACTCCTTACAGACGTGGGGACTGGGGCTTCGAGTGGTGGGGTAACCCACGCAGGATCACCCAGCTGGGACACCGCCGTCTCGGCCTTGGGGCCAGGTTGGTCTGGCTCTAAGTCCAGTGCTGTCGCCTCGCCACCGAGCCCTGTGCCTGTGAGGCGCCCTCCGCCGGGACCTTTCCCGCCGGACACTTTCACTCCCCACCTACCCCCCATTTGGCTATCCTCTCTTCCTCGCCTTATTTTTCTTTCTTTCCCAGCCTCTGAAACTTGATAAAAATTGACAGCTACTCTCAGCTGGAGCCCCGCTGTTCTGCAGCAGGTTCCCTAATGAGTGTGTGATTTGGAATCACAGCCGGGGGCCCTGGGAAGAGGATGGAGGCTTGTGGTTCATTCAGCTGGTAAACCAGCTTTCTCTGGAGGGGGAGGGCCTCCCCCAGGGCTTTGGAGACTTCTAGCTGGAAGTCCCAGACCTGCTGTCCCTCCCCCTAGAAGAGCAAAATGCATCCCTTCATCCCGGGAATACCGGATTTCCAGGGTGTGCCGGGCCCTGGGCCAGGATTTGGGGACACAGTGGTAATTAAGACGAAGCCCTGCCTTCAGGGCACGTGCCTTCTCATTAGCATCACAGGTACCATGTGCCTCAAAGATACCCCCACAGGTGAGCAATGTCAGAGGCCCATGCTGGCCAACCTAGGAGCTGGTGCCCCGAGGCAGGTGCCGGGGCCCTGGCCCCAGCTGGGGCGTGTGGGCTGAGGTGAGCAAGGTGGGTGGAGTGTTCCGTGGCCAGAGCCCGGAAGCCTCTCTCCTCCAGGCCAGAATGGGTTAACCCAGGGGCCGTCCGTGCCCCAGTTCTCACCGGAAGATGCTCAGCCAAACAGTGGCATGTGCGTCACCACGGATCATAGAGCACCCCACTGCAAGGGCCTCTCGGATGATTCATTGAGAGCCCGAGAGAAAGTTGGGGGGCAGGGTGAGGGCGAAGAGCTGAGGAGGCAGAGGCTCTGAAATTGTCGGGCTGGGACAGCCAGTGGGGCTCCCCCCGGGCTCCTGGCACCCCTACAGGAAGGTGACGAGCCCTTCACAGGCTGACGGGCCCGGGTTCCTCTCGCCTGGCTTCGGGGCAGCAGGATGCCGAAGCCGGATCACCCTGTGGCCACAGCCCAGGCCAACCGGGGACCTCCAAGAAGTGATCTAGAATCAGGAGGCTGGGGCCCATCCCTCTGGGTGCCCGGACAGGTCCCTGGGCCTAGTTCCTTCACCGGGGAAAGCTCCGGGTAAGGAACTGGGCTGCCGTATCAGACCAAACCTCCATTCAAGGCTCAGCTTTGCTACTTCCCTTCCTTTGGCTATGTGACCTCAGGCAGCGAAGTGCCCTCTCCAACGTCAAGGTCTTATGCTTAAAATGAGAACAAGATTAGTATTGCTAGGGTTGTTGTCAAGATTCAGTAGGAGGGGGCGCCTGGGTGGCTCAGTTGGTTAAGCGACTGCCTTCGGCTCAGGTCGTGATCCCAGAGTCCCGGGATCGAGTCCCGCATCGGGCTCCCTGCTCGGCGGGGAGTCTGCTTCTCCCTCTGACCCTCCCCCCTCTCAAGCTCTCTCTGTCTTATTCTTTCTTTCTCAAATAAATAAATAAAATCTTTAAAAAAAGAAAAAAAAGAAAAATCTTTTTTAAAAAAAATCAATTAAGGGCACCTGGGTGGCTCAGTTGGTTAAGCGACTGCCTTCGGCTCAGGTCATGATCCTGGAGTCCCGGGATCGAGTCCCGCATCGGGCTCCCTGCTCGGCAGGGAGTCTGCTTCTCCCTCTGACCCTCCCCCCCTCTCATGTGCTCTCTCTCATTCTCTCTTTCTCAAATAAATAAATAAAATCTTTAAAAAAAAAAAGATTCAGTAAGAGGTCTCACCCTGCTTTCTCACAAATATTTATTGTGTGTCAGCTGTATGCTGTGTGCTGGGGAATGGCTTTGTGGGGCTTCCAGCCTAATGGGATGGATAATGCAATTGCACCTAGCACATAGTAAGTGTTTAATTAGTCTTCGCTGCTATGACTCATGTCCTTGCCAAAGTCCCTGGTAGCTCCCAAATCATTTTGTCACGTGACTAGTTACTTAGGACCAGTTGAATCATTGGGGTCACGTTGAAGACATTCCTTCCCCCCCCGCCCCGAGAAAAGGGGTGACCCGGGCAGAGGGCTGGCCAGCCTCATCCAGCCTCACTCCCAAAGCCCAGACTGGCTCTTATTCATCCAGAAACAATATTCCCACTTAATCATTATCTTGAAGAGTGCTGCTTCTCCTTCCTTGATGACCGATGGTGATCCTCAAAGCGCTTCACGTGGGCCAGGCCCTTTGGGTGGTTGTATTATCATTCCCATTTTACAGATGAGGCCCTGGAGGCGTGGGCAAGTGAAGTCACATGCCGGAGTGCACACAGCGCGTGAATGGCAGGATTGGAGCTCAGACCCAGATGGTCCGGTGTTAGGGTCTACACGCTTAGCACTGCCTTGGGACTGTGACATCTGCCTCCTCCTGGGGTCGGGGGGGCGCTCTTTGGGTCATTTTTGTCCCTTGGGGGTTTTGTTGAAACTCCAAACAAATGCTTGTCGGAATTTCAGTGGAGATGCTCTGGAAAGCCACGGAAGGAGGCGAGGCATGCTGGGCGCTTGGCGGAGGCCTCCGCACCTCCTGCAGATCATACTTATTGCCAGTGGCCTCTAGTGCCCTTCCTACCATTGTGTGCCCAGCTTTTTTGTTGACACAGTTGGCCATTCTGTTGACCAAGCAAGGCCCCGCTCAGCATCCGTACATCACATTATTGACTCTCAGCCCTACAGGGGCTGGAAGGAATTATCTTCTCAAACAGAGTAATGAATCGCAGCAGCTCCCGGCGCCTGACCGATTGATTCAGTGGTTCCCAAACTGTGTCCCCATAGAACCCTAGTGTTCTCTAAAGATACCCCAAGAATGTGTTGGGGGTGCTGGTGGAGGGTGAGAAGGGGTCCTGGCCCTCTGCCCCTGCCACATCCTAAGGGGCGTCTCTTCAATCTGTTTTATATGTCGGGTTTGAATATATGATATTCGGAAAATCACATTTTGTGGCAAATGAGAAACTCTTATTGAAGCACATGCTACATATAATTCCTCTGTGTCGTCCTCCCTTCAGCAAGAAAGCAGCGTTGTGGATAAGTGGTTTCTAGGATGCCTGACAGATGCAAGTCCAGTGTGACCCCAGCCTCAGCATTAGCCGATGGATGGGTCAGAAGCCACCCCTAAGCGAAGCCCCCCTCCTTCACCCTCTTTTCTGTCTCAGGAGCCCTCTGCGGGAACTGGAGAGGTCCTTCTGTCCATCAGCTACCTCCCGGCTGCCAACCGCCTCCTGGTCGTGCTCATTAAGGCCAAGAACCTCCATTCTAACCAGTCCAAGGCACTCCTGGGGAAGGGTGAGTGAGAACACACTCCCTTCTTTTTTTTAAGATTTTTTTTTTTTTTAAATTTATTTGCGAGAGAGAGAATGAGAGACAGAGAGCATGAGAGGGAGGAGGGTCAGAGGGAGAAGCAGACTCTCTGCTGAGCAGGGAGCCCGATGTGGGACTCGATCCCAGGACTCCAGGATCATGACCTGAGCCGAAGGCAGTCGCTTAACCGACTGAGCCACCCAGGCGCCCAACACACTCCCTTCTTTAAATTCATTTCCGTATACTCCGGGGCCAGTCCCTTCATCGGGCCTGGGTATGAGTTACTTGCAGCTCCTGACCTTGCAGATCCACATGCGGAGAGCCGGTCTCACCCGTGGGTCAGAGGAAGCCAGGGATCGGACTGTAGCCACGAAGGGCGGTATCTGGAGGAAACTTAGCCCACTACCCACACCGGGCTGGACTCACCTCACCGGCAGGTGTCGGGAAGGCCGGGCTGTCCTCCTGTCTTAGCTCGCCATCGCTGTGTGCCCCACACCCAACCGCAGTCTCTTCTGTCTTCTCAGTCTTTGTCAACCTGCCACCCCCACACCAGCTGAGCGTGGGCACTGGCAGAAGGTGTGTGGGTGCATGGGTTGAAGCGGCCTGAAGCTTCGGGCATCTGTGCCCCATATATCCAAGTAAGCATCTCCTCAGCATTCTGGAAGCCTCAGTTTTTCCTTCTGGTTACCCCAGCACAGACAGACCCCCTGAGTCCTGGGGACCAAACAGGCTCTCTTGTCAGAGCAGAACGGCACTGGCTAGCAGTGTGATACCTGGACCCGACGCCAAGTGCTCAGAGCAGGATATAAATAACCAGGTATTTATAGCAGGATACAAATAAAGAATTACCACTGCGTTCAGAATCTCTGAGCAAACAATTTTGGGCAAATGAAATTGGAAGGGCTGGTCTTGCCGACAGATCCCCCAGCCGAAGGCCAGCATTCAGTGCTTTTCCTCGTCCCCTCCGGACAATTCTATGCCTCCTGCTCTTTTTTAAAGCTCCTGTCAGGACAATTACGACACAACACTTTGTCTCTCAACTCTATCTGCTGAAATAAACTAGCCACCCCGGGGGTGATAATTATAGCCATAAATACCGAAGAACAATTATTCTCACATTAGCTTGGGGAACCTTGACTAATGAAAACACAATCCGACTCCTGAGCCTGGTGATGTTCCATGCAACCTTGTCCTGTGACCCCTGCCGCTATCCTCGGGCGGGAGTCGGGGTGGGGATGGGGGGCAGCTCTTTTGGCCCAGGACCCGTGGGGGTCCAGGCAGTCTGCCCTCGCCCTCCACATGAAGCCGGGGTGCGCCAGTAAAATTTATAAAACAACAGAGAAGAACTCAACCAACCAGCAGGAGACCTTCTTCTATCTTAATAATCAACAAAAGTGCTCGGAGGGAGAACCAAGGGGATGAAGACGTGGGGGTGGCTTCGTTCTGCTGGTCTGAGGTGAAGATCAAGCTGCCATACATCTGAGCCATTATCCGGGACCTGGGTTGATGTGGGACATGAAGACACGTGGAAGGGCTCATGGCAGGGAGTGGTTCCAGCTTGATCCCGTCATGGGCTACCCAATGACCACCTTGATGTATTGTACTATTGCGGGTTTTCCACACTGTGGCTTAAGTTCTATGGAAGCAGCAAAAGCTGTATCCCCATGTCTAATGCCTCATGGTGGGTATTTACTAATTGTCGAGTGAACGCATGGCCCGCTGAGAGGGAGGCACAGGGAAGGGTGGGGGGTGCGGAGAGAGGGAGCCTCAGTGCAAATCTTCAGCCAGAGACCCTGTCTCTCCAGCCCTAAGAGGGAGCATCATCCTGGGCCCACCACACCCCACAGGCTCACCTTTCCGTCTCTCTCCTCCCCCCAGATGTCTCTGTCAAGGTGACCTTAAAGCACCAGACGCAGAAGCTGAAGAAGAAGCAGACGAAACGGGCCAAGCACAAGATCAACCCCGTATGGAACGAGATGATCATGTTCGAGCTGCCCGATGAGCTGCTGCAGGCCTCCAGCGTGGAGCTGGAGGTGCTGGGCCAGGATGAGGAGGGGCAGAGCTGTGCCCTTGGCCACTGCAGCCTGGGCCTGCACGCCTCGGGCTCCGAGCGCAGCCACTGGGAAGAGATGCTCAAGAACCCTCGCCGGCAGATCGCCATGTGGCACCAACTGCACCTGTAAGCGGCCGCCCGGGCTCCTCCCCTTTCAGGCCTCGCCCCGCCCCTCCAGCCCCGCCCCGCCCCTCCAGCCCCGCCCCGCC